>NW_028318511.1:10901011-11205266 GCF_062004578.1 Staurois parvus
CTTAAAATTGGCCTGGGCAGGAAGGGGGTTAAAGTGCCCAGTAGGCAAGTGGTTAAAAAAAAAACGCAGTCTTTTTCCAGAGCAACCTTTCTTTCTAAGGTTACCTGTGGGTTTATCTTTGTATCCCGAAGAATTCTTCTGGCAGTTGTGGCTGCAACTTTTCTTGGTCTACCTGTACTTGGCTTGGCATCAAGAGAAGCCAGAACTTTCGACTGTTGTTCAACAGTACTGACTGGCATATTCAAGGCTTTGGATATCTTTTTATACCCTTTCTCATCTTTATAAAGTTCCATTACCTTGTTACGCAGATCTTTTGACAATTATTTTCTGCTCCCCATGGTTCAGTATCTAGCCTGCTCAGTGCATTCATGTGAAAGCTAACAAACTCTTTGACTATTTATACACAGGCACTAATTGCAATTTAAAATCGCAGCTGTGGGAACTTAACCTTTAATTGCCATTTTAATCCATGTGTGTCACCCTGTGCATCTGTACCAAGGCCAAACATGATCAGTCATATTTTCAATATAAAAGTACACAATTTCATGATTTCTGCCAGGGTATGTACAACTGCATTAATTTTAAGATTTATATTAAACTAAGATGCAAATCAAAATGCTTGTTTTAATTACCAGTGGCTCTGTCCATCCCATTTGAGACACAGGATTTATTATTTGGATGTTATTTCTGGGTCCATGTTCGGCTTATACCTACAAATAAAATGATGTTGCTTATTAATGTTATGGTCAGAAAAAAATTACCTGTACATTGGAGTTAGATGTTGGGAACCCAGTGTCCTTTATCTTGGTGTGGGGATTTTAGCTCCCAAAATAAATTGTGAATAGAAATATTAGAAGACATGCCCCTATCCTTACATCTCCTATCCAACCTGACCCCAATGCTTAACCCCTAACCCTTACCGCCAAAATTAACCCTTACATCTTTACTGGACCATGAGGCTTACTGATATCTCTACCTAACGGCAACTTAACATAAAATCAACCCCTTACACATTTCATGACATCAAAAATACACCCTTAACCTAACCCTAACATGTATCCATTAAAGTGGATCTTTATTATTATTATTATTAACTTTACCCATAAAGCTTTAGCAAAAAACATACATTCCACATTATCAAAATTAGTGTGTGCTGTAAATTGCCTCCAGCATTGCTCCTGTTTCTTCTTGCCAGAGGCTGACATTTTGCTGAAGCCCAAAGCCCCTAAGCAGCAGTAAATCGTTAGGCTGTCAGCAGATCAGTCTTTTGTGGCTCTGATTTTTGGCACAGTAGCAAAAAACAGAGAGCAAATGAGCATGTGCACAGAAGGATGAGACAGTGTATTATTAGATTTTAAACAGTATATGGGCTTATTTCAATGTTTTGCAGCTCAGGGGCGGACTGACCATTTGGAAACTCGGGCACTGCCCGAGGGCCCGGGGTCAGTAGAGGGCCCCATGAGATGCCCCTGGTACCTTTTTCATAGGCTTTTTTGAGTTTGGGCAAGGACACAGGGGCCCCATGATCCCCTATTGCCCGGGGGCCCCATGAGTTGTCAGTCCGCCCCTGTTGCAGCTATACCTGCAAAAGGGGCAAGCCTGAAGTGATCTAGCAACAACTAATTTTCTGACTAAAGTTCCACTTTTAATTTCACCTCCACCCCTGCTTTACCTCAACCACTTCAGTACTCACACCTTTACACCACCTATGACCCAGAGCAATATTTACAGTATTGGAAATAACTTTGTCATTACCTAAGGCGTTATTTTGATGATTGTTTCTTGCAAAAAATATTATATTTCTTTATACTGTACAAACCATAGACAAAAAAAAAATAAATAAATAACTCCCTATTTTTCTACTTATCAATGTTAGTTAAAAATAGTGTTACTGTAGATAAAGTATACATTTTATTCCATCATTTGTCTTTTCTGAAACACCACAAAGTATGATTCTGCTACAAAAGCATTGGGAAATGTTTTACTTTTTTTTTTCAAATTTGCATTTCTTTTAAGCAACAGTGAAAACATGAACAAAGGAAATGAATAAGAATTTTAAACGTTTAAAAATATTAACGAGAAAAATAGAAATAAGCAAACTCAGCAGGGAAAATAGTTAAAGCATAGCTGAAAATTCTTGTACTTATTAACAGAAGTCACTGTTTAACTCCCCCAGCCTCTAAGTGAGATACAGCTTCTTTTTTTTTTCAGGAGGATACCTTAGGCAAGGATGATGTAATTTCAGGATCTCAGGACACACACACCCACTTACATCCTTCTAGAATAACATCACACATCTGCAGGACCTTGTGCATGCACAGTGGGGAGATGGCTGTGAATTATTAGAAAGTCACAGCCGGCTCCCAAAATCATGATGACAGCACCGGGTAATGGCAGCCGTCAGAAGAATGGGCTGTGGGGAAGAAAAAGCTGGACTCCATGAACTGGTTAAGTATCTGTTGGAGCTGCAGAGCAGTGCTGCAGGTGGTGGTGTGATGTATGTTTTATTGCAACACAGCTCCTTTTTTGACAAAACTGTATATACTGCACGCTGGACAGACTGCAAGCAAACACCCTGGGAAACCTCTTACATGCCTGAGACCCACTCTGTGTACCTTTATATAATACGCCCCTCTTCTCATCATATTACTATCCTCTGTTCCCAAATCTCATTTCTTTACCCCTCTGCTCCACCCCACAACCTGTACATCTCCCCCTCACTGCTATCATCTCCCTACTATTGCTCTCTTCACCTCCCCAAAATGCCTCTTCCACTCCTCCTTCTCATTTTCCTCTCTTCCGTTCCCAAAATCCATTCACTATATCCCTCTGCCCCTCCCAAACAATTGTATATTGTGTCCTCACTGCTCCCTTCGCCCCTCTATGGCACCCACCACCTCCACCTATTACTCCACTCTCCCACTGACCCGAACACCTCCACTAGTAGTTTCTCACGCTCCTGCACATCCCGCTCCCATGCCACCTTTCTCACCCTTCTCCTCCTCCTAGCCGCGGGGGACATCTCCCCGAATCCTGGCCCTCCACCTCCCTCACCCGCTCAACACCCTCCCACCTCCACGTCCTACTGCAACCCCCACAACTTAGTATCTGTCCCCCTGCTCCCTAAAATCTCCCCCCCATTTTCATGTGCACTCCTGAACGCCCGATCGGTGTGCAACAAGCTTACCGCCATCCACGACCTCTTTGTTTCCCGCTCCCTCAACCTCCTGGCGATCACGGAAACCTGGATCCAGCCCACTGACTCTACCTCCCCTGCTGCACTCTCCTACGGAGGTCTCACCTGGACCCACTCACCCAGGCCTAACGGTCGTAAAGGTGGTGGGGTTGGTCTGCTCCTGTCACCGCAGAGCACCTTCCGAGTCCTCTCAAACCCCCCCTCCCTATCCTTCTCCTCCTTCGAGGCCCACTGCGTCCGACTATTCTCCCCAACCCCCCTGAAGATTGCTGTGATATACCGGCCTCCTGGATCCATACCCCGCATCCAGGATGACTTCTCCTCCTGGCTACCCTTCTTCCTCTCCTCTAAGCTACCCACCATCATCCTTGGGGATTTCAACATCCCTGTCAACCTCGACAACCCGGACACAGCCCGTCTCCTCCACCTAACCTCCTCCTTTGCACTTGCATAGTGCATACAATCCACCACCCACTCCGACGGAAATATCCTGGACCTTGTCTTCTCCAACCGCTGCGCTCCCCACAACCTCACTAACACCCCCTTCCCTCTCTCTGACCACAACCTGATCACCTTCTCTATCTCCTCGTCCTCCAACGCCTACCCCTCCAAATGTCACACTACTACCAGCCGTAACCTCCGCAACCTTAACCCTGCCTCCCTCCACTCTGCAGCTGATCAACTCCACGACCGCATCCTCCCCCTGTCCTGCCCCTACTTGGCTTTGACCGCCTACAACAATGCGCTCTCAACAGCCCTTGACTCACTAGCGCCTTTAACCACACGCAACATCAGACCCCGACCGCTCCAGTCCTGGCAGACTGATCACACCAAAACCCTCAAACGACAAAGTCGTACCCTGGAGCGACTATGGTGCAAAACCAAATCCCAACAAGCCTTCACCCGTTACAAATCTGCCTTCCACACCTACACCTCCTCCCTCCATGCTGCCAAACAGGCCTACTTCTTGACCCTCATCAAGGCCCTCTCCTCCAATCCTCGCCGACTCTTCTCTGCCTTCAACTCTCTACTCTCTCCACCCCCACCTCCACCCAGCACCTCACTCACTGCCCTTGAGATTGCCAATCACTTCAAAAACAAGATTGACACAATTTGCAAGGACATTGCCGCAACTCACACACCCTCTCAACCTGTCCCCTCTCACACAGCTACCCCCTTATCCCCCCTCCCCCTCGACATAACCCGCAGGGACTTCGTCGCTGCTCAAACTCTCTCCAACCCCCTTCACCCTCACTCAGCTACCCCCTCATCACCCCTCTCCCACGGCCCCACCACTGCTCTGACCTCCTCTTCCACCCCACCCTACATTCCTCATACTGAAGCTCCCCCCACACTCCGCACCTTTGACCTTACTACCATTGAGGAAGTCTCCAAGATCCTCTCTGATGCCCACCTCACCACCTGCCCCCTCGACCCTATCCCCTCACAACTCCTACGACCTTCCTCCTCCTCCATCCTACGCTCCCTCACCCACATCTTCAATCTCTCCCTCTCCTCAGGCACTTTCCCCTCCCCTCTGAAACATGCACACATCACCCCCATACTTAAAAAGCCCTCCCTGGACCCCAATGACCCGAACAACCTCAGACCCATCTCCCTGCTCCCATTTACATCTAAACTCCTCGAGCGCCTAGTCTACACCCGCCTATGCTCTCACCTCAACGACAACAACCTCCTCGATCCCCTACAGTCCGGCTTCCGTCCCCTACACTCCACCGAAACTGCCTTACTCAAACTCTCCAACGACCTGCTAACCGCCAAAGCTAATGGCCACTATTCAGTGCTCCTACTCCTTGACCTCTCTGTGGCCTTCGACACAGTCGACCACCCCCTCCTCCTCAAAAAACTACACTCCCTCGGCCTCAGAGATTCTGCTCTCTCCTGGCTCTCATCCTACCTGTCACAACGCTCCTTCAGCGTTACCTATAATGCTACCACCTCCCCCTCACTCCCCCTCTCTGTTGGGGTCCCTCAAGGCTCTGTCCTTGGGCCCCTTCTCTTCTCCATCTACACCTCCTCCCTTGGCCAACTCATACACTCTCACGGCTTCAACTACCACCTCTATGCCGACGACACACAAATCTATCTCTCAACCCCCCACCTCACCCCCTTGGTCTCAGCCCGAATCACACACCTACTGAGCGACATATCAGACTGGATGTCGCTCCACTTCCTTAAATTGAACCTCTCCAAAACCGAGTTTCTTGTCTTCCCCCAGCCCGGACACCACCCCCCCTTGATTTCTCCGTCACATCCAACAACGCTACCATCAAACCCGCCCTGCAGGCCAGAGTACTGGGTGTCATTCTGGACTCCAACCTATCCTTCCAGCCCCAAGTCCAATCTTTAACAAACTCGTGCAGACTCCACCTCCGCAACATCTCCAAAATCCACACGTTCCTAACCCCAGAAACCACTAAACAGTTCATCCACTCTCTCATCATATCACGACTCGACTACTGCAACTCCCTCCTCACTGGCCTGCCTCGCCGCTGGCTATCCCCGCTTCAGTCGATCCTGAATACGGCTGCCAGACTCATTCACCTTTCCAACTGCTCTGTCTCCGCCACCCCCCTCTGCCAATCCCTCCACTGGCTTCCGATTGCGCAACGGATCAAATTCAAAATCCTAACGCTGACGTACAAAGCTGTCCACCATACTGCCCCGAACTACATCACTGACCTAATATCCAAGTACCGCCCAGCACGCACACTCTGCTCCTCACAAGACCTCCTTCTCTCTAGTTCCCTGGTCTCCTCCTCCCATGCCCGCCTCCAGGACTTCTCCAGGGTGTCACCCATCCTCTGGAACTCCCTGCCCCAACCCATCAGATTATCACCTACTCTCCTCTCCTTTAGGCGCACCCTGAAAACCCATCTCTTCAGGGAAGCCTACCCCACCCCCTGCTAACTTGCCAACCTCCTCCACTCTTCCTACCACTCCATCCCCCACAGCTATCTCCTCCTGTGCCACCACCCCCTCCCTCCTAGATTGTAAGCTCGAAAGAGCAGGGCCCTCGATCCCCTCGTGTATCACATTGTATTGGTATTGTTCTGTCACATGTTCTGTCCCCCTTTGTAATGTACAGCGCTGAGCAAACTATTGGCGCTTTATAAATACTGTATAATAATAATAAAATAATAATATAAAGTGTACAAAATGACACTTCATTCATGTCACTGCAAATCAGCACAGTGCTCTGCACTTGCTGTACAGTGACATGCGGGACCATGCTGAGCGGTGAATTATGCAAATGTGAAACACTGCGTTCAGGTCTGAACATGACACACAGCACGCTACTCTTTTCTGTGTGTCATTGCAGTTAACTGTGTGTATGGGTGCTTAGTTCAGTGACCAATATGACTGATAGGATTCACATTTCACCATTAAAGGATAAGTGCACGTTTGGGAACATGTTACATGTTCCACCCATTTTTAAGGTGGAACATATAACATGTTCTTGCTCCTGCAGTAGCTTCCTGATCCCCTCCCCCTGTGATTTTCTCCCTGTACCCGCTGTCACTATTTGCCACACCACCGCATCATTCATTCACAGAGTTCTGAGAATTTATTAACTACAACTACCGACAGCCTTTGCAGCTGACAACTTTTAGTTCTCAATGAACTACTAGGTCGCTGTTGACTGCTCTAGGTAGTTCATTGATCCTTTCTGTCCTTGTGCAACTGCCTGCCCACTGTATGAGTAGACAGCTTACAATGACAGTCTGCAGGAGCCCTGCATTACACCAGTGATCTGCTGATCATGGGTGCAATGCTTTCCAGGCTCCTACAAAAAAATAGTAATTGCACATTTTTTACCTGCAAAAATGTGCATTTATTTATTTTTTTTTAAAGGTGAACTTATCCTTAAAATGTGTTTTGCAGTGCAAGTAGTGCAGGTACCGGAATCTGACCTGATATCCTCCTTTGGACATCAGCAAAGCTCAGAGCATGAGAGGAAGAAGTATCACAAGGAAAAAGGCATAGTGAAATGAAGAGAGAGCAGAGTGACAATGTGCTCATCACAGACTGGGGCAGGTTTAGGACAACCCAAACTCAGTGGAATTGGAAAAAAAAAACGTAATGTGGGGAAATACCTAGATTGAAGCTGAATATTGCAGCAAAAGCTGGTTTTGTTATCATATATTTTAACGGACTATTCATTTTATTGCATTATTCTTGGCTGGAGTTTCCTTAAGAATTATAAAAGTAAGCAGCAATTACTAAAGACATGCAAACAAGCAGGGATAAGCCACAGTGCTGGATTTGCCATAGAACAATTCTTGAGGTCCCTTTCACACTGCCCTGCTATGGGTTTGCCTGCAGCATAGGTGCAGCACAGTGTACCCAGGCATTTCCATAGGTGTTCTTGGTACGTTTTCAAAAAGCACACCAAAATATGCAGCATGCTTGACATTTGGTGCACTTTCAGAAAACGCACCAAACATTCCCAATCTAATACAAGTCTATGGGTAAATGTGGGTAACCCATACAAAAAACACAGGTACACTGTGCTGCACCCACACTGTGGAGAGACCACAACAGGACAGTGTGACTGCACCCTAAGCTGAATTAGCACTTTCATATTCCAGAGTGAGGAAAATTTGGATTTTTTCTACATGCTTATCTGTAAAAATCCATTTCTTGGAGTACATCACAGGACACAGAGCAAGCTATTCATGACTATGTTGGTTATATGCCACCTATAGGTGAATGGACACTGACCGACAAATCAGAGAGGAAGTCTTCCCCTATATAACCCCTCCTACACAGGAGGTACTTCAGTTTTTGTAGAAAGCAATGAAATTCCAGAAAGAGGGGAGGGACCTCTGTGTCCTGTTATGTACTTCAAGAAATTGATTTTTCTACATACTTACCTGTAAAATCCAATTTTCTTTATCGTACATCACAGGACACAGTGCAGGCTATTCGTGACTATGTGGGATGTCCTAAAACAATAAGAAATTTTGAGGGGAATGTAACACCATGATAGCCACCACCAACAATTCCTCAAGACCTACTCAGCCGTCCCAAAGACGCTGCTGCCAAAGACAGAATCCTCTGCAGCTCCGACATCCAACTGGTAGAACCTTGTAAATGTGTGAACCGAAGCCTATGTAGCAGCCTTTCAAACCTGAGCAATTGACAACTGATGGCGGATCACAAGATGCCCCCACACTCCTGATAGAGTGTGCTCTTACCTAAAAGGGTGGGATCTTATCCTTCAAGCCATAGCCATGAATGATTAACTGATGGATCCAATGAGAAATAGTTGACCTGGAAGTCGCCTGCCCTTTCTGGGCCCTTCTGGCAGCACAAACTAGAAATCCTGGTTTGTTCCACCAAACTTAAGTAAATACTGACCATCTGAAGTACATTCAGAGTATACAGTGATCTTTCCCTTGCCGACTGTGAACTAGGAAAATAAGAAAGGCAAGACACTCCTGATTTAAGTGAAAACTAGAAACCATTCTAGGCAAGAAGATGGATGAGGACGCAACGTCACCTCATCATTTTGCAAGTCCAAGAGCGGCTCCTTACATGAAAGAGCAGCCAGCTCTTACACTCTTCCTGCTGAAGTGAAAGTAATCAAAGAAGCCACCTTCTGAGTCAAAAGATTAAATTCCTTTAATTGGTTCAAAAGGTGGCCTCTGCAAGAATAGCCAAGATCAAGTTCAAGTCCCAAGGACTCCAGGGTGGCCTGACAGACAAGACCCATCAGTGTTATCCTGTACGAAGTACGAATCAAGGAGTGAGAAACAATAATCTCTGGAAAAAAGGGATAGAGCTGAAATTTGGCCCTAAATGGCACCTAAGGTCAATTCCATTTCCCCTCTTGATAGGAGAAAAGAAAAAGCTTCACAGCAGGCAAATAAGATTTACAGGTCATGTAATGAAAGCTCACTGAAGTCGGCTTCCTGGAGCTCAACACTGTGGAAAAACAGGAACCATGAACCACCAATCCTTGCAGACCTGGGCTTCAATAGCCCATCCTTCAATGCTAGCTATCGTAAAGCAGGATACATTATTGCACCCAAGACAATAGGTCTGGGTGGACCGGAAGTGTCCAAGGAGTGACCCCTGCCAGACACACTGTCAGGAATGGACTCGCCACTGGTGGTGGGACTCACCTGCCTTGTGGGCTGCAGTACCAGTGCTGGCTATCGGGTGCTCTCAGCAGCCAGAATCTCACTCCTGCAGTCAAGCCATCACCTGAGGCTGATTGCAGGAGGTGTATTTAAGCAGGACCAGGCCTGCAATCAGTGCCTTGGTGTATTGTTCCCATGAGCCCCTGTGTCTGAACCTGATCCTGCCATCTGCCTACCTGCCTGCCTTCCTTCCTTCCTTCCTGATCCCTCTGCCTGACATTGATAGAACTCTGCCTGCACCGACCCCGGCTATTCCCGACCACTCTCCTGCCTGCTCCTCTAGTACCTTGTCTGCCTGATTGTTCCTGACCCGGCCTGTCTGACTACGCTCTGCCTGCTCCTTTGTACCTTGTCTGCCCAATGGTTCCTGACCCGACCTGCCTGACCACTCCACCTCACCAGCCCTGACTACTCTTGCCTGTGTGCTTGTACTTTCCGTTATCAGTTGGACGTTTGGTTTATATTGTGCGTTTATATTTTTGTATAGCCTCTAATAAATTATATTGTTTACACCATACTTGAGCCTGCATTTCCCTGTGTCAGTCCACACATTTCTGGTCATACCTGGAGCCCTGACACACGCTTTGTCGGTGTACCAAGCCCTCCAGGGCTAGACCATCAGTGGGTCTCCTGACCTGGACACAAACAGTCTAACTTGTTGTAAGTCATGGAAGTCAGTAGATCCATATCCAGAGTTCCCCAATGGCAGAAGATTGATGAGAATGTCTTGGGATACAGGGACCACACTGTCAGTATCAGCCGCTGATGACTAGGGAAAACCCCTTGCCAGTTTCCTATACCTGGAATATGTACTGCCGACAGAGATGGCACATGCTCTTCTGCCCCAGACAGAATGTGGTGCACTTATTTCGGAACCACACCACCGCTGGTGCCGCCCAGGTGGTTGATATAAGTCACTGCCGTAGGATTGTCGGACCAAACCCTGACCACAACCTGTGCAACTGGTTTGTCAAATAATTCAAAGTAAAGTGAACTGCCCGAAGTTCCAATATTGATGGGCAGTCTTCCTACCTGTGGAGATCAAGTCCCCTGAACTGTAGCCACCTCCAAACCAGCCCCCCATTCAGAGAGAATGACATTGGTGGCTACTATCTTTCATATCACTGGAAGGAAAATGACCCCTTCTCCAGATTCTGAACAAACAACCACCAATTTGGACTTTGCAATACCCTGAGGACAAAGCTCTCTGGCAACCCAATGCTTGGACCTACATGAACCAGACAGATAGAATGTTCCTTTACAAAAGACCTGGAGTGGAACTGCATGTAGGAAACCTGCTTCAATGTAGATATAATTTCTTCATGCAGAGACCAATTGAAGGATACCTTTTGCTTCTTACTTTGTGTGCACAATTATTAGGTTATTATTAAGTGAGTGCTTTGGCCAAATCATAATTTGTATGCATATTGTCCAACTCCAAGCTGTATAAACTTAAATGCTTAATCGATTTATGCATATCAGGTGATGTGTATTTGTTTAATGAGGGAAGATGTGGCCTAAGGAGATCAGCACCTTATATCAAGGTGTTCATAATTATTAGGCAGATTCTTTTCCTCAAGCAAAATGGGCCAAAAAAGAGATTTAACTGAGTCTGCAAAGTCAAAAATTGTAAAAAGTCTTTCAGAGGGATGCAGAACTCTTGAAATTGCTAAGGTATTGGGATGTGATCACAGGACCATCAAACGTTTTATTGCAAAGAGTCAACAGGAAAAAAAGATTCAAATTAATTGCCCAAGATTTGTGGAGAATCAAACTTGAAGTTATTAGGAACCCATTATCCTCCAGTGCTGTCATATTCCAGAACTGCAACCTATCTGGAGAGATATGGCCAAGGTAGAGAAGCCTGAAACCCGACCACCACTGAACAAGACACATAAGTTGAAACATTAAGACTGGGCAAAGAAATATCTGAAGACAGATTTTTCAAAGGTTTTATGAACTGATGAGATGAAAGTGACTCTTGACAGACCAGATGGATGGGCCTGTGGCTGGATCAGTCACGGGCACAGACCCCACTCAACTCAGACGCCAGCAAGGTGGATTTGGGTTCTGGTATAGGTTGGTATTATTACAGTAATAATACCAGCCCATACCAAAACCAAAAATACTTCCTTGCCTAATAATTGTGCACACAGTATACATCCCTGCTTTAAAGCTTGGAAATGACTGCTCCCTGAGCACAGGAACATCAAGGTATTTTAATATTGACACCCCCCTGTAATCCTGGAAAACCCAGTACCGGGTTATGAGCTTTGAGAACACTTGGGGGACTGTAGCCAGCCCAAAGAGCACTGAATCAAAACAAATAATGACGATTATTTACTGCAAAACGGAAAACCTTTGATGGGCCTGAAAAAAGTAATGAAAAAAAGATACGCATCATTAAGGACAATGAACCCCCGAAATCTATCTCTAGCAGAGAGGCCACCACTAATCGGACCGACCTTATCCGAAACAGAAAGACATCTAGACTTATGTGTCTAGTGTTTTGAGATCTAAGATAGATCTCACGTCCCTGTTTGGTTTTGGGCCTGGGAACGCGTCGAGCATCTCGAGTCTCCTCAGAGGCTACCCTAGCATCCTCTGTCCGAGATACTTCTCAACACACAGCAGCCTCAGATTCTAGAGGTTAAAAGCTTAGTTTCTGAGTCCAGACTAGATCAGGCACTTTCCCGGTAATGCGGCCACAGTCCATTGCAGCCCCATTTACCATAAATAGCTGCAATGTCAGACCAACACAGTGGCCCAGATACACCAGACACCACTGGTCTACCAGGAAATGTGAATATCGCCAAATTACCCCCAGAGTCCACTGGACCTGAGGGTAGTGCACTTGCCTCCCCCTTCTGGGACCTTTTAATTGTATAACAGGTAAATAAAGTAGCAACTATATTTGCCAAAACCTACATATGCACTCCCACAGGGATGCAGGTCCATAGCCCCATTGGTCTATAGCTACTCAATCATGCAGGTATGCAAGCCTGCAGAAGTATGCAGTTCAATGGAAGTACAAGTATTCAGTTTATGCCTGTACAAGCATCCAGTCCATACAAGTCAAAATACTGTATGCAGTTTATGTAAGTATGCATGTAAGTATGCCAATCATGCAAATATACCTGTCATGCAAGTATAAGTATACAGTTTATGCAAGTATAAGTATGCAAGTTATGTAATTATGCATATAAATATGCAAATATGCAGGTCATGCAAGTATAAATATGTAGTTCATGCAAGCATAAGTCTGCAACTTATGCCAGTATAAGTATGCAGTTTGTGTAAGTATACATGTAAGTATGCAGAGCATTCGAAATGCAGTTCATGCAAGCACAAAAATGCAGTTCATGCATGTATAAGTATGCAGTTTATGCAAATATAAGTTTGCAGTTCATGCAAGTATAAATCCAATAATTATGCAGGCATACATGCTATATTGTAATACTATACTGCCCCACTCCACTTTCTAGAAGCATATAGTTTCATCAAAATGTGTAAAAATCAACTGCGCTTGGCCCCATACTAGGTTTTCAGGACTAGCCAAGCACATATGCATCAAACGCAGTCTGAATGCTATGCTGCTTCAGTGCACTCTAAATGCAAGCTCCTGTAGATCAAATGCAAGCTATTTTGGAGACACAACTCCTATGAGTGCACTGATACCCGAGCAGGGGTGTATCAGAAAATAGCTGTAAAAACCCCCCTGAGAATATGCTGACTAATGGACATTTCCTGTCTGATCCCCCATAGGTAGTACTCACACCTCATTATCCAGCCATAAACTTCTGAGTCCCAGCCTTCTCACCTTCATCCTTCAGCCCATGTGTGACTTCAATCATAAAAAATGGCCGCCCTTCTACTTTCTGCCTCTACTGTGCAAGAGTAGGCTATACAGAGCGGAACCTCTAGTGGCTGGAGGAGAAAACTGCAGTCCTTCTGTAACCCACTGAGCATGGCCTGGCCAGACCAAACAGCATACTGCACCCAGTGGCCAGGAGAAACTTACCATTCCAGCCTTAGGTCTCTGAATTATAACAGGAGTCCAACCATTACCCATCACAGCGGGCTCTGTCATGCAGACCTTCAAGGACTTAGTACCCCTTTCTGCTTTAGGGGCCACTGCCTTGGACCCATACAGCACCCTGATGGAAATCACAAACACTGCACAGGGTTCTATTACTCAGGGCCCAGCGCCATATGGCTGCATTACAGGCAAAACTCCAAGGATTCTTCTTATCCAGCGAGGCTTGGGAACCAACCATTTCGGCTAACAGCTTTTTGAATGGATCCAATTGAAGTCCTTGATTCTCACCAGAATCATTCCAGACCATCAAGTATGCCCAGAGCCCATACAGCCCATGTTCAGTGACCATCCACCTTACAGACACTGGCAATAAAACTGAAGTACTTCCTCTGTAGGAAGGGTTATATATGTAAGGACTTCCTCTCTGATTGGCCGGCTAGTATCCTGCGGCATCCACAGCGATCGGTGGTGCGCTGTGTCCCTGGGATCGCAGTAAAGAGCCAATGACACAGGCTCTATCATGTGGTCAGCCATGTCCAATCACAGCTGATTGCAGATAAATAGGAAATGCCGGTTATTGGCAGTCCTCTGCTCATGCTGACAGCGCATGAGGAAAAGAGAGCCAGTAAGCGGTATTCCTCAGAGGGGACATCTACACTGATCATCAGGGCACTGATGATCAGTGTAGCCCCATCAATGCTGCCTTTCAGTGCCCATAATTGCCACTTGTCAGTGCCTATCAATGACACATACCAGTGCCTATCAGTGGACATCAATGCCACATATCAATGCCCATCAGTGCACATCAATGCCTCATATCAGTGCCCATCAGAGCTACCTATCCGTGCAAGTCAGTGCTGCCTATCAGTGCCACTTATCAGTGCCCATCGGTGCCGCCAATCATTGCCACCTATCAGTGCCAATCAGTGCCGCCTATCAGTGCCCATCAGTGCTGCCTATCAGCTCAAATCAGTGCCACCTATCAGTGCCACCTATCAGTGCCACCTATCCGTGCCATATATGAGTGTTGCCCATCAATGATGTCTGTCAAAACCCATCAATGCCACCTATCAGTGCCTCCTCATCAGAATCTAGCATCATGCCAATTAAACTCCTGGTATATTGATCTGGTCAGTTAGTTAGCAGACGGGGTTTTAATCAATTTCAGCTGCTTTGGTGTTAATGAAATTAACAACAGGTGCACTCGATGGGCGGCAGTGAGATGCCCCCCAAAACAGGAATGGTTTTACAGGTGGAGGCCACTGACATTTTTCTCCCTACTCATCTTTTCTGACTGTTTTACACTAGTTTTTCATTTGGTTAGGGTCAGTGTCACAACTGGTAGCATGAGGCTATACCTGGACCCTACAGAGGTTGCACAGGCAGTCCAACTACTCCAGGATGGCACATCAATATGTCCCATTGCCAGAAGGTTTGCTGTGTCTCCCAGCACAGTCTCAAGAGCATGAAGGAGATTCCAGGAGACAGGCAGTTACTCTAGAAGAGCTGGACAGGGCCATAGAAAGCCCTTAGCCCATCAGCAGGACAGGTATCTGCTCCTTTGTGCAAGGGGGAACAAGTTGAGCACTGCCAGAGCCCTACAAAATGACCTCCATCAGGCCACTGGTGGTAATGTCTCTGACCAAACAATCAGAAACAGACTTCATGAGGGTGGCCTGAGGGCCCAAAGTCCTCTAGTGGGCCCTATACTCACTGCCCGGCACCATATTGCTCGATTGGCAGGTCCGTCACTGGCGTCCTGTGCTTTTCACAGATGAGAGCAGGTTCACCCTGAGCACATGTGACAGTTGTGAAAAGAACTGGAGAAGCTGTGGAGAATGTTGAGATGACTGTAACATCGTTCAGCATGACCGTTTTGGTGGTGGGTCAGTGATGGTTTGGGAAGGCGTATCCATGGAGGGATGCACAGACCTCTGCAGGCTAGACAATGGCACCTTGACTGCCTTTAGGTATGGGGATGAAATCCTTGGACCTATTGTCAGATCCTACGCTGGTGCAGTGGATCCTGGGTTCCTCCTGGTGCACAATAATACTCACGTGGCGAGAATATGCAGGCAGTTTCTGGAGGATGAAGGGATTGATACCATTGAAAGGCCCCCCACGCTCACCTGACCTAAATCCAATAGAACATCTCTGGGATATCATATTTTGGTCCATCCGATGCTACCAGGTTGCAACTCAGACTGTCCAGCAGTTCAGTGATGCCCTGTTCCAGACCTGGGAGGAAATACCCCAGGACACCATCCGGAGTCTCATTAGGAGCATTGCCCCGACGTTGTCAGGCATGCATACAAGCATCTGGGGGCCAAACTACTGAGTACCATTTTGAGTTTGCTGCAATGAAATTTCAGTAAAATGGGCTAGCCTGCTGCATCGTTTTTTCACTTTGAATTTCAGGGTGTATTTGAATTCGGTCCTCTGTAGGTTGATCATTTTAATTTCCATCAAATGATGGGGCATCCTTACGTTCATAACACATTACCCAGTCCATATCAGTACAGATATCCAGCATGATAATTTTCCCCATTGAGATCTGATGGGTTTTCAAAGTGTTCCTTTAATTTTTTTAAGCAGTGTAGCTCAAGCTATGTCAGGTTGGATGGAAAGCTTCTGTGAACAGCAATTATCAAGTCTTGCCACAGATTCTCAATTAGATTTAGGTCTGGACTTTGACTGGGCCATTCTAACACATGGATATGCTTTTATCTAAACCATTCCATTGTTTGTCTGGCTGTATGTTTAGGGTCGATATCCTGCTGGAAGGTGAACCTCCACCCCAATCTCAAGTATTTTGCAGACTCTAAGGTTTTCCCCCACATGGCTTCTCACAAACTGCAAACAGGACTTCTTATGGCTTTCTTTCAACAATGGCTTTCTTCTTGCCACTCTTCCATAAAGGTCAGATTTGTGGAGTGCATGACTAATAGTTGTCCTGTGGACAGATTCTCCCATGTGAGCTGTGGATCTCTGCAGCTCCTCCAGAGTTACCATGGGCTTCTTGGCTGCTTCTCTGATTAATGCTCTTTTTGCCCGGCCTGTCAGTTTAGGTGGACAGCCATGTCTTGGTAGGTTTGCGGTTGTATAATACTCTTTCCATTTTCAGATGATGGATTGAACAGTGTTCTGTGAGATGTTCAAAGCTTGGGATATTTTTATTATAACCTAACCCTGTTTTAAATTTCTCCACAACTTTATCCCTGCCCTGTCTGGTGTGTTTTGTGGTCTTCATGATGCTGTTTGTTCACGAATGTTCTCTAACAAACCTCTGAGGGCTTCACAGAACAGCTGTATTCATACTGAGATTAAATTACATACAGATGGACTCTATTTACTAATTAGGTGACTTCTGAAGGCAATTGATTCCACTAGATTTTAGTTAGGCGTATCAGAAAAAAAGGGGCTGAATACACTTTTCAGATATTTATTTGTAAAAAAAATTTGAAAACCAATTATCATTTTCCTTCCACTTTTTCACAATAAACTTTCACATGTTTATTGCAGATGAAGACATTTTAATCAACTTATGTTTAACAAGAATTTTCCAACAATCATTATTATTATTATTATACAGTATTTATAAAGCGCCAATAGTTCGCTCAGCGCTGTACATTACAAAAGGGAGACAGAACATGTGACAGAACAATACCAATACAATGCAAAACATGAGGGGATCAAGGGCCCTGCTCTTTCGAGCTTACAATCTAGGAGGGAGGGGGTGGTGGCACAGGAGGAGATAGCTGTGGGGGATGGAGTGGTAAGAAGAGTGGAGGAGGTCGGCAAGTTAGCAGGGGGTGGGGTAGGCTTCCCTGAAGAGATGGGTTTTCAGGGTGCGCCTAAAGGAGAGGAGAGTAGGTGATAATCTGATGGGTTGGGGCAGGGAGTTCCAGAGGATGGGTGACACCCTGGAGAAGTCCTGGAGGCGGGCATGGGAGGAGGAGACCAGGGAACTAGAGAGAAGGAGGTCTTGTGAGGAGCGGAGTGTGCGTGCTGGGCGGTACTTGGATATTAGGTCAGTGATGTAGTTCGGGGCAGTATGGTGGACAGCTTTGTACGTCAGCGTTAGGATTTTGAATTTGATCCGTTGCGCAATCGGAAGCCAGTGGAGGGATTGGCAGAGGGGGGTGGCGGAGACAGTGCGGTTGGAAAGGTGAATGAGTCTGGCAGCCGTGTTCAGGATGGACTGAAGAGGGGATAGCCAGCGGCGAGGCAGGCCAGTGAGGAGGGAGTTGCAGTAGTCGAGTCGTGATATGATGAGGGAGTGGATGAGCTGTTTAGTGGTTTCTGGGGTTAGGAACGTGCGGATTTTGGCGATGTTGCGGAGGTGGAGTCTGCACGAGTTTGTTAAAGATTGGACTTGGGGCTGGAAGGATAGGTTGGAGTCCAGAATGACACCCAGTACTCTGGCCTGCAGGGCGGGTTTGATGGTAGCGTTGTTGGATGTGACGGAGAAATCAAGGGGGGGTGGTGTCCGGGCTGGGGGGAAGACAAGAAACTCGGTTTTGGAGAGGTTCAATTTAAGGAAGTGGAGCGACATCCAGTCTGATATGTCGCTCAGTAGGTGTGTGATTCGGGCTGAGACCAAGGGGGTGAGGTGGGGGGTTGAGAGATAGATTTGTGTGTCGTCGGCATAGAGGTGGTAGTTGAAGCCGTGAGAGTGTATGAGTTGGCCAAGGGAGGAGGTATAGATGGAGAAGAGAAGGGGCCCGAGGACAGAGCCTTGAGGGACCCCAACAGAGAGGGGGAGTGAGGGGGAGGTGGTAGCATTATAGGTAACGCTGAAGGAGCGTTGTGACAGGTAGGATGAGAGCCAGGAGAGAGCAGAATCTGTGAGGCCGAGGGAGTGTAGTTTTTTGAGGAGAAGGGGGTGGTCGACTGTGTCGAAGGCCGCAGAGAGGTCAAGGAGTAGGAGCACTGAATAGTGGCCATTAGCTTTGGCGGTTAGCAGGTCGTTGGAGAGTTTGAGTAAGGCAGTTTCGGTGGAGTGTAGGGGACGGAAGCCGGACTGTAGGGGATCGAGGAGGTTGTTGTCGTTGAGGTGAGAGCATAGGCGGGTGTAGACTAGGCGCTCGAGGAGTTTAGATGTAAATGGGAGCAGGGAGATGGGTCTGAGGTTGTTCGGGTCATTGGGGTCCAAGGAGGGCTTTTTAAGTATGGGGGTGATGTGTGCATGTTTCAGAGGGGAGGGGAAAGTGCCTGAGGAGAGGGAGAGATTGAAGATGTGGGTGAGGGAGCGTAGGATGGAGGAGGAGGAAGGTCGTAGGAGTTGTGAGGGGATAGGGTCGAGGGGGCAGGTGGTGAGGCGGGCATCAGAGAGGATCTTGGAGACTTCCTCGATGGTAATAAGGTCAAAGGTGTGGAGTGTTGGGGGAGCTTCAGTATGAGGAATGTAGGGTGGGGTGGAAGAGGAGGTCAGAGCAGTGGTGGGGCTGTGGGAGAGGGGTGATGAGGGGGTAGCTGAGTGAGGGTGAAGGGGGTTGGAGAGAGTTTGAGCAGCGACGAAGTCCCTGCGGGTTATGTCGAGGGGGAGGGGGGATAAGGGGGTAACTGTGTGAGAGGGGACGGGTTGAGAGGGCGTGTGAGTTGCGGCAATGTCCTTGCGAATTGTGTCAATTTTGTTTTTGAAGTGATTGGCAATCTCAAGGGCAGTGAGTGAGGTGCTGGGTGGAGGTGGGGGTGGAGAGAGTAGAGAGTTGAAGGCAGAGAAGAGTCGGCGAGGATTGGAGGAGAGGGCCTTGATGAGGGTCAAGAAGTAGGCCTGTTTGGCAGCATGGAGGGAGGAGGTGTAGGTGCGGAAGGCAGATTTGTAGCGGGTGAAGGCTTGTTGGGATTTGGTTTTGCGCCATAGTCGCTCCAGGGCACGACTGTGTCGTTTGAGGGTTTTGGTGTGATCAGTCTGCCAGGGCTGGAGCGGTCGGGGTCTGATGTTGCGTGTGGTTAAAGGCGCTAGTGAGTCAAGGGCTGTTGAGAGCGCATTGTTGTAGGCGGTCAAAGCCAAGTCAGGGCAGGACAGGGGGAGGATGCGGTCGTGGAGTTGATCAGCTGCAGAGTGGAGGGAGGCAGGGTTAAGGTTGCGGAGGTTACGGCTGGCAGTAGTGTGACATTTGGAGGGGTAGGCGTTGGAGGACGAGGAGATAGAGAAGGTGATCAGGTTGTGGACAGAGAGAGGGAAGGGGGTGTTAGTGAGGTTGTAGGGGGCGCAGCGGTTGGAGAAGACAAGGTCCGGGATATTTCCGTCGGAGTGGGTGGTGGATTGTATGCACTGTGCAAGTGCAAAGGAGGAGGTTAGGTGGAGGAGACGGGCTGTGTCCGGGTTGTCGAGGTTGACAGGGATGTTGAAATCCCCAAGAATGATGGTGGGTAGCTCAGAGGAGAGGAAGAAGGGTAGCCAGGAGGAGAAGTCATCCAGGAAGCATGGTATGGATCCAGGAGGCCGGTATATCACAGCAATCTTCAGGGGGGTTGGGGAGAATAGTCGGAGGCAGTGGGCCTCGAAGGAGGAGAAGGATAGGGAGGGGGGGTTTGGGAGGACTCGGAATGTGCTCTGCGGTGACAGGAGCAGACCAACCCCACCACCTTTACGACCGTTAGGCCTCGGTGAGTGGGTCCAGGTGAGACCTCCATAGGAGAGTGCAGCAGGGGAGGTAGAATCAGTGGGCTGGATCCAGGTTTCCGTGATCGCTAGGAGGTTGAGGGAGCGGGAAACAAAGAGGTCGTGGATGGCGGTAAGCTTGTTGCACACTGAACGGGCGTTCAGGAGTGCACATAAAAAAACGGGGGGGAGATTTTAGGGAGCAGGGGGACAGATACTAAGTTGTGGGGGTTGCAGTAGGACGTGGAGGCGGGAGGGTGTTGAGCGGGTGAGGGAGGTGGAGGGCCAGGATTCGGGGAGATGTCCCCCGCGGCTAGGAGGAGGAGAAGGGTGAGAAAGGTGGCATGGGAGCGGGATGTGCAGGAGCGTGAGAAACTCCTAGTGGAGGTGTTGGGGTCAGTGGGAGAGCGGAGTAATAGGAGGAGGTGGTGGGTGCCATAGAGGGGTGAGGGAAGCAGTGAGGACACGATATACAAATGTTTGGGAGGGGCAGAGGGATATAATGAATGGTTTTGGGAACGGAGGAGAGGAAAATGAGAAGGAGGAGTGGAAGAGACATTTTGGGGAGGTGAAGAGAGCAGTAGTAGGGAGATGATAGCAGTGAGGGGGAGATGTACAGGTTGTGGGGTGGAGCAGAGGGGTAAAGAAATGAGATGTGGGAACAGAGGATAGTAATTATTATAAGGTACACGGAGTGGGACTCAGGCATGTAAGAGATGTTTCCCGGGTGTTTGCTTGCAGTCTTCCAGCATGCAGTAGAGCTTCTTGCTGTTGTTGTGTCTTCCTGCTGCTTGGGTTCTCCTGCTTTAGTTCAACTGCTGCGTTTAACTGCTTCTTCTACGCACTCGTTCAAGCCGCACTCAATCTGAAGCAGCACCCCCATCAGACTGTGCCCCCCATCAGAGATCTCCCTCATGAGCTGATCTAAATCATGGGAGCATACCAAATCTTAAGGCTTCCAGATAAGAGCATTAAGCAAAGTGTTTACTTTACTAAGGTGTACGTCCTTGATTAGTGAAATAGCTGCAACAAGAGAGCGTTCACTTTTATACACTTGGCAAGCTAACAGGAGTCTGTAAATACTGGCAGTCATACTGTATTACATTGCTTTGTCAATACACAAGAGCAAATTTCCATTTTCAGCCTACTGCTCAGGTGTAAAGAATGTATCGTGGTTTATCATACCAGAATCAGGGCTTGAACTTTTTTAATCATTGGAGACATTGTGAGGACACTTAAGCCCGGCTCATACTGATGGAGTGCGTATTCCATTCGTTTTTACGAATACACAGAGCAATTCCTGTGCAGAGCAATTCCAGTGTTCAGCAGTTCAGGTTCAATACAGATGCGATTTTGATAAGCCTCCCACTGACTTCAATGCAAAATCGGGTCCCATTGACTTTAATGCAAATTTGCATCCCATTGACTACAATGCAAATATACTTCCCATTGACTTCAATGTAAATTCTCATCCCAATGACTTCAATGCAAAATGTCTCCCACTGACTTCAATGCAAAATCGCCTTCTATTAACTTCAATGCAAAACTGCCTCCCATTGACTTCAATGCAATGTCGCCTCTCATTGACTACAATGCAAAGTTGCCTCCCACTGATTTGAATGCAAAGTCGCCTCTCATTGATTTCAATGCAAAGTCTCCTGCCATTGATTTCAAACAACTATTTGCATTAATGTGAACACAGGATTGCGATTTCAGTCCGGTCCCCATTGAAGTCTATGGAGATGAAATTCGCCTTGCACAGGACCCTTTTTTAAACCGGATCAGAATCACGCCGCATAGATACAAAGGGCCTTCATTGAAAACAATGTTTTTTTCTGATGAACTGTGAATCTGTGCCTTTGGGATTGGATCAAATCTGCATAGAATTTGCATCCGTGTGAATAGGGCCTTAGGGGGCTTTTTATTGAATAATAATATTTAAAATACTTTATTAATGACAAAGGGAAAGTATTAATAAAAAATGAATAAAATGCATAAAACATATAATACCTGTAATGTTTTTAGCAGGTGTGTAAGTTTATTTGTTGCTGTTTTTTTTTACAGTCACTTGTCAGTCACGAACCCTGAATGACATTTTAATTTGCCAGACAGGGATGAGTCACTGGTTGTTAGGACATCAGTGGGTGCCAGTTACCTAACAAACAAAAGGAAGCTATCACATTTAGCATGGGTAATAATACCACCACTAAAGGTTTTACTGCACACTGCAGCTGAAGGTTTGATCGGCTGAACACCATGCGTGGAATGTTTCAGATTTGGCTTTTTGTTTCTCCACATTTTTGTGTCATACCAATGCAAACAAAAGAAATAAACTTGAGAATGCCTAAACATTTGTAATTGCAACAATTTTCTGGGCAAAATGGTGCATTATCTGACAGAAATGCAGGGTTGTCAAAATTTTTGGCCTTGACTGTAGCATGAGTCATGGGCAAGAGGGTTCAGTCCTTCTTTGAATATATATATATATTGATATATACATATACATACACACACACACACACACATATATATCTTATACATATATATAAAAGAAAATTGGATTTTATAATGTAGCCTACACAATTTAAATGTAACCCTATAATATCAGTGTTCCCATTTTGTCCAGAGTCACTATATACAATAAAAAGGTGTTTTGTTAAAGAAGGACTTCAGACAAATATTACTGTTTTTATCTTTGATATTGGTGTATGCACAGCACCAGTACCAGAAGTGACATAAGCGTTAAATATTGGTATTGTCAATATTGGTCAGTCATCAAATAACAAAAGAAAGAACAGTGTTCTTAAATAGGATCAGTCATTAACATGCAGCAACAATAATATGGGCTTTGTTCAGTATTATGCAACCTACAAATTCCCAGAAAAATATTATTAGTAATTAGGCAAACACAATTTTCCTTGGTAAGGTCAATTTCTTCTTGAAGCTCTTCTTCTATTTCAATGGTTTTTATTAATTTTTAAACAGTATAAAAGAGAGGCAATAAAACATGCCCACGCAGGGGCTATCAATAGCACAGATAAAAAAAAATGCAAAATAAAAAAAAAAGGAAAAACAGTGCTCTAATGCCAACAGGGCAAAAGGTACGCCCACACAGAGGCTATCAATGGCACATAAATTACAAAACATTACTGTAACTGACTAAAACAACTAAATGCAGCAGGCCAGTCACACCAAAACAGAGAAAGAATGAAAAAAGAAGAAGAGGGGAAGAAAAAGAAAGAGAGAGAAAGAGAAAAAAAAAAGAGGGGCAAGGGGTCCAAGAGCGCCAATACCGAACGCCATTACATCCCCAGACTAGCCGGGGAGAGTGTGGGAAAGGCATATTGCAACCACGGCTCCCATATTTTCAAAAATTTATGTTGGGAGTCCTTGAAGCTCTTCTTAAGAACTTTTTTGCAAGAATTACTAAGATAAATAAACATGCCATTGTTATTGTCCCTGTTCTAGCCCGATTGCTCTCAACTTCTCCAGCCTTCTCATCTAATTAGTACATTTTTTACTTTCAAGTAAAATTCCGTTTCTACTATACAGCATGCTTTTTTCCAATATTTAGGCTCCATTCACAGTACTGTGATTTCAGATGCGACTCAAGTCACACAGAATCGCATGACAATGGAAATAACATTGTTTTCAATAGTACACAGTCACATCAATGCAACTCAGCATGGTGCAATTTTGGAATAGGTTCCTGTACTACTTTGGTGCAATTCCAGCATGATTTTTGGCCCCAAAGCATATGAAACCCCATTCAAGTTACATTACATAATCACACTAAAATTCAAATCAAAATCAGACTGCAGCAGAGTGAACCAAGCCTTAAGCCAGCCATATAGGATTCATTTTTTTTTCTTTTAACCAGAGGATTGAACAAAAAAAAATGAGCCGATTCCCCCATCTACACATTTGAGGTGGAAGAGCTATTGTATTCTGACAGTGGAGACACATCTCCGCTGTTAGAATACAATGATCAGTGCTGTCTGCTATAGCTGGTGGCACTGACCCTTCGGCAAAAACCCGACAGGCTGCTTTTTGATCCTGGATCGACATGGATCAATATTTGTTTGGCCGCTGCTGGACCAGATGAATTTCAATCCCTGTAAGGTTGGCATACGAACGTATTCACATTAGTATGTTTTACCATGCCTTAACTGGCATACACTAGTAGAATTTCATTTGAAATTTTTCATTTTAAGTACATTTATTCCATTTTTCTAATTCGAAGGAGCAGGATTGAAAATTGTTTGATAAAACACATTTCTAACAGTGTATGTGGCTTTTGTTCGGTAAAGTGCATTCACTCCAAGATCAAATGTAAACAAAAATTTGAACTACTTTTAAACATTTGATAAGACATTGAATGTACTGAGAATTTTCATATAAAAATCTACTAGTTCATAGCAAGCTTTACTGTTACACTCATTAATACACTGGTATACGTGTGGTACTCTGCCATTCATTTTCAATGGCATCCCAAAGCACAAACACAGTAGTTGAAAATGCTCCTGTTATAGTGCAATACAAAGCACAGATGTGAACACTCTGTGTGTTTCAACGCAACAAAGAGGTGCAGATGCATTATTTTCATGTGCCAATGACCTATGGGGTAGTGAAAAAAATGTGAGAACACTGTGCTACTTGGCATGGTTTAAAGGGGCCTGGTCAAATAGAGCCTGCACCTTCTTACAGTATACACTGTACAAATATGTCATGGTCGGCAAAAATATTGTTTATTACTTGACACATCATTTTTAAAATATAATACGGACTTTAAGCATAGATCTAAAAATTTGTCTGAACCTACAGTGGTTCAATGGGCAGAAGGTTTTTACCCTAATGCATTCTCTACATTAAGGTAAAAAACCTTCTGCATGCAGCTGCCCCCCCCCCAGCCCCTCCTTATACTCACATGAGCCCAATCTTGAACCAGCAATGTGCACAATAGCATTGGCTCTCTTGGATTTCTCCCTCCTCACTGAACAGAGAAGCAGCAGTGGGAACCATTGGCTCCTGCTGCTCTGCTGTCAATCACAGGCAATGAGGAGAAAGTGGGGCTGGCTCAGAAGCTAGCTTGAACGAGTTCCCCCATAGCAAGAGACTTGCTATGGGGGCTCTTGGCAGGGGGGAGGGGTCAGCAGGAGCACTGGGACCCGAGAAGTGGAGGATCGGCCTGCTCTGTGCAAAACCATTGCACAAGGCAGGCAAGTATGACATATTAAAAAAAAAACAAATTGCCTTTAGAATAATTTTAAAGATGAATTGAACTAATAAATTCAGCTAATAATTAGAAACTGTATGGGAGCCATAAACACCTTGGTCAGGACTAGTAAAAGCCAAACATAGCAAACATAGCATGAATGTATATGTTATCGTGCTATGGAAAACCAATAAATACTAGTGTAGTGTAGCTGCAGACACACCCCCTTTATCTCCCTAACAGGGACATAAATAGGGATCAATATGTGTAATCGGCGTGGCACTACAAAAAAAACTCCCACATTTACCTATACCTTTACATATGTGCAGAAACCAAAACTGTGTAAAACCGTGTTTCCCTAATGAAGATCAATTTAATATATCCTTTACTATGTGCTACAAAACACCTCCTACATATCACATCAAAACCCTAAAACACACAATGCAATACAATCCCAAGGTAATCAACAATGTCATAAATTCATATGCAATACATAATAAAAATTCCTCAATAAAGTGCTAAAAAGTGCAGTCCTTATTTAAAGTGCACTCTATTTCCAGAGTACTTTAAATGAGGACTACACTTTTGAGTACTTTATTGAGGACTTTTTATTTGTATTGTATTGCATTTGAGTTTATGGCATTGTTGATCACTTTGGGATCGTATTGAATTGTGTGAATGGGGGGTATTCATGTGATAGGTGGGAGGTGTTTTAGTGCACATAGCAATGGGTATATTGAATTGATCATCATTGGGGAAACACTGTTTTACACATTTTCGTTTTCTGCACATACAGGTACAGGTCTTAAGAAATTAGAATACCATCAAAAAATTTATTTATTTTAGTAATTCAATTCAAAAAGTGAAACTCATATATACTGTAGATATTTAATTGAAAACCTCAAAATTCAGTATCTCAGAAAACTAGGATTTTGTAAAAAAAAAAGTTCAATATTTTAGACTCATGGGGGTTTATTTACTAAAGCTGGAGAGTCCAAAATCAGACTCCCTTCTGCATAGAAACCAATCAGCTTCTAACCTCAGCTTGTTCAATGAAGCTTTGGCAATGAAACCTGGAAGCTGATTGGTTTCTATGCAGAAGGGAGTCTGATTTTGGACTCTCCAGCTTCAGTAAATAAACCCCATGGTGTCACACTCTAATCAGCTAATTAACTCAAAACACCTGAAAAAATGTTTCCTGAGCCTTTAACCACCTTCCGCCCGCCCTATAGTACAATGACGGGCGCAAGGTGGTTCTCTCGTTCTGATAGGACATCATATGACGTCCTACCATTCTCACTGCAATTGCTCAGGGAGCGAGCAGCACGGCGATTGCCGGACACAGCGGATCACGGAAAGAGCTGAAGATGTTGGTTCGGTCATGTGATCAGCTGTGTCCAATCACAGCTTATCACATGTAAACACGGAAATGCCGGTTATCGGAGAGGAGAGCCGGTAATTGGCTTTCCGCGGAGGGGACATGTACACTGATCATCAGGGCACTGATGATCAGTGAGCCCTGATGATTAGTGTGGCCCCAGAAGTGCCACCTGTCAGTGCTCATCAGTGCCACGTGCCAGTGCCCATCAGTGCCACATCAATGCCACATATCAGTGCAAACCAGTGCACATCAATGCCACATATCAGTGCCCATCTGAGCTGCCTTTCAATGTCACCCATCAGTGCCAGTCAGTGCCACCTATCAATGCCAATCAGTGCCACCTATCAGTGCTGCCAATCAGTACCACCTACCAGTGCCAGTCAGTGTCGCCTATCAGTGCCAGTCAGTGCGCCTATCAGTGCCAGTCAGTGCCGCCTATCAGTGCCAGTCAGTGCCGCCTATCAGTGCCATATATCAGTGTCATGTGTCAGTGCTGCCTTTCAGTGCCCATCAGGGAAGCCTGTCAATGCCCATTAGTGCCACCTACCAGTGCCTTCTCATCAGTGCCCATCAGTGCCACCTATCAGTGTCCATCAGTGCAGCCTATCAGTGCCCATCACTTCAGCCTCATTAGCGCACATCAGTAAAGGAGAAAAATCACTTATTTACAAAATTGTATAACAAAAACTAAGAAAAAACTTTTTTTTTCAAAATTTTCAGTGGTTTTTGGTTTGTTTAAGAAAAATAAAAATCCCAGAGGTGATTAAATACCACCAAAAGTAAGCTCTGTCTCAAAAAATGATAAAAATTTCATATGGGTACAATGTTGCATGGCCGCGCAATTGTCATTCAAAGTGTGACAGCGCTGAAAGCTGGAAATTGGCCTGGGCAGGAAGGGGGTATAAGTGCCCTGTAGGCTAGTGGTTAAACAGTCTTGCAGTCTGGTTCAGTAGTTTTACAATCATGAGGAAGACTACTGACTTGACTTGGTCCAGAAGGCAGCCATTGACACCCTCCACAAGGAGAGAAACTCACAAAAGATCATTGCTAAAGAAGCTGGTTGTTCACAGAGTGCTGTATCCAAGCATATTAATGGAAAGTTGGGTGGAAGGAAAAAGTGTGGTAGAAAAAGGTGCACAAGCAATAGGGATAACCACAGCCATGAGAGGATTGTGAAGCAAAGGCCATTCAAGAATTTGTGGGAGATTTACAAGGAGTGATGGTGTCAGTGCTTTAAGAGCAACCACACACAGACATATCCAGGTCATGGGCTATAACTCTCCCATTCCTTGTGTCAAGCCACTCCTGAACCAGAGATAACGTCAGAAGCGTCTTACCTGGGCTAAGGAGAAAAAGGACTGGACTGCTGCTAAGTGGTCCAAAGTAAATTTTGCATTTCATTTGGAGATGAAGGTCAAAGAGTGAAGAGGCACATAATCAAGTTGCATGAGGTCCAGTGTGAAGTTTCCACAGTCAGTGATTATTTGGGGAGCCATGTTATCTTCTGGTGTTAGTCCACTGTGTTTTATAAAGTCCAAAGTCAGCGCAGCCCTATACCAGGAAAGTCTGGAGCACTGTCAAGGTCCTACCTTTTCCCAGAGGTTATGTTACTCCATGTGCTAGCATCCATCTTGGATTTCTGCTGAGCATGATGGGAGTCTTTTATGCCTTCAGGTCTCTGAGGTCCATCCCCCAGAGGGGTGTGGCTGAGTACATATAAGCCTGGGATCTGCACATGCTCTTTGCACTTGTGTCTTGTGTCTTTGTCTTGCTACAGCTCTGTGTATACGCTCGTGACTCTTCTGGTATTCTGACTCGGCTTGTGACTAAGACCATTCTCTGCGTTTCCCTTTGATCTGACCTTCTGTTGCTGAACCCGGCCCGTGACCTGTGATTCTCTGTCTACTGTTCTGTACTGTTTTGTCCCGTTGTTATTGACCCGGCTTGTCTGACTACGCTATTGTCATTCTCACCAACTACACGCCATTGGCGGCGGCCATTACCGCAGCTGGGGTGTCTCGGGGGCCGCGACCTGGTCCCTGGTTGCGTCAAGTCCATCCCCACCATCAGGGGCCCTGGTGAAGGGCAGCCTGGGACTTAGACTCCGTGCCCTGAGGGACTTCAGTCTGTTGGTGGTGGTTGTCGTCAGCCAGTGCGTTACCCTGCCACTAGGCCTACCTGTCCGTTCCACGGCCCTGCCCTGACATTACACAAGTGCCCACCAAGACCACAGTACAGGCAGCGACCCTCCCGACGCCGAGCGGCCCGCTCTCCCTCGGAAAGGCGAGCAAACCCCAGCTGCATGGGCTCACCACCAGACAATCTATCCCCAGGAGGCGTGGGAGGAGAGGGAGGAATGGGTGGGATAGAAAACGCAGGTGCCAGTCGATTGGAAGGCCTCCGCAGGCGTTCCTTGAGTGAAGGCCTCTCCCTGAGCCTGGTATCAATCAGGATCAGGAAGGAAATTAGTGCTTCCAGCTCCACAGGCAATTCCTTGGCTGCGATCTCGTCCTTCAATGCATCAGAAAGACCCTGAGAAAACGCAGCCACCAGAGCCTCATTGTTCCAACCCACCTCTGCTGCCAGGGTACGAAACTCTATGGCGTACTCGGCCACGGTCCGTGAACCCTGATGCATAGACATGAGCAGCTTGGCAGCCGAGGCGGAGCGAGCCGGTACATCGAATACCCTACGGAAGGCATCGACAAAACCGGAAAACTCGTGAATCACGGGGTCATTCCTCTCCCATAAGGGATTCGCCCAGGCCAAGGCCTTGTCTGAGAGTAGTGAGATGAGGAAACCCACCTTTGACCTCTCAGTCGGAAAAGCGTAGGGGATTAATTCAAAGTAAATCCCCACCTGGTTAAGGAACCCACGACACTGACTCGGCTCACCCCCAAAGCGCTGTGGAAGAGGGGCTGAACCGGTCATACCTCTGGACACCGCGGGTGCCGCTCCTCCGCGTGGCAGGGTGTATCCTCTCTCGGTTGCGGAGAATAAGGCCATGGAGGAGTACGTTGCGGATGCGCTTTCCCGGGGGCACATTCGTAAGTCTACTTCCCCAGCAGGAGCGGGCTTTTTCTTTGTAAAGAAGAAGGGTGGTGAATTGAGGCCTTGCATCGATTATAGGGGTCTCAATCGAATCACCACTAAGAATGCCTACCCGATTCCCTTGATTACTGAGTTGTTCGACCGCCTTAAGGGGGCAACAGTCTTTACCAAACTTGACCTTAGGGCGGCGTACAACCTCGTACGGATCAAACAGGGGGATGAGTGGAAGACCGCGTTTAACACCAGAACCGGCCACTACGAATACCTGGTGATGCCCTTCGGGTTGTGTAACGCGCCCGCAGTTTTTCAGGAATTCATAAATGATGTCCTTCGTGACTTGTTGCAGCAGTGCGTGGTAGTTTACTTGGATGACATCCTGGTTTACTCTGCCTCCATGGAGTCCCATATCCAGGATGTCAAGCAGGTGCTGCAACGATTACGTGAGAACGAACTTTTTTGTAAACTTGAGAAGTGCGAATTCCATCGATCCCAAGTTGCCTTTTTAGGCTACATCATTTCTGCGGAGGGATTCTCCATGGACCCTCAGAAGGTTTCGGCAGTTCTGCAGTGGCCTCGTCCCAATGGCCTTCGGCCCATTCAGCGCTTTTTAGGTTTTGCCAACTACTATCGGAAATTCATCAGAAATTTCTCCACGCTGGCAAAACCTCTCTCAGACCTAACCAAGAAGGGCAGCAATCCTCACGAGTGGCCATCCGAGGCCATCGTAGCTTTTGAGGCTCTGAAATCCGCCTTCGCTTCGGCTCCGATACTGTCTCATCCCAATCCTGGATTGCCCTTCGTCCTTGAGGTTGATGCATCCGAGACAGGAGTAGGCGCTCTCCTGTCTCAACGTCGGTCGCCCGATGGACCCCTACTTCCCTGTGGGTTCTACTCCAGGAAGCTTTCCTCTGCAGAGTGCAACTACCAGATTGGAGATAGGGAGTTGTTGGCAATCATTCTGGCTCTCAAGGAATGGAGGCACCTGCTCGAGGGCTCCGCAGTTCCGGTCCTCATTCTTACCGATCATAAGAACCTGACTTATCTTTCGGAGGCCAAAAGATTGACACCCCGTCAAGCCAGATGGGCCTTGTTCTTGTCGCGGTTCAACTATGTGGTCTCCTATTTGCCTGGTTCCAAGAATGTCAGGGCTGATGCATTATCGCGGCAATACTCTGAGTTGTCCAGGGAGGACTCTGAGCCAACCTCGGTCATACCTCCGGATCATATCCTGGCTGCCATTCGTACCAGTCTGACTTCTCCCCTTGGGGAGCAGATTTTGGCGGCTCAAACTGACGCTCCTCCCGAGAGACCGGAGGGTAGATGTTTTGTACCCGAGGGGTTGCGCACCCGTCTGCTGCGTACCTACCATAACTCCAAAACTGCCGGGCATCCGGGGAGGAACCAGTTGTCTTGGGTCGTCTCTCGGTTGTTCTGGTGGCCAACTCTCCGTGCCGACATCGCCTCTTATGTAGCGGCATGTTCGATCTGTGCCCAGAATAAATCTCCACGGCATCTTCCAATGGGTCTTCTGCAACCCATTCCCAATGGGGAGCGTCCTTGGTCACACCTGGGCATGGACTTTATTGTAGACCTCCCTGTGTCTCGGGGTCATACGGTCATCCTCATGGTCGTCGATCGTTTTTCCAAAATGTGCCATTGTATTCCACTCAGGAAATTACCAACAGCGCAAGAACTGGCCACGGTCTTTTCCAGGGAGATTTTTCGCCTGCATGGGTTGCCCAAGGTGATTGTCTCGGACCGCGGGAGTCAGTTCGTGTCCAGATTCTGGCGCGCCTTCTGCTCCCAGTTGGGCATTAGTCTCTCCTTTTCTTCAGCCTACCACCCGCAGTCCAATGGGGCTGCGGAGCGTTCCAATCAGGCCTTAGAACAATTCCTTCGGTGTTATATCTCGGACCATCAGGACGATTGGGCCGATCTCCTGCCTTGGGCTGAGTTTGCCAGGAACTCAGCGGTCAACTCCTCCTCCGGGATGTCCCCCTTCATGGCCAACTATGGGTACCAACCCGCGGTATTACCTGAGAGGTTCTCACCACAGGACATTCCGGCTGTGGAGAACCATCTTGCTGCCCTGCGTTCTTCATGGGGGCAGATCCAGAGGGCTTTGAGGGACTCGGCTCAGCGTCAGAAGTTCCAGGCTGATCGCAGACGGTTGCCCGCTCCTTCATACCAGGTCGGCGATCGGGTGTGGTTGTCTACTCGTAACCTCAATCTTCGGGTGCCCACACCCAAACTAGCTCCCCGTTTTGTCGGTCCTTTTCGCATTCTCCGCAAGGTGAATCCGGTGGCCTATGCCCTTGCCCTTCCACCTGGGATGCGGATCTCCAATATCTTTCATGTATCACTGTTGAAACCTCTGATCTGCAATCGCTTCACTACCTCTCTGCCTCGGCCCCGTCCCATTCGGGTTGACGGTCATGAGGAGTATGAGGTGAGCCGGATCCTGGACTCTCGATTGGTGCGCGGCCGATTACAGTTCCTGGTTCATTGGCACGGTTATGGTCCCGAGGAGCGTTCCTGGGTTCCTTCCGCGGATGTCCATGCTCCTGCCCTCCTCCGCGCGTTTCATACCCGCTTTCCTCGGAAACCTTTTGTTGAGCCGCGGAGGGGGAGGGGCCCTTGAGGAGGAGGTACTGTCAAGGTCCTACCTTTTCCCAGAGGTTATGTTACTCCATGTGCTAGCATCCATCTTGGATTTCTGCTGAGCATGATGGGAGTCTTTTATGCCTTCAGGTCTCTGAGGTCCATCCCCCAGAGGGGTGTGGCTGAGTACATATAAGCCTGGGATCTGCACATGCTCTTTGCACTTGTGTCTTGTGTCTTTGTCTTGCTACAGCTCTGTGTATACGCTCGTGACTCTTCTGGTATTCTGACTCGGCTTGTGACTAAGACCATTCTCTGCGTTTCCCTTTGATCTGACCTTCTGTTGCTGAACCCGGCCCGTGACCTGTGATTCTCTGTCTACTGTTCTGTACTGTTTTGTCCCGTTGTTATTGACCCGGCTTGTCTGACTACGCTATTGTCATTCTCACCAACTACACGCCATTGGCGGCGGCCATTACCGCAGCTGGGGTGTCTCGGGGGCCGCGACCTGGTCCCTGGTTGCGTCAAGTCCATCCCCACCATCAGGGGCCCTGGTGAAGGGCAGCCTGGGACTTAGACTCCGTGCCCTGAGGGACTTCAGTCTGTTGGTGGTGGTTGTCGTCAGCCAGTGCGTTACCCTGCCACTAGGCCTACCTGTCCGTTCCACGGCCCTGCCCTGACAAGCACTTCATGCTTCCCTCTGCTGACCAGCCTTATGGAGATGCGGTTTTCATTTTCCAGCAGGACTTGGTGTAACAAACTAGCTCATCAGAGCTGGAAGCGGAGTTCTTCTTTTTCATGTTCCTTTCTGTTATTTGAGGTATTTCTCAGCCCTCATTCCCTACCCCCTTTTCCAGTCCTGAGGGACCAACGTTATCTCCTGACAGATGGTGCGGGTCAACCAGGTTAAGACATCCTGAGTCTAGGCCCCAGGCAGTCTGGGGAAACGTTCACCTTTCTCACCTATGTCTGATAAGGCATTTCTCAGAGGGCTGGGAAGCATTGACCCAAAACACGTAAGCCCACACATTATCAAACTGACCAGAGTAATTGCACATACCTCAGGTCAACCGTATGTTTCATGTCATGTATTATGAAGCTATGGGTATTTCAGTTTCCCAATGACCACTCCCAAAACGTGTAGTAAGAGCCCCCCTCCCCTTTGAGAGGGACAAGTGAGTTAGAGTTTGACACACACACAGAGATCTCCCAGCAACATCGTAACAAAAGGAGATCAAGAAATCACCCTGCTCTCAACTTGGATCTGCAAACCCAGGCATATGGGCAAGTAACTTAACCCTGTAATCTTCTTCCTAATTATCTCTTTGCTGTGGCTTTATATACGTATATATATATTTTTGTGAAATCTCTTTGTAAATATTTTATTGCATCTGTCTGGCGCTTTTAGTAATAAATCTTTCTTTCTGAAAGTGTTAAACTGTTTCTAAGCGCTTACTTGCAATTCACGAATTCCTGCCTTTTGAAGAGACGCTACTGTTTGTTATATCTCTGTATAACAGGTCCGCGGGCCGTGCTATATAGATCAATATTTCAATCATTATAGTGTATATTTTATAACGGGAGTTTCCCAGTCTCCGACAAAAGTGGTCGTGGCAGTAGAGGGTTAGTTGCGTAATTAACCCGACCCAGTAACAAGCGCATTCAGGCTGCAGGCACAGATTGTAGACCATTAGCTGGACAATCGCTGTGCAGGGTGCAGCTGCATGTGGCCTTGTTACGCACGTCACACTGCGGTTTTCGATCGGTCAGTCCTTCGGTCACAAGTTTGGTGAGAAGGTCTGGGGTCTGACGCCGTGGGCGTGACGTATTACTGTTAGTTTCGGTTGTGTGATTGTCGCATGTTGGTGGTGGCGACTGCGGGCCGTGACACTTGGCACCTTCCCACACTGCCAAAAGTACTAATACCTGGTTTAATTATCATGGTATCACTGTGCTTGATTGGCCAGCAAACTCGCCTGACCTAAACCCCATAGAGAATCTGTGGGTTATTGTCAAGGAAAATGAGAGACACCAGACCCAACAATGCAGACAAGCTGAAGGCCACTATCAAAAGCAACCTGAGCTTCCATAACACCTCAGCAGTACCACAGGCTGATCGCCTCCATGCCACATCATATTGATGTAGTAATTCATGCAAAAGGTGCCCCAACAAAGTATTGAGTGCATACTATACTGTACGTGGACATACTTTTCCAACATTTCTATATTAACAATCCTTCTTTTATTGGTGCTTATGTAATATTCTAATTTCCTGAGATACTGAATTTTGGGTTTTCACTAGCTGTAAGCCATAATCATCAAAAATTAAAAAGATCCTTGAAATATATCACTCTGTGTGTAATGAATCTACAGTATATAATATATGAGTTTCACTTTTTTATTGAATTACTGAAATAAATTAACTTTTTGATGATATTCTAATTTATTGAGATGCACCTGTATGTAAATGTATATGTGGGAGGTGTTTTATAGCACCACACCGATTACACAGAGCAGGAATCAGGAAGGGTGTAGCAGTCACAATCCATGTGATGTATACAGCCGCAAAATTAGAGAGACAAAATTGCCCTGGTATCAGTGGGATGAGAAAAACTGTGTTTGTGCTCGTAGAGCCGGTGCTAGACTATTTTGCACCCTGGGCAAGACCAACTACTTGAACCTCCACCCAAAAAAATAAATAAATAAAACTTCACCTGTAGATCTACTTCACCACTCCGAGCACACATTCTCTTTTCCCTCAAATGTTCCACCCTAGCACAAATCCTCTCCACCAAATAGCCCTCCTTGCATAAATCCCCCTAATCCTGCTTCCTAGCACAAATACCCCTAAATCCCTCCTCCTAACACAACCCCCTCCAAAATACCCTTCCCAGCACAAATCCTTCCTCCCCACCCAAATCCCCCCTCATAGCTCAACCCGTCCCAATGCACCCTCTTTGAAAACTTTTCCCCCCAATCCCCCCATCCTAACACAAATCTCCACAATCCCCCTAACCTAACACAAATTCCCCCAATTCCTTCTTCTAGCACATTTCCCCCAAATACCCCCTCCAATGCACCCTCTAGCACAAATCCCCCCACCAATCCTCCCCCCTAGGTAAACCCCCCCGTCCCCTCTCCTAGCACAACCTTTCTTCCTAGTACAAACTCCTCCCAATCCCTCTCCTAACAAAAATCCTCCTCATCCCCTCTCTTAAAACAAATCCCCCCAATACCCTCTGGTAGCAACCCCACCCTCCTCCTAGAATAAATCTCCCCTCCCAGCACCAATCCTCATTCTTCAATCCCCCCACCTAGGAAAAATTCCTCCAAATCCCTCCTGTAGCTAAAACCCCTGCAAATTACCAAATTACCCTTCCCAGCATAAAATCCTCCCACTTTGCCCAAATCCCCCCCCCCCCTTTTAGCACAAATTCCACCTGAAATCTGGGGGGGGGCATATGTGCCTAATGGTAGTGCAGGCCCTGTGTGTTCAGTGGTAAGAAGAATGTCTGGACATTGGTGGTCAGCAAGAGAAAGAATACCCCTCCATTGGTGTCAGTGGATACATAAAAAAAAATGTCAGTTGGTAAAAAAAGAGAAACATTGATGTTAGCGGGGAAGAAAAACATTGGTGGCAATGGGGGTAAGAGAAAGAAAATATCTCTGCACTGGGGTCAGTAGCGAAAGAAAAACATAATTTGTGCTTACACTGATGAATATGATACTGAGTACTATCAGACTGGAGACTCTTCTAAATAACACAAGAAAGAAAAGCAAAACCAGCGCTTAGGTCCATACATGTCCTAGGAACATGGTAACAGTCACTCGCTGAGATGCAGCCCTCTAAATATCGGGGAATCTTGATAATGCTGGAAAAAAGCAAAAAAGGGCACACTCTCCTCGTGCATTACTGTGGTAAAAAAGAATTTATTGAAGATGACAAAAGTGTATACTCACAAACCAAGAGTCATAAATAAAAGCAAGGAACCAATGTGACGATCCCAGCAAATGGTGGTCTTGCGACAGGGTGTGCTAACGCGTTTTGGGAAACAAGCTCCTTTCTCAGAGATGAATCTCTGAGGAAGGGAGTTCGTCTAGGCGTGACATCATATTTTATATTTGACAAAGACATGGGTATTATATTGTGTCTGTGTTTACTAAAACTAAATATTTCCTAGAAATTTGCATTTAAAAATCTGCTGTTCAAATATTGTGTAACATAAAAAAATGCAACACCCACCATTTTACTCTGTAGGACCTCTGCTAAAAAATACAGTAATACCTCGGTTTACGTACGCCTTGGTTAACGGAACGTTCGGTTTACGAATGAAAATCCATTGATAATAATGTCTCGATTTACAAATTTTTACCGCAATACGAAGCAAGTTTCCCCAGGATGCATTGCGCCTGGGAGGTTCATATCTCCGTGCATGCTGGAGTCTGTGTTGTGCCTGGGAGGTTTAGCACCATGCATGCTGGAGTCTGTGGAAAGGTAGGGAGGTGAGCTTTGTCGTTTGCATGTCTTTTACTGTGTGTTCTGCATTGTGGGGTGGTTTCCATGCCAGCTCATGTGCTGTGCATGCCTGCTACTGTGTGTTTTGCATTGTGGGATGGTTTCCATGCCAGCTCATGTGCTATGCATGCCTGCTACTGATAGACTTGGGGCTCTTGGACTGGGTGTGGGTGTACAGTAAAGCATTTTTTTTATTTTCTGCTCACTTAGTGACTGTGGTGTCATGGCACCCAAGAAAGCAGCGGAAGCTGGGAAGAGGAAGAAGGAGATGATTCTGCTTGAGTTCAAGAAAGAAATCGTCAGGTAGCATGAAGGAGGAATGCGATTGACTGACCTCGCCAAAGAGTATGGAAAGAGTGCATCCACAATCGTTACCATCCTAAAGATGAAAGAGAAGATAACTGGGAGAGATGCAGCCAAGGGAGTCACCAGGGTCTCCAAGCAACGGGCTCCTGTTCTTGAGGAGGTCGAAAAGTTGCTCCTGCTCTGGATTGAAGAGAAGCAGCGTGCAGGGGACACAGTGACCGAGGTGATCATCTGCGAAAAAGCCAAGGCCTTGCACATTGACTTCCTCGACCAACAGCCAGGAATGTCAGCAGATGCAGAAGGTTTCAAGGCGAGCAGGGGGTGGTTCAAAAGGTTCAAGACCAGATCTAGTATCCACAGCGTGGTCAGGCATGGAGAGGCCTCAAGTTCTGATGTTGCTGCAGCTGAGGAATTTGCTACAGAGTTCCGGGAGGTCATGATTGCAGAGGGCTACCTTCCTCAGCAGGTCTTCAACTGAGACAAGACTGGGCTCTTCTGGAAGAGGATGCCAAAGCATACCTTCATCATGGAAGAGGAGACCTCATTGCCTGGCCACAAGCCGATGAAGAACCGTCTCACCCTCCTGTTCTGACCCAATGCCAGTGGGGACCTTAAGATCAAGCCCCTCTCGTCTACCACTCAGAGAACCCACAGGCCTTCAAGAAACACAAGGTGAAGAAGGAGCCATTGAGTGTTTTGTGGCGGTCCAACCCAAAGGCTTGGGTCATATGCCTCTTGTTTGTGCAGTGGGTCAATCTTGTTTTTGGTCCTGCTGTCAAGCAGCACCTTATCGACAATAATCTGCCGCTTAAGGCCGTGCTGCTCATGGCCAATACTCCTGCTCATCCTCCAGGCCTCAAGGAAGACTTGCTGGAGGACTTTAACTTCATCACAGTCGTGTTCCTTCCGCCTAACACCACCCCACTACTCCAGCCAATGGACCAGCAGGTCATCTCCAATTTTAAACAACTCTACACAAGGGAGCTTTTCCGGCGATGCTTTGAGATGACAGATCGATCAAGCCTCACCCTCCATGAATTTTGGAGAGACCATTTTGACATCGTGAGCTGTCTGCAGATTATCACCATTGCCTGGGCCGGGGTCAGCCATAGAGTCCTAAATTCAACTTGGCGCAACCTGTGGCCAGACTGTGTTGTGACACCTGATTCCAATGCTTCTGCACCTGCACCAGAGTCAACAGTGTTGAAGGAGATTGTTTCCTTGGGGTGGACCATGGGGCTGGTGGTGACTGAGGAAGAGGTCTGCGAGCTGGTGGAGGAGGGACACAACCGTGAGCTAACCACTGAGGACCTGGTGGAACTGCAGAAGGAGGCGATGGAGGAGCGGGTCTCATTTGAGGAGGAGGAAACAAGTGAGGAACAGCTCAACTCAAGGAGGCATGCCAACTGTGGGTAAACCTACAGGCTTTTGTACAGCAGCACCACCCAGATAAGGCTCTAGCTCAGAGACTTGTGAACAGTTTTGACACCGACGTCATGTCCCCTTCCGAGGGATGCTGAAAAGGCGCCGGAAGCAGCAGACAATGGAAAGGTTCCTACTAAAACAGCCTAGACATGAAGAAGAACCTGCTTATGTTAGTGCTGCCCAGTTGCTCTGCTCTTCCTCCAGAGAGTGTTGAAATTGTTTGAAAAGTTTGCCATGTTTTAAAAGATGACGTGTGCTTTAAAATTTGAAGTTGGATGTTTGACATGTTATTGCTTGAGTAATCCTGTCCCTGTACAGTATTAATTCCTTTAAAAAAGTGCACTTTATAAAGAGTTTGGAACAGATAAAAGACTTGTTTTTGACTTTTTTCTGACCTCAGGAACGGATTAATTGGTTTTCAATGCATTCCTATAGGAAACCTTGTTTCGGTTTATGAATTTTTCGCTATACGAAAATTCCCGCAGAACAAATTAAATTCGTAAACCGAGGTATTACTGTGATGTGCTTGTAAACCTCTCACGCTTCTACTGCTATATGACATACATCATATCATGACAATAAAAGGGTTGAAGCTAAATGTTATGCTTGTATTTTGCCTTTCCTGGTTCCTTAAGCTTCTCTCATAAACATGCTAATTCACATGAAGACCACTCCAGGTAACACCGACATGTGATGCTGAGCCTCAATGACTAAAAGAACTTAAATCCAACGACTGAAAGGGAAAGGTCATGAACAGTAAAGATGGGGAGGTAAGAGCTAGATGATGCTGGAAGAAAAAAAAGGACGGGGGGGGGGGGTAAACAACTCTCCCTCCTCTTGTGGTTTTATTACCCCTGTAAAAATGCACGGAACAAACATCTTTCCTCCAGATGTAAATGCAATAGATCTAAAAAGTTTCCGTCTTTCCTGTAGCTCCTCCAAAACTCTATTTTTTAATCAACATAAAATGCTGCAACTTTTAAGTCACACTTTTAGACGCTCACAGTGTGCAGTGAAATCAGGCTAAGGTATTTTCTGTACAGGAGAGGTAGCCCATACAACTGTGCAAGACTTACCTTACCTTGAGAGAGCTGAGCTTTAAGGCAACACTACTAATATTAATGACATTTTAAGTCTAATGTCTATTATTTGTCCAAATTCTTGCCAATAATTTGCCTATGTATGATCTACATAAATTTAGAGCTGAAAAAGTCAGGTCTTTGAAATAGTGACATGAAAGCTAGATGGAATTAGAGCATTATGCAATTCTAGGAATTTACGTCATTACCTTGAATTGTTCAAAAGCCATTTATGTTGCTGAACAACATTATTACCTCTTTACAAAATTCTACCTAGCATCTGGTCCTCCAGATCAGAATCTAGGCATTTAAAATATAGTGTTTATTCAACAATCATGTATCAACAGAATGCATGCAAAATATTTTTTTAATGTGGCTTTCAAATTTGTACATGCTTTTATATATTTTTGCTATTATACTAGATGCAGAGATTTGTAAATTGGCCACTAGAAGCAGGGTAGATTACCCATTCATTTGTAGTTGCTAAACTTACTATAACTAACTAGTTAATAGCTTTTTAATTGAGTGCATTGTTATTAAAGTATTGGCCAACTCATGGACTTGCATCGTAAAGCCTCCTTCACTCAAGCGTGTGAATGAGGCCCAAGGAAGAACAGTAAAGCCCCCAGAGAGCCCCATTCCCATTTGCGGTTTTCTGTTCATATCCCTACTTCCAACTATGTTCAACAAGCAGAATCCTGTTCTTTCGAATTGCCCGTGTTCACACTCGTATGCTCAGTTGCCCTACATTTAAAAAAGTACATTCATTTTTTTTTACCAAAACACATAAGTTCTCGAGGTTAAGCTACATATTGCAGTGGTGTCAAACTGTTTTTTCCCTCCTTATTTCTGAGAAAGTTTTGATAAATACTGGTCAAGCGGTAGTTGAGCCAAAATCAGGTTTTTACTGACATTTTGAGCTTGTTTTTTTTTTTTTTAGTGTATTTGAGTGTTTTTGGCTCCCTAGACTTTAATGGAAGAGCCTGTTAGGCTACCCCTGAGCAGAGCTATTTTCAGGTGTCTTCAAGTGTTTTTGCTTCAGTGTTTTTGTGTGCATGTGTGCGGGGCCACCTCACCCTCCTGCCCTTCCTCCGGTGTATGTGTTTACCAATGCTTGGGACCAGGTGGGGCTGAATCCATGTGGAATCAACATTAAGGTGGCACCCCGAATTAGAAGCGAGCTGAACACCTGGGGCATCTGTATCATACCTTGAGGCTTTGCTGTACACACCACACTATCCCATGATACGTACACTGGTGCTTGAAATGTGACATATTGAAGGAGAGACCATGGAGCAATGTCCCATTCCACTGGTCCAGCTTTCCAATCACCTCACTCCCACAGAAAGAATACAGCATGCAAACCTCCTGCGTGCACAACTTAACTTGGTTAACTCCTCCCTTACACATGTCTAGGTCCCTGGGGTCTCTGCCAGGGGGATGTGGTCCCAGTTACCTGGGGCACTGACCGCTCAGGAGGGAAACATCACACTGCTCTCCTCACTATGCAGACAACCCCTCACCCTTGCCGGTACTATACACCCATGTACGGCAGCCAAAGCATTCCCTTGTGTTGGTTACTCTTAGCAATTAAAAGTCCTCTTCTTCACTCCGTGTATAAGTAACTGGTCCTGTTCTTTGGACTGTGCCATGTACCACCATGCATCCTCTTTGCAGAAACTTCCAGACAAGAAACAGCTAATGGAGCTTTCCTAAGTATTCTCAACAGTGCAATAACAGTCTTCCCCTAACTAACTAAACATGGGCTGTCCAATGCATACCGTCCAAGGTAAGAGTCCATAGTGTGGAGGAGTCCTGGTTCCAGGGGTATCTCCACAAAAGGTGCTCAGAATGTTGCTGATGAAAGCCGGGAAGAACCTTGCTCATCCCCTTTCTACCAGGGCAGCCTATCTGTGCTTGGTTAGAAGGTGTGAGGGGCAGGGGAGACATTGAGGTTTATTAGATTCCTAATGTCTTCATAAAGAGCACCACACGTGTTACATATTGTCGTGAACGAGTGAGAACAATCATTCTAGCTGGACACAGGTGTCAAACTGTGGCCCCCCAGTTGTTGCCAAGCTACAAGTCCCATGAGGCATTGCAAGATTGACAGTTACAAGCATGACTCCCAGAGGCAGAGGCATGATGGGACTTGTAGTTTTGCAACAGCTGGAGGACCACCAGTTTGACACCCCATAGCACAAGAGCTCCTAGTGAACTCTAAACTGATGAACTGAGAAGGCTTTTAAAGCATCACCTATGAACATTTTTGGGCACCATAGTTTTTGGCAATGTAGCGGGCGCATTTTAAAACATGGAATGTTCTATTTACTCAATGGAACTGCATCTTTTATATTTTAACCAAAAATGGGTAATCTATTGTGTGTTTTTGCACTTATTTTTTCCTGAAAATGTACATTTAATAAACAGTTGTGCAAAAATAATTTGGCATAAAAAATTGGCAGCTACCACCATTTTATTTCTAGAGGGCCTCCGCTTTCAGAAAATATATAATGTTCTCGGAGTTTAAGTAATTTTATTGCCAAAAACTAAGATTTTTACATGTGTGCGAAAAATAAAAAAAATAGCTTTGGAGCCAAACTGGTTAAATTACAGATACCCTGTAAATAACTGCTTACATGTGTATATGAGTGTTTTAGAAACCTATTTCAATTGTTTTACATACATATTCAAGCTTCAGGTGTTTTTGTTTTAGCCTATGAAAAACATTAGAGGAAGGAGACTAGTTCTTACAGACTCAAAAATGCCTGAAATACGCTTGGAAAAAACACTCAATTAAGGTCCATGCACACTATCTTAAAAAAACGCCATTGCGCTTGGCAGAAAATAAGTTCACTTTGAGTGTTTTTTGTACTAGTGTTTAGGTGTGTTTAGCTGCACTTGGCCTTTTTTTTCTGCCAGAATACTGCTCTCAAAAATGCAAAACAGAGAGGTTTTTTTTCTGCCTCTATACACTAAATTTAAAATATGCCTCTAAACGGCCTAATGTGCATGGACACATAGGCTACCACTGAGCTTCTTCTACAGACAAAAAGTGAAACATCTCTAGAAGCAGCATTTTTCTTAAGACAGTTTGCATGGACCCGAGTGTTTTTAGGCATTCCCATTGAAGTCCATGGGGCAAAAAACACACAAATCTGCCTCATAAGTCACTCATGTAGCTTTTGGAGATCCAGACTTTGAGCTACAGGTGCCTGAGCGCTCATACGTGAACAGTCACCATTGTAATACATGGGATTTTGGAGGCCTAAATACGAGAGGCATGCATTTGTATGCCTAAAGAAATACACTTGTTCAGTAAAACTGCTCAACCATCTTGCCCAGCGCAGGAAACAAACTCCTGAAGCTTGATACATGTGCAAAGAAATGACTATAATACACTCTTCTCAAGTGTGAATGCAGGCTTATATACACACACGTATATATATATATATATATATATATATATATATATATATACACATATATAATTTAAAAAAACTATTCATAAATAAGAAGTTTAAAATGGTAACACGTACTAGTCAGATTAATTACATCATGCTGTTCTCTTATACATGGATGACTGAAAAATATTGAAAAGAACTCTATTTAGTTTAAAAGCCATTGTTTTAAAACAAATGCACAGTTTGTGCTGCATAGCTGTGCCTAGGGATTTCACAACCTGATACAATGGCAGTAACACCTGACTCCAGTAAAGACCAATCCATTAGTACAGTACAAGTATAGTTTTCCTATTAATCATGTGGTAGCACCACATACCATATGTGCTCTGGGGACTTTATCTGCAGGAAAGCTTAATCTACAACAAAGAAAGGGAAACCACCCATCAGGTACACAGACCCACAATAAAAGGATTATTTCCTTCCTACTGTAAACCCTTTATCTGCCAAAAGGTGTATCTAATTTAAAGATTAGAAAAAGAAATCCTGAAATTATACTTCACGCTGACCATCCACTGCCTATTTTCAGTGTTTCATTTAAAGGTTTAGGTGTATATTATTGTGAATTTAAAGTTATTTTTTTTAAATAACAAACATATCATACTTACCTGCTCTGTACAGTGGTTTTGCACAGGGCAGCCTCGATCCTTCTTTTCTCACTTCCCCTGCCTGCACTCCTGGTTTCTTCTCTTTTCCGTGTGTCAACATAGGAAGCCGCTTTCTAAGGTGGCACGTGTGTAGGCCCGACCTCGTCGGGCCCAATGCTGTGTGCCCATGACACACACAGTGCAGCTCAGCTCCACTCCCTACTTCCCCGTTACTGGAATTCGAGCCAACGGCTCCCGCTGCCCTCACGGAGTCCAGTGAGGAGGAAGAGAGTGGAGAGAGTTGCTCTTGGCCATAGCACTGGATCAGGCTCAGGTAAGTATTTGGGGGGCTGGGGGGAGAGCTGACAATAGAAGGTTTTTTACCTTAATGCAGAGAATGCATTAAGGTAAAACACCTTCAACCTTTACAACCACTTTAAAATGATTGTAAACCCATTTTTTCTTTAAATAACAATGTCATACTTGCCTGCTCTGTGCAGTGGAGCAGCCCTGATCCTCCACTCGGGTCTCCCTCCGGTGCCCCTGACTCCTCCCTCCTGCTGAGTGCATGCCACTTGCTTTGGGGGCACTCGTGTGGGTTCGTTCCTGAGCTGTGGTCTGTGTGTCCATTGACACCCAGAGCCCTGTGCTGCGCTCCGTCTTCACTGGCTTTGATTGACAACAGCTGTAGCCAATGGCTCCCACTGCTGGCTCTGAGCTTATGAAGAGGGAGAGAGCTGAGAGAGCTGCTGCTCTGGTGCACATCGCTGGATCAAGATCGGGCTCAGGTACGTATAAGGAAGGGGGGGAGGGGGCGTTGCACTCAGGTTTTTTACTTTTCCACTCACAATGTAAAAAAATTAAACTCACCAGTTACAAAAACTGTCAATAAATCCAAGCGCAGTAAAGAGCCATCCATATCTGGAAATGTAATGCTTAAAATATGAGCACCTCACTGCTGCTGTGTTAACACCCGTATAGTGAATCCAAGGGCATCAAAGAAAACAGCACTGTGACAGTGACTGTACTTTAAACCTCACTAGGAGGTGTATCTTTATTGTAACAAGAGTCAGTGAAGATCACAAGGGAAAGCCTAAGCCAGGGTGGACGGCCCGTCCACTCCAATGAGGTTGTATGAGACAGAGAGTCCTCCTGTCACTAACAGTGGACCACGTGACCGAGGCGGCCCGGAATGACGTCACCTCGGTCTACGGAGGAAGCGGGAGGGAGGATCCCGCCTTGGACCGCAAGTCGAAGATGGAGGCCGGTAACCTATCAAGTCACCTGTAGCTGCTGACTTTTACAAAACAGCCACTCACCTGTCCCACAATCCCATGATGTCCTCCTTGCAGCCTGTTTCACTGGCCGTCCTGTGTTCAAGACAGCGTCATCTTCAGTGTGGGCACCTGGCTGTGACAGCTTGTGGCTTCACAGCCGGGTGCCCACTGCGCTTGCACAAGAAGCGCTGCTCTTCTTGAATGGCCCCGTAGGCTTCTGGGACCTGTCACATGTCCCAGAAGACTACGGGGAGGGAGGGTAGGAGGACAACTTCCACTTCCAATCGCCTAGGCGATTGCAGCAGAAGTGGGAGCGGGTACATGTGTCAGTTTTGGGTACTTGCTCCCCCCCCCGCTCCCCAAAGGTGCAAATCCTTAATGGGAGCGGGGGACCAGTCTTTAAAGCTGAACTTCCCCTTTCGGGCGGAACTCTGCTTTAATGTAGACAAAGCATTAAGGGAAAAACCTTCAGTCTTTAAAACCACTTTAAAGTAAAACTTTTAATTGTACAGTCTTTTTAGTTTTGGCATAGCCTCTGTGTTTTTTGTTTTTTCTCTCTCAATTAAGCAAAAGTGTATATCACTAGCTCATCTTCTACTCCTCTTGCCACCCACAAAATGCATATAATGGAAGCTTTAATGCCCACACGCTGCACATATGAGTCCATGCTATCCCTCCAGTCTATCCTGAACTCAGCGGCTAGACTCATCCACCTCACCAACCGCTCGACATCTGCTACCCCCCTCTGCAAATCCCTTCACTGGCTCCCGATTGCCCAACGCATTAAATTCAAATTACTAACTCTGACATACAAAGCCATTCACAACGCTTCCCCAAACTACCTAACTGACCTGATACCCAAATACCACCCTACCCGTGCCCTTTGCTCCTCACAAGACCTCCTACTCTCCAGCTCCCTGGTCTCCTCCTCCCACGCCCGACTGCAGGACTTCCCCCATCCTCTGAAACTCCCTATCCCAATCCATCAGACTGTCACCTACCCTCCTCACCTTCAGGTGCACCCTGAAAACCCATCTCTTCAAGGAAGCCTACCCCACCCTCACCTAACAACCGATCTCCTCCACTCCTCCTACCACTCCATCCCCCACAGCCACTTCCTCTTGTACCACTATCCCCCTCTCCTAGATTGTAAGCTTGAAAGAGCAGGGCCCTTGAACCCCTCATGTATTGTATTGTACTTTATTGTCTCATGTTCTGTCCCCCTCACTAATGTACAGCGCTGAGCAAACCCTTTGGCGCTATATAAACACTGTATAATAATAATAATGAATGGCAGTGGTTGCTGTGCTCTGTGCGCGTTCACTGCTGGCTCCTGGCACAGAGACTGAGCTGTCAAAGACAGCCATAGTCTCTAGCAACAAATATGAAAGCCAATCACAGTGATCAAGCAGACCTTCTCGCCCACAGGTGTAATAGCCCAGCAAAAAGGATGACAGGGCTGGGCAGGAACGGGAAAATCTCCTATGTAAATGGCCTTTTTATCTTACTTTAAAGTGGAACTAAAGAAACTTAGAGACAACACTGGCATCTTCGACTGTGTGATGTTTTTCACCTGTCTTCATTGGCTGGCACAAGATGACATCACTCCTTCGGATGCTCAGGAGGCTGTCATTTCAGCACTCAGAGATTGCCCCCACGCTGTAAACTGAGATTTGCATGCACAGCTCAGTTTACAGCACCAGAGAAGAAAACAGGCAGGCAGGTAGAGGCCTTTTATTTGCAGAAGAGATATTCCATGTCTTTTCTGCAATAAAGGCTGTCCACTTGCTGTTTCTTACAGCGAAACTTCAGCTCCACTTTAAGCTGCAGTTACATGACACCCAAGTGTTCATCTCTTTTGTTTACTTCCTGCTTGGGTAATTCTTCAAGTGTCCACATCAGCTCCTGCATGGCGTGGACACTTCCTATTGGATGTCCATCATCTAAGTATCCAAAAAACATCAGCAGAGGGGAGTTCAGGAACCACTGATCTCAGACTTCATGGTACCAAAGGATTTCTGGTCCTCTACACCCAGAATGATGGTGGCAGCAAAGGACCTAGAGATGGGACTAGAGTGAACATTGCTTGCTTCACAAGGTGAAGGAAAAAAGTGGAACTTTAATGCAGAACTAAACTCCATGATGCTTACCTGCCTTCAATGGTCCGGCGTTGGCATCTTCTACCCAGGTTCTTGCCTTGCCTTGCTGTGCCAAGCTGCAGCCACTCTCATTGGCCAGCGCACGATGTGCAATCATCCCACACAGGCGTTGTGCTCGATTGTAGATTGAGATCAGCTTGCGCAGATTCCACAGAGGACAGCAAGAAGGAAGACAACCGATTTTGTTGCAACAATGAGCCTGTCTGCTCGCAGTTTTCAAAAGTGCCACTTTAGATTCGCTTTAAGCTACTTTACTGGTCATGAATATGACATTTCAGAGCTCTTTCCATCAGTTACTTTATCAGGCGCCAGGTAGCTGATATAAAGAATTCAGAAATGTAATTGAGGGGAATTTAATAAAATTGTAGTAGACAGAATCTGGAGCAGTTTTGTATTGAAACCAATCAGCTTATTCCGTTAAGCTTTAAAAATAAGATTAGCTGACTGGTTGCTATGCACAACTACTCCAGATTCTGGCTGCTCAAGCCTTAGTCAATTCCCTTCACTGTATCATTCTGACTAATAACAAAGCTTAAAGTGGAATTTTTGAAAGATTTTGAGCAGGCACCATGTTACGCCTCTTCTGCAATACCACACACTTACCTACCTGCAAGCAGTCTTCTATTGAATGCACACTGCATACCCAGGTGCCAATCTAGCGACTGAAACCAGAAGATGACAGCGGCTGGCAAGGGAACCATTGTATCACTGGAAGGCATGGATATTTCTGGGGGTTTAGTTCCAATAATCCCACCAGCTGATTGAAAAAAAAGTCTATTTATGGCCAGCATTAGGCTGAATTCACGCCTGAGCGTAGAGATTTACTAGCTTTTTTATTTGAGAGTTTTTGAGCCTTTTTAGAAGTGTATTATAAGCATTTTAGAAGCTTATTACAGGCCTTTTACAGCTTGGCCTTTTTGTTTAGCCAATAGGAAGCACTAGGTGGAGGAGAGGGGGCGGAAATTAGAAATGGAGAGCTGCTGTTTTAACAAGGAAAGCTAACAAAATCCTCGAAAACGCTGAAGTCACACATTTTTCTGGCGTTTCTATTGATGTCTATAGGGCCAAAAACACTTGTAATTTGCCAAAAAGAAGCTCATGTGCTTTTAGCTTCAGACGACAGAATGCTCAAATGTGAACAGGGGCCATTGAAATGAATGTGATTTGTCTTGTTGAGTGTTTTAGAGCTACAAGCTTCAAGCAAACAATTTCTTGGGTGTGAATGCAGCCTAATGCAGGCCATACATGGGTCAAATTTTGAACAAATTTTCTTTAGATAATTGGAAATTTTGTGCATTTCGTAATCTGATGGTGCCACCATTGATTTCGAAATTCAACCAACCAAACCTTCAATTTCACCTCATGTTGCTACAGAAAAAATTTTTGTGGCAAAGAATTTTCCTTTCTTTTCAGGTCATCGATTCAAAATTTGTTTGTTTTTAAAAGAATTTCCAACATGCCCGATCACTCAAATTTGATGGTCAGATGAAAATCGGCCGTTTCTGTGACCCACTAATGGTGCAAAATTCGAACAAAAATTCTTAGAAAAGATTTTCAAAAGAAAATTCTTTTGGAATTCGACCCATGTATGGCTAGCTTTAGACATACGTGCAAGAAATGGAAGATGGTGGGGGTGCAGTTGTCAGAAAAGCAGTTGACAGGAAAGCGCATACAACAGTAAAACACTGTCAGATGATCTAACCATTTATTACTTGACTGAAAATACTGTATGTATTTTTGTTTTTGTCTGCACCCCCCCTTGGAAAGACTTCTATCCTTTCCTGTTAGGTACACAGACTGCAATCACAACCCTGACAGGGGTTCTAGGCCTTCCTCAATCCATCCAAAATGAAAAAGAATACTCTAGCTGGTGCTGGGTTTTAAAGAGAAAGTAGTAGTTTTGGTTTAAAGTGGCTGTAAAGGCAGGACATTTTTTCAAGCTTAATGCATTCCCTTAATTAAAGTAAAAAATGTCCCGGCATTTGTATCGCCCCCTCTCCCCCAACTTACCTATTTCAATACAACACTGTACCTATCTGCAGCGATGCTCTCCTCACAGGACACAGAGGCAGCAGCAGGAGCCATTGGCTCCTGCCACTGTCAATTAAATTCTATAAGGAGGGAGAAGGGGTCAGGGCCGGGCAGTGCTGTGGTTTGTGTCTATGGATGCACACAGCCCGGCTCAGGAGCAAGCCCGCAGGTGTACCGCTATAGGAAATGGCTTCTAATTAAGGTGCCCATAGAGGAGAAGGAGCCAAAAGCACCAGTGGAGGACCCCAGAAGAGGAGGTCCGGGGTAACTATAACATGTTGATTATTAACTAAATAAATATCTATCTATCTATCTATCTATCTCGTTTACAGCCGTTTTAATTTTTGCATCTGATTTATGCATTTTAAAATTATATTTTATATCTTTAGTTACTGTTTATCTTTAAAAAGAAAAAATGAATACAATAGGCGTCCATTAGACACATTATAGGCTTTCTAAAAAGGGAATGCAACAATCATTATTTCCTTTTGGTCTCTGTAAACTGAAATTCATATGGAGCCGTTCAGAGCAGAGAGAGGACACAATAATGATAGTTCTCTTTGGTTTGGATAATTCTTGTAAAATGCTTTTTAAAAAGATTAGGGATGATGGCACACCTTTGACCTTGTCACTGCCAACAACTCACCAATGACAGTATTGCAAGAAAGTTATTGGCTGGATAAGAGAGGCATCATTGGATTCATTACCAACAGAAATGCTGCAGAATGCCACATTGCAGTGAAAGCTATGCCTCACTCATCAAGACAGCGACACAATGACCATTGCAAACTGGCATTTCTCCTCCTTACCATGTGCTGACTAGTGATCATGCCACTATCATGTTGTTGCCGGCACTAGAATCCTATGTATGACATGGACCTAGGGCATCAATCCAACTAAAATTGATATTTCCGTTTTTAGGAAACTCTTCAAAGTTATAGTGATTGTAAAATAAAAAGTGTTTTTAAATAATAAACATATTATACTTACTTGCTCTGTGCAATTGTTTTGCACAGAGTGGCCCATAACCTCCTGTTCTGGGGTTTCTGCTGGTGCTCCTCCCCCCTTGTGCTTGCTATGGAGACACTTTTGCAGCTTTACTGCCAAGCCGGGCTATGTGCATCTGTTGTCCCCCTGCTCTCTCATCACTGGATTTGATTGACAGCAGAAAAAGGCAATGGATCCAGCTGCTGCCTCCATGTCCAGTGAGGAGAAAGAGAGAAGACAGTGACGATGCTCTCAGGCACAGCATAGATTATTATTATTATACAGTATTTATTATACAGTAGATGGACTAAGGTAAGTCTTTAGTGGGGCTGGGAGTGGAGCTGACCATGAAAGATTATTTATCTTATGCAGAGAATGCATTAAAGTCAAAATTAAGGTTAAACCTTTACAACTTTGAAAAGAAGGAATACTCAAGAGTGTAGGTGAGCTTAAAAGTGTCTAGGCGCCTAAGATGCATCAGGGCATTTTTTTCTGCTAAAATGCTCCCCTCCTGAACATGCAAGTGATGTTTTTTTCTGCCTGTATATGCCTACGTGTGCATGGACACATGAGCTAACATGGAGGGGCATTTAGAGCTTGAAAAAAAAAACTTCAAAATGTCCTTATAGCTGCATGTTTGATGCCCAGTGTGCATGAGGCCTTACAGTAGTTCTAAGACTAAACCTTTTTTTTAAGTTATTGCAAGGAATGTATTAAGGTAAAAAAACTACCTACCTGTCCTAGCCCTCCTGCCTCTATACATTTATATCAGGTACTTATATAGCGCCGTCTATTTATGCAGCGCTTTACACATATATATACAGTGGGGCAAAAAAGTATTTAGTCAGCCACCAATTGTGCAAGTTCTCCCACTTAAAAAGATGAGAGAGGCCTGTAATTGGCATCATAGGTAGACCTCAATTATGAGAGACAAAATGAGAAAAAAAATCCAGACAATCACATTGGCTGATTTGGAAAGAATTTATTTGCAAATTATGGTGGAAAATAAGTATTTGGTCAATATGAAAAGTTCATCTCAATACTTTGTTATATATCCTTTGTTGGCAATGACAGAGGTCAAACGTTTCCTGTAAGTCTTCACAAGGTTGGCACACACTGTTGCTGGTATGTTGGCCCATTCCTCCATGCAGATCTCCTCTAGAGCAGTGATGTTTTGGGGCTGTCGCTGGGCAACACTTTCAACTCCCTCCAAAGGTTTTCTATGGGGTTGAGATCTGGAGACTGGCTAGGCCACTCCAGGACCTTGAAATGCTTCCTACGAAGCCACTCCTTCGTTGCCCTGGCGGTATGTTTGGGATCATTGTCATGTTGGAAGACCCAACCACGTTTCATCTTCAATGCCCTTGCTGATGGAAGAAGGTTTGCACTCAAAATCTCACGATACATGGCCCCATTCATTCTGTCCTGTACATAGATCAGTCGTCCTGGTCCCTTTGCGGAGAAACAGACCCAAAGCATGATGTTGCCACCCCCATGCTTCACAGTAGGTATGGTGTTCTTTGGATGCAACTCAGCATTCTCTCTCCTCCAAACACGACGAGTTGTGTTTCTACCAAACAGTTCTATTTTGGTTTCATCTGACCATATGATATTCTCCCAATCCTCTTCTGGATCATCCAAATGCTCTCTAGCAAACTTCAGACGGGCCCGGACATGTACTGGCTTAAGCAGGGGGACACTTCTGGCACTGCAGGATCTGAGTCTCTGGTGGCATAGTGTGTTACTGATGGTAGCCTTTGTTACGTTGGTCCGAGCTCTCTGCAGGTCATTCACTAGGTCCCCCCGTGTGGTCCTGGGATTTTTGCTCACCGTTCTTGTGATCATTTTGACTCCACGGGGTGAGATCTTGCGTGGAGCCCCAGATCGAGGGAGATTATCAGTGCTCTTGTATGTCTTCCATTTTCTAATTATTGCTCCCACAGTTGATTTGTTCACACCAAGCTGCTTGCCTATTGCAGATTCAGTCTTCCCAGCTTGGTGCAGGTCTACAATTCTGTTTCTGGTGTCCTTCGCCAGCTCTTTGGTCTTCACCATAGTGGAGTTTGGAGTGTGACTGTTTGAGGTTGTGGACAGGTGTCTTTTATACTGATAACAAGTTCAAACAGGTGCCATTGATACAGGTAATGAGTGCAGGACAGAGGAGCCTCTTAAAGAAGAAGGTACAGGTCTATGAGAGCCAGAAATTTTGCTTGTTTGTAGGTGACCAAATACTTATTTTCCACCATAATTTGCAAATAAATTCTTTCCAAATCAGCCAATGTGATTGTCTGGATTTGTTTTCCTCATTTTGTCTCTCATAGTTGAGGTCTACCTATGATGCCAATTACAGGCCTCTCTCATCTTTTTAAGTGGGAGAACTTGCACAATTGGTGGCTGACTAAATACTTTTTTGCCCCACTGTATTGTACATTCACATCAGTCCCTAACCCTCAAGGGGCATACAATCTACGTCCCTAACTCACATTCATACATATACTAGGGACAATTTAGACAGGATCCAATGAACCTACCAGCATGTCTTTGGAGTGTGGGAGGAAATGGAGTACCTGGAGGAAACCCACACAGGCACAGGGAGAACATGCAAACTCCAGGCAGATGGTGCAATGGCTGGGATTCGAACCAACAACCCTAGTGCTGCCAGGTGGAAGTGCTAACCATTTAGCCACTGTGCTGCCCAAACACTTACCTAAGTCCTCTGACTATCCAGTGTTGTGGCCAGCTGAAGCTCTTCTCTCCTCTCTTCCTGCTCTTACAGACTACTTCTGCTGCTGTCAATCAAACCTTGTGAGGAGGGATTGTGGGGGGGGGGGGGTTCTCTGTCTATGAACACATGCAGACTTGATTGGGAGCACAGCCACACATGACTTTCTATGGGAGCACTCAGAAGAGAGGAGGAGTGGACAGTGCTGGTGGGGACCAGTGAAGAGGTAAGAGGCCACTCTGTGCAATATCATTGTACAGAGCAGATAAGTATATCATCTTTATATTTTCATAAAAAATTAACCTTTATAACCACTTTTAGCTTCAAAGAAGGACCAAAGCCTCTTGCCCATGACTCATGCTACAGTAAAGGCCTGAAATATTTCCACCCCTGCATTTCTGTCAGATAATGCACCACTTTGCACAGACAATTGTTGCAATCACAGATGTTTAGGCATTTTCATGTTTATTTCTTTTGTTTGCATTGGTATGACACAAAAAAGTGGAGAAACAAAAAGCCAAATCTGGCACGTTCCACGCAAAATTCCAAAAATGAACTGTACAAAATTATTGACACCATCTCAAAATTGTAAGAAAAAATTGCATTCCAAGTTTCTGATGCTCCTGTAATTTGTAAATACACTCACATGCATCAATTAACAGGTGCTGACAATATAGATATAACACCAGCAACCAGTTAAAATGGTCAAACATTTACTCAACCTTTCTGTTGTGTGTCTCTGTGTGCCACATGGAGCATGGAGAAGAGAAAAAGCAGCAAAGAATTGTCTGAGGATTTGAGAACAAAAATTGTGGAAAAGCATGGATAATCACAAGGTTACAAGTCCATCTCCAGAGATCTTAATATTCCTGTGTCCACTGTGCATAATATTGTCAAGAGGTTTACAGCCAATGGCACTGTAACTAATCTCCTTGAAAGTGGACGAAAGAGAAAAATTGATCAAAGATTGCAACAAAGGATTGTTTGAATGGTGGACAAAGAACCTTGATCAACATCCAGACAAATTCAAGCTGACCTTCAGGCACAGGCCATCTGAATGAAAAGAGATGCTATGGTAGGTAAGCCAAAATCCTTTTGAGAGAATGTGCTGTGGACAGATGAAACAAAATTACAGCTTTTTGGTAAAGCCCATCATTCTACTGTTTTCAGAAAAAACAGTTCTTTAAAGAACAGAATACAGCCCCTACAGTCACACATGGTGGGGGTTCACTGCTGTTTTGAAGTTGCTTTGTAGCTTCAGGCACTGGATGTCTTGACCATGTGCATGGCATTATGAAATCTGATGACAACCAAACAGGGGTGGGCTGACCATTTGGGAACTAGGGCACTTCCCGAGGGCTCGGGGTCAGTAGGGGCCACCATGAGATGCCCTTGGTACCTTTCATAGGCTTGTTTGGGTGTGGTTTGAGTGTGGGTAAGGACACAGGGGCCCCATGATCCCCTATTGCCCAAGAGCCCCATGAGTTGTCAGTCCACCCCTGCTACCAAAGAGTTCTGGGGTGTAATGTAGGATCCAGTGTCAGAAAGTTGGGTCTCCGTCAAAGGTCATGGACAATGACCCAAAGAACACATCAAAAAGCACCCAGAAATGGTTTAAGACAAAGCGCTAGAGAGTACTGAACTGGCCAGCAATGAGTCCAGATCTAAATCCCATAGAGTACCTGTGGAGAGATCTCAAAATATCATTTGGGAAATAGGAACCCTTTCGATTTGAGAGACCTGGAGCAGTTAGCGGAAGAAGAGTGGTCCAAAATTCCAGCAGAGAGGTGTAAGAAACTCATTGATGGTTACAGGAAGCAATTGATTTCAGTTATTTTTTGCAAAGGGTGCCAATAATTTTGTCCAGTCCATCTTTGGAGTTTTGCGTGGAATGTGTCATACTGTAGGTGTCCTTTTATCATGCATCGGTAAATGACCGCTGCTCAGTTCTCTGGCATTCTCAGGGGAGACAGTTCTCCACTGAATGCATGCTCATGAAGCGGTGTGGATCACTTCTCCTAATGAGGAGTGAAACGATCTACAAACGCTTTGAACTCTAGAGAACTCACGAGATTACAGTAAGAGATCAGTCAAACACAGTTTCCTAAGAAGCGGTAAACTACCGCTGCTTCGTTTGCTGCTCTCTCAGAGGAGACCGATCAGTACCACACTACACACACACACACCTCACACCTTCCACAGTCTTGGGGGCTCTGACTGAGGAAGAGGGAAGTCAAAAATCTTCCTCCTTCCTACTCAGTTCTCCTGGGATTGTCTCCCCGATTCTCCACTTCTGGGCTGGAGAATCTGAAGGGAGAATTTTCACACAGATCACCAGTGTAGGGCTGACATCACTTCTTCATACACTGGCCATTTCTGTTTCTGTCAGTGACAGATTCTCTGTGTGCAGAGATGATCAGCGGAGAACATGTTCTACATGTGATAACAGCCAACAGAGGACTTGAGCCAGTTGTTGGCTAACTCTGAGTCACAACTAGAGCAAAACTAAATGCACTCCTGTGACCCACATGAGAAGTATGGCCAAATGAGCTGTGGCCCTACTTCTCCTTTAAACACAATGGTCTTTCACAGGCTCATTTTGTACCAGAATACTGGTATTCCAGTCACCAGAATGCTAGTCCTTTGCACAATGCTGTCCAGTCTATCACTGCTTGCAGAAAGAAATAGCACAGGGATGACCTCATCAATGTTCTGCTGTTCCTTTATATTCTTGCCAATCCTTGGCCAAGCTGTACAGTAACTGCAGCAAAGTGAGGACACTGACCTTGTTTTGCTGTAATACAGGGGTTCCTGCTGTTACAGGGATAATCACGGTAAAAACAGTGTAAACAAAACAAATCCCAGATTACCCCCCCAGAGTAGTACAGTGTAACTATGTTGACACTGAACTACTCTGATGCAAGTATGTAAAAAATAGTAGTAAAAAAAAAGGTTAAAAAAGGTAAAAGTTTTAATAATTATTATTATCACTTTTTACATACTGTCACCAGTCAGTATCTCTGATAACCTCCACACCAGTCATATGATGACGCTTTACTGCACTGGTGACAGCACATAAAAAAAAATTGTGAAAAAAACCCACATTTTATTTAATTTCTTAATTTTCCAAAAGAAAGTGACAAAAAATTACAACTTCAAAAAACTCTTACTAAATGGATTTGTACTGTTTTGGCAGTTTAGGACCTCAAGAAACATCAGTACATCAGGATTGATCAATTTTAAAATATATATACCATAGATAACTTTCACACAGACTAAATAATATTTTTTAAAAAAGAAATGTAGCAGAATACATTTGGCCCCAATTTATGAAGAAAGATTATTTATACCACAAACTATGAAAAACATGTTTTTTTTTTTTTCAAAAGTTTTGGTATTTTTTCATTTATATTTTAATTATTTATTACAGCTACTTCTATACATGACTTTGGAGTGTGGGAGGACACCAGAGTACCTGGAGGAAACCCATGCAGGCACAGGGAGAACAGGCACACTCCATGCAGGTACTGCTGTGGTTGGGATACACTAACGACCCTAGTGCTGCTAGGCGGAAGTGCTAACCACTTAGCTACTATGCTTTATATAGCAAAGATTTTAAAACCCAGTGGTGAATAAATATTTTTGTTGCTCTATTTGTATGAAAAAAGACATAAATTTCCTTTGGGTACAGTGTTGCATGACTGAGCAATTACCAATTAAAGTAGCACAGTGCTGAATAGCAAAACATTCCCTGGTCGTGAAGGAGATACAACCTTCCAGAGGTCAAGTGGTTAACAAAACATTCTTTCATTGACACAGTACTTTAATAAGAACAAAGGTAATTGTTTTGGAACAAGTCACATGTTTTTCCACTTAGCTTTCAAGCAGATCGACATTTAGCTATGAGATCACATAAGAATAAGAATACAGTAGTGTTTATAAATGGTTTCACACATGATTCACGCAACTTTTACACATTTTCCGAATTAAAAAGGTGTGAATCTTGTGAGCTACATTTATAAATGTAAGTACTAATTCAGAAGACTATTATATCACAAGCTTACTTCTGTCTTGCATCAAAACCAAATTTATAAAAATTACAATTATTTTTCCTGTAGCCAGGCTCATAAACCAAGTATAGGGAGTGTATGGGTATGGTTGCAATTCCACCCTCTAAATACACATACTATATATATCTATATCTATATATATATATATATATATAAATCCAGCCAGGTTGGTGAATTTTCATGTTGCACAGCACTGGGTAAACTGTTGATGTGAGATAAATCCTGTATAATAATGACATATTTCACACCTATTGTGAGTGGCTGTCACTGCAAGTCTCTAGTTACTGAAAGACTTTAAAGATTTGTAATGTGTAGAAAATATCACAGTTAACAAGAAAACATAACGACCAACAACAAAGATTACATTTCACAATAAAACAATCAGATACAGTACCTTTAAGTGTATTATTGCATACCCAGCCAGGAACATGTTCTCGTGTCAGCTGCATATGGCATATGCACTAGATTCGTGGCGCAGCACACAAGATCAACAAGTTTAACCTGTCCTACTTACTTTAAACACACCTGATAACTCTTTTCTGAGAAGCTGATCTGCACCAAACGTCTTCCTTCAGGCAATCACAGCTTGACTTTTTTTCAGGCTATACAGTCCTATACTCAGAAATACTGATACATCAAACAATTTCATAGACATCAAAATAGTTACTTTTTTTATGCACCCTTTGACTTCAAAGAGTACACACTACAAGACAGCCTTTATCAGCACAATGACTTATTTACACAGGCACCTATTTACTGTAGTTGTCAATGTTATTACAGAGATAGCTGCTATCATCAGGGTCCTGGGATGAGTAGCTGCCCCATTACACACAGACCACAGGGGGCTGCTCGCTCTACACTGCCTACAGGGCACTTATACCCCCTTCCTGCCCAGGCCAATTTTCAGCTTTCAGCACTGTCACTCTTCTTGAATGACAATTGCACGGTCATGCAACACTGTACCCATATGAAATTTTTATCATTTTTTGACACAGATAGAGCTTTCTTTTGGTGGTATTTAATCACCTCTGGGTATTTTATTTTTTGCTAAACAAACCAAAAACAACTGAAAATTTTGAAAAACAAAACATTTTGTAAATAAGTGATTTTTCTCCTTCACTGATGTGCGCTAATGAGGCTGCAGTGATAGGCATGCACTGATGGGCACTGATAGGTGGCACTGATGAGAAGGCACTGGTAGGTGGCACTGATGGGCATTGACAGGCATCACTAGTGGGCACTGAAAGGCAGCATTCATATATGGCACTGATAGGTGGCACTGATAGGCGGCACTGACTGGCACTGTTAGGTGGCAATGACTGGCACTGTTAGGAGGCACTGATAGGCAGCACTGACGGGCACTGATAGGTGGCACTGACTGACACTGATAGGCAGCACTGACTGTCACTGCTAGGTGGCACTGATTGGCAGCACTGATAGGTTGCACTGACTGGCACTGATAGGTGACACTGAAAGGCAGCTCAGATGGGCACTGATATGTGGCATTAATGTGCACTGGAAGGCACTGATGTGTGGCATTGATGTGGCACTGATGGGCACTGGCAGGTGGCATTGATGGGCACTGGCAGGTGGCATTGCTGGAGCTACACTGATCATCACGGCACACTGATCATCAGTGCCCTGATGATTAGTGTACATGTCCCCTCTGAGGGATGCCGATTACCAGCTCTCCACTCCTCACGATCTGTCAGCGTGACAGCCTGTGAGGAGAGAAATGCCGATAACTGGCATTTCCCTATTTACATGTGATCAGCTGTGATTGGACACAGCTGATCACATGACCGAGCCGACATCTTCGGCTCTTTCCGTTGATCAATGATCAGCTGTGTCCGAGGGACACAGCGCACCGCCGATCGCCGCGCTGCACAGCCCTGGAGTCGCGCATGTGCGGTTAGAATGGGAGGACATCATATGACGTCCTCCCAGAATGAGAGAACCGCCTTGCGGCCGTCATTAACTTATATGGAAGCTGCTGAGGCTGGTTTGTTGGCACAAAGCTGATTATTACTTACCCCAATGTAAGAAGCTATATTAAAATGTCTTTATACTTTAAATATATACTACATAAGTCTCATTTCTACTTTATGAGGAAAATGGAGGATTGATATCTTAAGTGAATGAAAGCCTGGAAGTGATTGCTATATACATCAAAGAACATCCAGATACGCTTGATATTACTCCCTGAGGGTAATTGCATTCAATCTCACTATTTAGAGGTGGTCATGGAGTGTTCACTGTATTAATTGGAGTGTTCACTGTATTAATTGATTTGTCTCACTTTATTTATTTGATTGATTGATTTATTTATATCATCTTATTTTATTGATAACAATTTTATTTTATTTTTTTGTTGTTGTTTGTACACTATTTTTCACTTATTGTTGGAGTGTACACAGAATGATTTTTGCATGATTCATGTGTCACCCACAGGTGAATCTGAATATATCTTTGTGCACATATTTATATATATTGTTTGCACTGATTTAGTATATACATATGTTTAAGGTATATCCATTTATATGATATTCAGAAGGTAATACACTATTATAGTTTATTTTTTCGAGGTATCACGAGGTTCGGAATGGAAAATTGAAAGTTCAACACACTGGATTGAGATACTTTTGGTGGACTATTTATTCATTCAAATTTTTTTTATTTTATTCGGATATTACTTTGGACATTTTTGTATTTTTTTGAAGTATTTTATTTTATTTTATTTATTTTTGGGTATCATTTTATTCTTGGATTAATTTATATATTTATATCATTTATTTTGTATTCTTATACATGGGTTTTTGAGTATAAGTGAAGGAAAAGGTTCATTATTTATACAGAAAGGTAGCCACTTAGCACAGGACCCGAATTACAACTACTACAGTGACTATCAGCTTCTCCAGCGAACCCTCAGGTATGAAAAATGCATACTTACATGGGCCCAAGCGGGAACAATGTAACTATGCAATAAAGATCCTACCTGGATTTCAGTTTTAGATCTGGGGGGTGGATTTTGCTGTACAGCACCAGTTGCACCATTTGGCCACCCCTTCCATCCGTCTCCTCCATTCACTGAACTTGTACTATACATTTCCAGAATGCAAAAGCATTCTGTGAATGGAGAATGGGTAAACAAATGATACAATCTACTTTCGATAAGCACAGAATACTTTGCATTCTGAGAAAGAATACTACAATTTCTGTGATTGGAGGAGTTGGGTGGAAGAGGCCAGTGAGCACACAAGTCTTTCACATTTGCAGTGGCTGATATTAACATCCGCAGCACCAGAAAATCAGCACTGTGGGGAGAACCCTGTGGCACTTTGGAGAATGTTTCTACTATGCAGTAACTAGCTGGACATGGGACACACTTTAAGTGGAGGTAAGTTATATATGTGTGCATGCATGCATGTATGTGTATGTACACATACATGCATGTGTGCACACATACATGCATAAACATACATGCATACACACACAAAAAAATATGCATACATATTTTTTCTCCTTTATGAGAATCAACCTCATTAACAGTACGACAACAATGCAGCAATCAAGAAAATAATGATATCTAAAGATACAAAAAATGGTATTAATATTTAGTAGGTCTTCTAGTTTATAAAAAAAAGTTTTTTTTTTATTAGTTTTAAAAATCAACATTTGATTACTTTACTCCCCACACCTTAATAGCTTTAGTAGAGAGAAGGTGATCAATATCAGATCTGTTTACTGGGTTTGACAAAGCTGCTGCAATTAGTTTTTCAACACCTGCAATCTTTTGTTCTCTGGCCAGATTGCGTAGAGATGTTGATTCCATTACCACCAGTGCCAAACACAGAAAGCTGGTCAAATAGCTTTTAAAAATAAATAGTAATAAAATGTAAAAAAAAGATTAAAAAATGAGTTGTGGGATAGCAACCAAAGGATCTTGAAATTAAATAAAAAAGGATGAGACAATGCCCCCTAAACAATGAATTAATCTAAACTGTAATAGGAGAAGAAAGCATTGAGCTGCTGAAAATCACACTATATAGTAATAGAATGGAAAACACCAACACTCTGCGCTGCACCTGCAGCTATGCAATGGTAGGGTATTGAGTTTGACAAAAAATACTATACCTTAAGATTACGCACAGAGGACCAGGGGCACCAGGCCAAGTCATTACACTTATAAGGAATACCGAAGGCCTGTTAACCCACACGCCAGCAAAACGAATGATGGCACTGTACAGCTGCGAGAAAAGAACCACCTTGGAGGATAAAGAAAGATACATCAATGAGGGAGCTCGACCTAAGAACCCACCCAAGCAGGGGGATTTTTAGGGGACCCCCTCTCAATGTCCATAAAAAGGTGACTAGAAAGACTAGATGTGGTTGCACAGGAGGCGATAAAAATAATCAATTGTACAACCTCCCCGCACTAACCATGAAAATATTCAATCTATCCTCTAGTCCCCCCATGAATTCAGACATGACTTTACTATATAAAGGACTGAATTTTGCCCCTTCCACCCAGCCCAATATATTTAATTTATTTAAGGATCTCAACAAGTTTGTGAGATACTTTTTCTATCATTAGGTTTGATCACAACAAAAACTCTAATAAGAATAAAAAGAATTTGGTTCTTACACCTCTAGAAGAAGCCAATAAACTGATAGATCATCAAGAACCCTTGGAACAATCTGTCCTAGATGTGCTGCAAGAATTATGGACAGATGACACTACTGAAGATTTACAGGACTCTAGTTATCTCTATCTACATGAAGCTAGAAGAAAAATCCATATGGACTTTAAACCACTCTCGAAATTTAATTCATGTCAGGATAAAGGTCCATATGTGGAAACCTTCTACTCTTTGGTCTATAATGACCTTAAGACAATATGCGCACAGAAGACTTGACCTTCCAAGAACATAGGACACTCCTAGAACTTCAGTCAAATCCCAATATTGTCATTAAGCAAGCAGATAAAGGTGGAGGAGTGGTTATACTGGACAGGAAAGACTATTTGATTGAAGCCAACAGATTATCTGACCAAAATATCTACTTGAAACTCCAAAAAGATCCATTGTGGTCCTACAAATAAGAGCTTAAAGTTTTAGTGGAGACAGCTTTTACAGAAATAATTTTAATGAAAAATCCTCCTTATACCCAGATTTTTTTCTCTATGCCTTATTTTTAGTATCTACCTAAAGTCCATAAGGACCCACTCTACCCACCAAGTAGACCAATTGTAGCATCATAGCATCAATAGATGAACTAACCAGGCTGTCGGATTATGTGGACTACTTTCTTCAGCCAATTGTCCAACAACACCTTGCTTATATATGGGACTCTAGTCATCTCCTAGAAACTCTAGATCATTATAGATAGGATAATGATTATCACTTATAATGTACAGCGCTGAGCAAACTGTTGGCGCTATATAAATCCTGTATAATAATAATAATCACTGGATTTCCCTGGATGTAACATCGCTATATACATCAATACCCCATAAAATAGGCCTTACTGCTGTAAAACACTTTCTATTCAGGTAAGACCGTCTCAATCCCACATAAGTAAGTTTTCTCTTACAGGCCATCAATTTTTTTTTATACCACAATTACTTTCAGTTTCATCGGTACTTTTTTCTCCAGACACGGGGAACTGCTATGGGTGCAAGTTTTGCCCCTAGTTATGCTGATTTATTTATGGCATACTGGGAGGATCTATTCCTTTGGGACCACAACCCATTTTCACGCCATCTGATGTACTATGGCAGGTACATAGATGACGTGATCATTATTTGGCAAGGGTATGTCAACATCATACAAGAATTCTTTACCTACTGCAATGTCAACCTGTTTGGGGTTCCATTTACCATAGTCACTGATCTCAACCAAATAATATTCCAGGATCTGCAACTATTCCACATCCAAGATACCAGGATATGCTCCCGTAAACACTTAAACACTTTAAGCCGACTGCATAAAAAAATACCTGCATAAGAAAAGATGCTTTTATGATAAATGGATTAAGAACATTCCATACAGTCAATTTTGTCGACTGAAAAACAATTACACCTCCATTGAGGACTAAAAGCTTCAAAGCCTAGTCCTCAAGCAAACATTTCTGGAAAAAGGCCACCGTGAGGAACACATAGACTAAGCTATCTTAAAATATCAATAGATGTATTCCGACAGCACTAACAGACACAAATCCAATCAACTTCCCTACAGAAAAGGCCCCTTCTTCATTACCCAGTATAACACAAAGCACTGGGTAATCAAGAGAACCCTAATGAAAAATTGGGGTATTCTTCTTAATGACCCCAAACTACAGGAACACATTTCTTCCAGCCCCAATTTAAGAAGGTGTATTTAAGAATACATGGAATATAAAAAAATATCATTGCCCCTAGCAAGATCCAAATGAGGAGTCGGGAATTCTAACTAGTTTCTTTTTACCATTATGTTTTATAAAATACATATATAGATATATAGAATTTCCCTTCTTTATTGTTGCATCATATAAATACTGTACATGACGCTAACTCACATACAATTTAATATCTCTTTTTGGTTTTTATCACTTGATATTATCTATTGGGTTGATCTTTACAATATTAATAACAAAAATAATCAAAATTTGTGTATATTTACATATCATTATCTTCTTGATTTCTGCATTGCTGTCCAATACTGTTAATGAGGTTGATTCTCATAAAGGAGAAATATGGAGGAATATGTATGCGTATATTTTTGTGTGTATGCATGTATGTGTATGCAAGTATGTGCACACATACATGTGTTCACGCATGCATGTATGTGTATGTACACATGCATCCATATAGAATTTAATATTTTTGCAATTTTATTAATTTACTAATCTTATAATGTTTATCCACGTATGTGATGGGATACCAACAAAATGTATATTTAACATTATGTCTTCTCCTGAACGCCAGAAACCTTTGCAGTCTTACTCTTCCTAAACAACGTATGCAGCATCTTTCCTCAACATGCACAACAACAAACACTACAGAGAACAGATCTGCTTCAGTTGAGCTTTAGTGCAAATCCGTCCATGAGCCAACAATTGTTTTGCTTGGTGTCTATTTAAAGCTGCGCCTCCACTGCATGGGTTAACTGCTCATTTTGTCCAAGGGGCCCCCAAAAGGCTATACTTACCCAGTCCTTCAAACCTCCCGAAAGGTAGCACTGGCATCTATCATCTTGGATAAAATATAAATCTAGGATTAAGTATTGCACTTTGGTGAATGCACAAAGCGAGGAGCCACAGCAGGCAATTCCAGATACTAAACAGACTACAGGTGACCTGTTTCCCCATCCATCTTTTTCATCTTTTACCCAGTCTGCTAATTAATCTCATCAGTCTATAACATGCACTCTCTACTCCTCCTTCTCACAGTTGTATCCTCTCTCTTCAAATTATTTTTCCTTCACCTCTCTTTTCCACCCCTTAGCCTATATATATCACCCTCACTCCTGTCTTCATTGTATTACTGCACTCATCAACTCCTGCTAATTCTGAACCCACATACTAATAAAACCTCCAGGACCCTGGGACCTGTCCCTCCATATAAGTCATACTCCCATATTACCTCTCTCACCCTTCTGCTTCTCCTAACATCTGAAGACATTTCCCCAAATCCTGGGCCGCCATGTTTTTCCTTTGACCAACACACCCAGCAACCCCTTTCCTCTAACAGCGGCCGCAGTCCACACAATCTGGTTACTATTATTCTTCTTCCTAGAACCAACCTCCAATTTCCTGTGTTCTTTAGAATGCCTGGTCTGTCTGTAACAAACTCACCTCTGTCCATGACCTTTTTATCACAAACTCCTTTAACCTACTTGCAATTATGGAAACCTGGCTTCATGAATCTGACTTTCCCTCCTCTGCTGTTCTCTCCCATGGTGGTCTCCTCTGGACTCACTCTCCTAGGCCTAGTGGGCAGAAGGGAGGTGGAGTTGGACACTTCCTATACCCTCAAAGCACTTTTCAGGTCCTTCATTCACTTTCCTCTCCTCATTTGAAGCTCACTGTATTCCTCTAGTTTATTTGAGAATTGCTGTGATCTTTTGGCCTCCTGGACTGGTATAAAGCTTTCTTGATGACTTCTCTGCCTGGCTGCCTAACTTTCTCTCTTCTGAAATTCCTACAATTATTCTCAGTGACTTCAACATCCCCATTAACCTTAACACTCCTGCTACTTCTAAACTTTTTGAGCCTAACCACTTCTTTTGATCTAAAATAATGGACACATGCGTCTACTCACTCTATTGGTAACTGCTTCATCCTTGTATTCTCCTACCTAAGCACTCCTTGCAACCTCACCAATTTTCCTTTTCCTCTCTCTGATCACTCCCTTATTACCTTCACTCTCTCCTTCACTTCCTCCTCCTCGTCTTCCAACTACCGAACAGTTACTCATAGAAACCTTCACTATCTTAACACTTCTCTTATTTCTTCTGCAACAGATTGTCTCTATGACAAAATCTCAGCCCTGTTCTGCCCCAACCTGGCCACTTCTGTCTACAACAGTACACTGTCATCCACCCTGGACACATTGGCCCCCCTCACTACACACAGAATTAGGCCACGACCTCTACAGCCCTGGCAAACAGACAATACCAGATGCCTCAAAAAACATAGCCATGCTCTTGAGCGTTTAAGACCCAGCAAGACTTAGACCAATATAAATCTGCCCTTCAAAAATACAATTCCTGTCTCCACACTGCCAAACAGACCTATTTTATTACTCTCATTAACAGCCTCTCAAGCAGTCCCCGTCAACTATTTTCTACCTTTAACTCTCTACTTTGTCCTTCATTACCTCCACCCACTAACTCACTCACTGCCCAGGAGATTGCTAATCACTTCAAAAATAAGATTTTCCCAATTCATGATGAGATCTCCACTGTACAGATATCTCCCTCACCTTACACTCCTTGTCCACCTGCACAATACATTGTTTAACCCAGTGTCTATAGAGGAAGTTGGTAAACTTTTTTCTAAAGACCACCTAACCACCTGTCCCCTGGACCCTGTTCCTTTGCAAATACTACGGTCACCCTTTGGCTCTATCTTTCATTCTTTAACTCATATGTTCAGTCTCTCACTTTCTACTGGCATTTTCTGCAAGCCTCTAAAACATGCGCTAGTTACCCCGATACTTAAAAATGCCTCACTGAACCCGACGAATTTTAGCAACCTAAGACCCATCTCCTTACTTCCTTTTGCCTCAAAACTCCTTGAACGTCTAGTCTACCACTGGCTGAGTTGGCACCTCATTGAGAATAACCTTCTCGATCCCCTTCAGTCTGGATTCACCCACAACACTCAACAGAAACTGTTCTCCTAAAACTTACAAATGACTTACTAACAGCTAAAACCAATGGTCACTGTTCCATACTCTTACTCTTGGACCTCTCCACTGCCTTTGACACAGTTGACCACCCCCTCCTCCTCAAAAAACTTTATTTACTTGGCCTCCGTGACTGTTCTCTCCTTTGATTTGAATTGTGCCTATCTCACAGCACCTTCAGTGTCACTTACAGTTGCAAGAAAAAGTATGTGAACCCCTTGGGATTACGTGGAGTTTTGCATGAATTTGGCATAAAATGTGTTCTGAACGTCATCTAAGTCACAACAATAGAAGAACACAGTCTGCTGAACATAATACTACACAAACATTAGATGTTACCATGGTTTAATTGCACATAACATGTAAACATTCACAGTGCAGGGAGGAAAAAGTATGCGAGGCCCTAGCTTAATGACTTCTCCCAGAGCTAATTGGAGCCAGGAGTGAGCCAACCTTGACTCCAATCAGTGCGATGATATTGGATGTGTTGCTGACAGCTGTCCTGCCCTTAAAAAACACACACCTGTTTTGGGTTTACTGGTTTCAAGAAGCACTGTCTGATGTGAACCATGCCTCGCAGAAAAGAGCTCTCAGAAGACCTACGATCAAGAATTGTTGATTGCATGAAGTTGGAAAGGGTTACAAAAGTATCTCCAAAAGCCTTGATGTTCATGTGTCCACGGTAAGACAGACTGTCTACAAATGGAGAAAGTTTAGCACTGTTGCTACTCTCCCTAGGTGTGGTCGTCCTGTAAAACTGACTGCAAGAGCACAGCGCAGAATGCTGCATGAGGTAAAGAAGAATCCCAGAGTGTCAGCTAAAGACCTACAGAAATATCTGGCACATGCTAACATTTTTGTTGACACATCTACAATAAGGAAAACATTAAACAAGAATGGAGTACTTGGGAGGACACCACGGAGGAAGCCATTGCTGCCTCAGAGCCTGGACGGATTGTTGTCATTGATGGGAAAATGAATTCCAGAGTTTATCAAGACATTTTGCAGGAAAACCTACGACCATCTGTCTGCCAACTGAAGCTCCGCAGAGGATGGGTGATGCAACAGGACAATGACCCAAAGCATACAAGTAATTCAACAAAACAATGGCTGCAACAGCACAGAATATGCCTTCTGGAGTGGCCCAGTCAGAGTCCTGACCTCAACCCGATTGAAATGCTGTGGCATGACCTTAAGAGAGCGATTCACACCAGACATCCCTAGAATATTGCTACACTGAAACAGTTTTGTGAAGAGGAGTGGTCCAAAATTACTCCAGATCGTTGTGCAGGTCTGATCTGCAACTACAGGAAATGTTTGGTTGAGGTTATTGCTGCCAAAGGAGGGTCAACCAGTTATTAAGTCCAAAGGTTCACATACTTTTTCCTCCCTGCACTGTGAATGTTTACATGTTATGTGCAATTAAACCATGGCAACATCTAATGTTTGTGTAGTATTATGTTCAGCAGACTGTGTTCTTCTAATGTTGTGACTTAGATGACGTTCAGAGCACATTTTATGCCCAATTCATGCAAAACTCCATGTAATCCCAAGGGGTTCACATACTTTTTCTTGCAACTGTACAACTCTACTTCCTCCTCTCCTACTCCTCTTACCATTGGGGTCCCCTAAGGTTATGTCCTTGGACCTCTCCTATTCTCGATCTACACTTCTTCCCTGGGTCAGCTGAAAGCTTCCCAGGGTTTCCAATGCCATTTCAATGCTGATGACACACAAATCTATCTCTCTACTCCTCAGCTCACCCCATCAGCTTCCTCACGTATCACAGATTTACTAACAGACATATCAGATTGGATGTCTCATCACATCCTAAAACTCAATCTATCCAAAACTAAGCTCATAGTATTTCCTCCCCCACATGCATCTTCCCCTGATTTCTTGGTCAAGATCAATAGCAAAACTATAAACCCGTCCCTGCATGCCAGGGTACTAGGGGTAACCCTGGCTTCTGAAATATCCTTTCAGGACCCAATTTTTTATCAATGATACCACAAAGCTTCTAATTCAGTCCCTGGTTATCTCTTGCCTCTACTACTGCAACTCCCTCCTCATTGGCTTACCTTTACATAGGCTATCCCCCCTTCAGTCCATCATAAATGCTGCTGCCAGGCTCATCCACCTTACCAGCCGTTCAGTGTCTGCTACCCCTCTCTGCCATTCACTCCACTGGCTTCTACTCGCCCAATGAATAAAATATAAAAAGGAGGTGGTTTTGCATAGAGCAGCCTGGATCCTCTTCTTCTCAGGTCGCTAGCAGGCTCTCCTGGCTCCTCCTTTTTCTTGGGTGCCCCCACAGCAAGCAGCTTACTATGGGGACACCCATTGCTCCATGTGTCCATTCACACCTGGAGCTGTGGCTTGGCCCTGCCCCCTCTTTCCTCATTGGCTGACTGGTTGTGATTGACAGCAATGAAAGCCAATGGCTCCCACTTGCAGTCTCAGCCAATGAGGAGGCAGAGACCTGGGACAGCCGAGGCTGTCATGCACATCGCTAGATTTTGATGGGGCTCAGGTAAGTATTGAGGGGCCTGAGGGAGCCGCTGTACACAGAAGGTTTTTTACCCAAGCCCAAGCCCTGAATAACAACTCCACACCATCATCCCCCCTCCAGCACACTATATAAAATATATAAATATTATATTTCGTGGATAATATTTTTATGAACTTTTAATTCTTTTTAAAGTTTTGTATGGGTTTGTCCCAAGGCATTGATGAGCATGACACAGCAAGGGTACCCCATGTGTAGGACAAGTGACCCAGTCCACTCTGCCTAGCGTGGTCTGGAAGAACCCAATGGGCTTACAGTTACTTGGAACAGTTAACAATCACCAACCCACATACATCTCACCAGAGCCATTTCCCTTCACACAGTGTGTGCGCATTGTTCTTGGGTGTCAAAACAGCAGTACTGTTTTGCTGGAAAAGAAAAAAGGTATGCATGTGAAGGGGAATAGAACAGGTGAGGAGCAGGCAGAGATATTTAGTCCAGCAGGCAGGATGAGGCTTCTCAGGATTTCAGTCAAGCAAAGACACAGTGTTTTCAACCCCATAGAAGCTGCCAAGAGCATGCATGAATTTTGGAAAACCAACAGGAACTTTGTTCTGACTCGTTAATATTTGGTATTGTGTTCTGGTCCTCTCTGAACTGTTGCTTTTCACCATCCAGGAAATCCTGAAGGTTGTACTTTGGTGCTGTCTGCAACTCAACATCTGTGCCAAATACTGCTGAAGCCTCTGCCTCAGCAAGAACATTTTGTCTCCAGCTGGTGAAACAGAAAATCCATTCAAGTCCATGACGCAGACTTCATCAATGTAGAGCTGCTCCATTATTATCCACTTTTAGCCTGGATGGGCCCTGGACTAAGCTACTGTACACTTTTTAATGAGTAGAGAGGCCAATAGGCATTACATAACATTCTTTGCATCCAATTTTCAATAATGCCTATGGGTCAGCAGCAGAGATTGAAAAACCTCATCCAAAGGTATTGTTTTCCCTTGATAAACCAGCACCTTAGTTTCTGCTGTGCCTAGGGTTGCCACCTCATCCCTTTAAAACTGAACTCATATGAATTACACAGATTCTGTGGCTGATTAAGGTGGCAATTAAACTCATCTAGTGCTTTATCTGCATGTAACTGGACTCAGAACCTGTGATTCATATGTGTTCGGTTTTAAAGGAATGAGGTGGCAACCCTAGCTGTGCCCCTAACTCCACAGGCTACACATAAAGTTGCATGATGCAAATGTTATATTTAGAGAAACTCTAAAAGATTTAGATCTAGATACAGTGGTCCAAAAAGGGCAGGGAAGCAGACCTGTACTCTTGATACAAAGAAGACCTATGGACAATAGCCAGTACATGCAGAATACCATGTAGTGCTCTGAGGTAAGTGAAAGGTGCAGGTAGAATGGGGTGGGCTGAATTAGGATTGGTTTTTATATACAGTCAGGTCCATAAATATTGGGACATCGACACAATTCTAACATTTTTGGCTCTATACACCACCACAATGGATTTGAAATTAAACGAACAAGATGTGCTTTAACTGCAGACTGTCAGCTTTAATTTGAGGGTATTTACATCCAAATCAGGTGAACGGTGTAGGAATTACAACAGTTTGCATATGTGCCTTCCAGTTGTTAAGGGACCAAAAGTAATGGGACAATTGGTTTCTCAGCTGTTCCATGGCCAGGTGTGTGTTATTCCCTCATTATCCCAATTACAAAGAGCAGATAAAAGGTCCAGAGTTAATTTCAAGTGTGCTATTTGCATTTGGAATCTGTTGCTGTCAACTCTCAAGATGAGATCCAAAGAGCTGTCACTATCATCAGAGAGATAGCAAAAACATTAGGCGTGGCCAAAACAACTGTTTGGAACATTCTTAAAAAGAAGGAACGCACCGGAAAGCTCAGCAACACCAAAAGACCCGGAAAACCACGGAAAACAACTGTGGTGGATGACCGAAGAATTATTTCCCTGCTGAAGAAAACACCCTTCACAACAGTTGGCCAGATCAAGAACACTCTCCAGGAGGTAGGTGTATGTGTGTCAAAGTCAACAATCAAGAGAAGACTTCACCAGAGTGAATACAGAGGGTTCACCACAAGATGTAAACCATTGGTGAGCCTCAAAAACAGGAAGGCCAGATTAGAGTTTGCCAAATGACATCTAAAAAAGCATTCACAGTTCTGGAACAACATCCTATGGACAGATGAGACCAAGATCAACTTGTACCAGAGTGATGGGAAGAGAAGAGTATGGAGAAGAAAAGGAACTGCTCATGATCCTAAGCATACCACCTCATCAGTGAAGCATGGTGGTGGTAGTGTCATGGCGTGGGCATGTATGGCTCCCAATGGAACTGGTTCTCTTGTATTTATTGATGATATGACTGCTGACAAAAGCAGCAGGATGAATTCTGAAGTGTTTCGGGCAATATTATCTGCTCATATTCAGCCAAATGCTTCAGAACTCATTGGACGCCGCTTCACAGTGCAGATGGACAATGACCAAAGCATACTGCAAAAGCAACCAGAGTTTTTTAAGGGAAAGAAGTGGAATGTTATGCAATTGCCAAGTCAATCACCTGACCTGAATCTGATTGAGCATGCATTTCACTTGCTGAAGACAAAACTGAAGGGAAAATGCCCCAAGAACAAGCAGGAACTGAAGACAGTTGCAGTAGAGGCCTGGCAGAGCATCACCAGGGATGAAACCCAGCGTCTGGTGATGTCTATGCGTTCCAGACTTCAGGCTGTAAATGACTGCAAAGAATTTGCAACCAAGTATTAAAAAGTGAAAGTTTGATTTATGATTATTATTCTGTCCCATTACTTTTGGTCCCTTAACAAGTGGGAGGCACATATGCAAACTGTTGTAATTCCTACACCGTTCACCTGATTTGGATGTAAATACCCTCAAATTAAAGCTGAGAGTCTGCAGTTAAAGCACATCTTGTTCGTTTCATTTCAAATCCATTGTGGTGGTGTATAGAGCCAAAAATGTTAGAATTGTGTCGATGTCCCAATATTTATGGACCTGACTGTAAGTACATTTATTCATTAAGGCATTTCTTTGGCATCTGTGTCCAAAGTGACTGTAAAAGTTCTCATTTGTCTGGGTTATGGTATAGCTTGTAGTAGTTAGTCACATTAAACTGGGCTTGTGTTTTAAGAGCTCATGCACACTAGCATAAATAATGGACTGTTCAAGTCTGCAAAGCTAACATTTTTAAAGGATAAGTTTACCTTTTATAAAAAAATAATTATTGCATATCTTTCTGCAGGTAAAAAAATGTGCATTTATTATTTTTTACCCTGCAGACTATAAAGCATTGCACTTACAATTAGCAGATCGCAGGTGCAATGCCAGGATCCTGCAGACTCTGTTAGCTGCCTGCCTCTATCTCATACTCTGAACGATTGATGCAGCCTTATCCTGCATTAGAACCAGGAGAGCCAGTGTGCATGATGCCTAATGGTACAGATGTTTCACTATTCATTTAGATCTTCATGTCCACAGGAACATTGGGAGTAGTGGGGCATCAAAGCCTTTGTTCGGCCTTCAGTGTAAACTTCAGCTTATTATCAGATCATGTAAATGAATATATCCTATCAACTACATCAAAACGAGTTAGGCTGCATTCACACTTGAGCGTAATGTAGTTTGAAGCACCAAAAAAGCTCATACTTAAAAAATCAATTGTTCTCTATGGTGCCTGAACAATTGATTTTTTAAGATTGTGCTTTTTTGGAGCTTCAAGCTACAAAACGCTCAAGTGTGAATGCAGCCTAAAGCTAGTCATACTTTGATCTCAGTGTGTGGCTGTGTCAGCCACTTGCCTTCTGCCTAATATTCATTGATTGCAAAATACAAGGAGCTGGGGGGGATTGTTGGCCAAACAACAGCTGCATCCAGTCAGATGCAGGTGCTGATCAGGTATCTTAACAGCCAACAGGGCCAGCTGTCAAAAGACAATAGCCACAGTTCATCCATCCACTTTGTATCCTAGTAATTTACTTTGTTCAGCTTGCAGGTTGAACAAAAAAAAAAATCAGTGTATGGCCAGCTCAAGAACAGGTGATAGTAAAGAAAATTGCTTGATTCCCCCCATTAACAGTCAGTGTTGATGTGGTAATCCCTCCAACACTGCTACTGTGTTCTGCCGGCAGGGAGCACAGGCAGCCTTCCCCTCTGACAGAATGATAACTGCTGGCAGCTATAGCCTCCAGCAGTGATTGGGCAAAGGAAACCCAACGGGCTGGCCACACTGAATTTGATAGATAGATCAACTTCAGGACGACCAGCCTGCCCATAGATGGATCACAATTTAGGTGATTCCTGCCAAAGCGGTTAAATTTCGATCTGTCTATGGCCGGCTTAAATCTCTGTCACTGAGCACTGTCGGCTAAGATTATAAATAGTTCTGAGCTACTGTGAATGGATGCAGATGCAGGGTGCAGTTCTCTGCATGAGTGTGTTTGATGCTGGATTGTGAAGATGCAGTTGAACACAGCAGTTTAACTAAAGCAGGATAACTCAAGCAGCAGGAAGATACAACAACGAACTCTACTGCACGCTGGATGGACTGCAAGCAAACACCCTGGGAAACGTTTCAAGTCGAAATTCGGCTCTTCGTACGGGGGTTTACTGTGCTCTCTAATTAGATCACTTAACATTCAATGGAAATTTTTTGTCATGTATTAAATGTTTCTTTATCGAAGAGACTGTTTAAACATAGTAGAAAAAAAAACAGGTACAGGTCTTGCATCCAGATGCCAAAAACTGAATTGGATGCAGTTCATTGTTTTCAATGGGCCTGTACACACATGCATGTAAATATCAGTAAAATAGCACTGCATTTAGATCAGTGAAAAAAAAAATCTGCATTACTGGTCAGTATTTTTCTCATAAAAGCACAACTATATGTAGATACATGTGTAAATTACACCTGTATATTTAGCTTTGTTGGATGTTAGAAACATTTTTAAGCACATACATACATATACACATGTACAAGCTGCCTGATTTAATCATACAATGTAGCACTGCTGTGCCACAATCGTGTGCATGACATGTGGTTGCAGCATGGCCCCAATAAGCTCAATGGACAAGTTTACCAAGTGGTGCTGCACGTCCAACTCTGCTGGTACTTTACAGTTCAGGTAGGTGGCCGGGGGGGGGGGGGTAAAACAACAGCTCAGCTACCCCCAACCTCTTGTCTTGTAGCTGTCAGTCATCAGTGTCTTGGGAAACCAGGAAGTAGACAACAATAAAAAGGTAGGTATCAAAATAAATATTTTCTCCTTGAAATGAATAGAACATAATTTAAACACAGCATGCAGAGTTGCATGCTGCAGGATATTTTTGTTTTTGGGGAAAGGTCACTTTTACACTGACCCAAACTACAGTAGTTTCCCTTAAAGTACAACCCCAAAGACAATAAATCTACAATACTTTTCTTTAACACACACTAATGGTCAAATGAACTTTAATTAGAAAACAAATTCTAAGCAACTCAAATCTTGTATCTATATAGTATATACTGTATAAGACAATCATTTAGATTTTTTTATGGCACACAAGTCTTAAAATCATAATCCCGCTATTCAGCTAAAGGAAATTCATTAAAATTGGTTTTCATAGTGAGTGGCCTCATGGAAAAACAAAGGTTGAAACCAATCTTACATTATAACTTATAGCCCTGTACACTAAGTGGGAATGGAGTGTTGGAGGAAAAAAGGAATCACTAGTATGTTCATTTAATTGATAACACTTTGGACAAAAATAATAAATGCACATTTGTTTGCAGGGAAGAACATGTGCATTTATTATTTTTGTCCAGAGTAGCCTGGAAAGCATTGCACCAGTGATTACTAGATCACTGATGCCATGCAGGTCTCCTGCAGACTTGTCAGAATATCTGCTAGTCATACGGGAATGTATGGTCAAAAAGATATTCTGACAGGAAGCTGAAATAAATTACCACGGCACTCCACAGCGCCATGGTAGTTCATTGAAAACTACAAGCCGACAGCCGCTAAGGCTGCTGGAACTTGTAGGCACTCATTCACAGAACTCTGTGAATGAGTGACACGGCTGTGTGGATGGAGCCCTGCATGCCCACGCTGTTTTCAAATCTGACAGATAGGAAATTTCCCCCTGTACTATCTGTCAGAAGGAGGGGGGGGGTGGCAGGTGGTAGCTGCGGCTATGGGAACATGTTAAGGTGAACATATCCTTTCAGCCATCCATCCATTTATTTATTACAGGTAATTACAGTATATTGCATGGATTGAAATTCGGCTGGTTCAGCAGGGACCATCCGAATTCTGGACCATGTATGGGCACACTGGTTGTACAGAAGTTGATCTATTGATCGACTTCTCTATAACCACCCTGTTGGTTTTTTCCGAACAATCACCTCAAGTGTGTGGATAGGTTGAGTTGGGGCATGTTTTTCGTTCAACCCACTAGTTGAATGAAAAAAAAATGTATAATGTATGGCCTGGCTTAAGCCTGGTACACACAGGTATTTTTTTTTTTCGTTCAACCCAGTGGGCTGAACAGGAAAAAAAATGGAGGAGCTAGCTGTACTAACTATGCATTGTTAGTACAGCAATCTTCTTGCTGAGCTATTGTGTTCTGACAGAGGGACTGCCCCCCGCTAGAACACACCGATCAGCTCTAGCAGCCATTGGTTTTCCAGCATGCCCATTCAACAGAAGACGTACAGGCTGCTGTAGACACTGGCTGAATGCTGGCTGGTTACTGTTGAACCAGCTGATATTTGCCTAATGTGTATCAGCCTTTAGATATGTAAAGCCTGTTACACACATTTTTTTTTTTTTTGTTCAACCCAGCAGGCTGAATGAAAATAAAATGAGAGATTGATGTACTAACATTGCTTAGTTAGTACAGCAATCTCTCCCACTTTGCCTTTGTGTTCTGACAGGGGGATCCCCCCTGCCAGAACACACTAATCAATGCTCACAGCCATTGGTGCCAAAAGCCAGTATGTCTGGCTGATATTTAAACCATGTGTACTCAAAGAATACTGAAACCCTGCTGAAATCAAAGAGCAAACATTGGGTGGGGCAGTTAAACATTGTTTTCATAGTCGTTATGCTCTGCTGTCCTATAGCACAATTTAGGTGGGTGGAGAGCAACAATAAATGTATTACTGAAAGAAATACTATCACCCGTCCCATTGATGGCAAAGTTACAATGCCTTTGCAAAGCCCTCTCAAACCCACTCACCTTGCTAGTGCTCCCTTGGCACTGAGGCTGGAGTGGTGTGGACACTTCAGTTTCAGTGCCACCCCCAATATGCTTCCATAAGTTCCATCTGAGATGGCCTCTTCAATTGGCCTCATAAGTGGCATGGCTCTGGAAACCAAAGGTTAGAAACTGCAAACATACAATAGGATTTGCTGGAGACTGGGGCATAACTGAGAAAGATTACATGAGACTACCTGAGGTCACTGCTACTACAGCCTCTTTACAAACCAGTGCTACCATATTTGTGCTCCCTACAACTCTCTTCAAAATCACTTTTGCTAAATTTTATATTTCTTTTTGCAGATCCATTATTAAAGACCAAAGTAAAAAAAAATGCATAACAAAAGAAAAGGGATAGGCAGCATGGAAAATTGTAACTCTCAGTTCACACTACTGCAGGCAGTGAGGCCTGTGTTTGCTTGGGCACAGTAGCCCATTCATTAGAATGGACTGCTGTGCCTGAGTTGCTGCACAAAAAAGGTGCATGCACTTTTTCGAAAATGTGGCCGCAGGGAAACCGCATAGTCTTTTTGACCATATGGTTTCCCTGAGGTTCCCGCACCCACAGAGTGTATCAAAGATGAGTGGGGGTACCATTCTGAACGAATGTCAGTCCTGTGCATTTCGCATGAGTAGGGTGATTTGGCTGCAGGTACAGCAGTTGTGGGTGTGGAAACATTTGTGATTCCCGCACCCTCAACCAGCCCACATAGTGTGAACCGAGGGTATGCATAGTATCTCACACAAGTGAGCACACCCCTCGCATTTTTGTAAATATTTGATTCTATCTTTTCATGTGGCAACACTGAAGAAATGACAGTTTGCTACAATGTAAAGTATTGAGTGTACAGCTTGTATACCGCTGTAAATTTGCTGTCTCCTCAAAATAACTCAACACACAGCCATTAATGTCTAAACTGCTGGCAACAAAAGTGAGTACACCCCTAAGTGAAAATGTCCAAATTGGTCCCAATTAGCCATTTTCCCTCCCCGATGTCATGTGACTCGTTAGTGTTACAAGGTCTCAGGTGTGAATGGGAAGCAGGTGTGTTACATATGGTGTTATCGCTCTCACTCTCCCATACTGGTCACTTGAAGTTCAACATGGAACCTCATGGCAAAGAACTCTCTCAGGATCTGAAAAAAAGAATTGTTTCTCTACATAAAGATGGCCTAGGCTATAAGAAGATTGCCAAGATCCTGAAACTGAGGTGCAGCATGGTGGCCAAGACCATACAGTGGTTTAACAGGACAGGTTCCACTCAGAACAGGCCTCGCCATGGTCGACCATAGAAGTTGAGTGCACATGCTCAGCGTCATATCCAGAGGTTGGGAATAGCTGTAGCTGCTGACTTTTTTTTTTCCAGGTGGAACTTATTTTTAAGGCCCCATTCACACCTGAATGTAGCAGAAACATGTGTTACTGCATGCATTTTCGGAACCCATGAAAAATGCACCAAATTACAGAATGCTTGTTTGGGTGCCATTCATTCTTAAAGGCACCTCACACATCCTAGAAAGGGCATCTTGTCATGCACCAAAACTCGCAAAAATACATTGTTAAAAGCCTAGGTCCAAAAAATGGTAGAGAGGCTTCTTTGGTGGATTTTTCAAGTGAGTGATTTACCCTACACTATCGTGTGAAAAACACTCAAACACACAAAAAACATGTGTCACTTAGATATGAATAGAGCCTTAGCAATTACCTCTCTTGTTTTACGTACAGCACTGTGTACACTGATTTTTCAGATACACAGTGTAGTCACGGATTTTATCACCACAAAGTGTTCACCTCACTTATTTTATACACAGCAATTCTGCATGGTGCGGTGCGTAAAACAAGAGAAGTGATTGCTAAAGCTGTAGGTAGTATTAATATTTTTTGCAAAAATAGTGATTACTTTGTAAATCTGCATGAACAGAGCCATGTAAAGGATAGGAAGGGTGTTTGCTAAAGCTACAATTGTTTTGTGTATATGACCAAGAAGCAGCAGGAGTTGATTAGGAAGCGAAGATCTACATGACTGAATGAAGCAAAAGCTATGATGTTCCTCTCCTTGAAACAACTCAATAGTGATATCTCCAAATCTCGTGAGGCTAGAAGTACCTCTCAGCAGGCTGATAAAAAAAAAAACAGATCGAATTCCCCCCATCCACACAAGCAAGGTGAATGGAGGAATCCTCCACACTGTGCCATTGTATTCTGACAGTGGGGACTTTTCTTTCATGTAAAAGCAATAGCAGCTAATTAGCTACTGGATTGCTTTTACAAGCAGGGGAATGAGACACTCCCCCTCCCGCCGTCTTCCACCGCTTTCTCAGGCTCTCCCATTCCACCGGGGAACCCAAGAATGTCTCCAATCTTCTCTATAGTCTAAGAAACTGGAAACTATGAGCATTTCATCACTTCAGTTTCGATTATAAAAAGTGCCATTTTAAAATCGGGAAAGCATCTGATCACACTGATCTTGGTGTGATCAGATGCGTTAAGGTTAGAGGAGATATCTAAAGTCTAATAGACCCCAGAATTCTCAGAAAAGAATACCTGTCACTGCTTATTGCTATCACAGGGGATATTTATATTCCCTGTGATAACAGTAAAAGTGCTAAAAAAATGAAAGGGACATTGAAAAATAGAAAAAAGAAAAATAAAGAATTTTTTAAAAATCACCCCCGCACCCCCTTGCTCGTGTGCAAAGATGAATGAAATGTCGGTCCAGTGACGGTATATAAACATGGATTTCACCATGCATGTGAGGTATCACAACGAACATCAGATCAAGGGCAGTAATTATAGCCCTAGTCATCCTGTGTAAATCTAAAGTAGTAACCTGTAAAGGCTTTTAAAATATCGCCTATGGATATTAAAGATTTATGTAGTTTGTCACCATTGCATGGGCTTGGGCAGTTTTAAAACATGTCATGTTTGGTATCTCTTTACTCGACATAACATCCTCTTTTATATTTTAGCAAACAATTGGGCAATATATTGTGTACTTGTGCAATAAAATTCAAAAAAGTATCTTATTCCAAAAAAATTGCGTTTGAAAAATTGCTGCGCAAATACTGTTTGGCATAAAAAAATTACAACACCCACCATTTTATTCTCTCAGGCCTCTTCATTCAAAAAAACTGTTTTTTTTATGTAAAGAAAACATTTCATAAAAGGCTTAGTCTTCAAGTGGCTAAAATAGTGGCATGTGTGGCATAAGCTTCTAATGTTGAGCATAAATTTCCAGGATAATAGAAGTGCTTTAGATATGGACTTAAATCGTCCACTGCTTATCTGTTCCTGTCCAAAATTTATAACGCTAGGTTTGAAATGTGCGCACATTGGAAGAAACTCACGCTGACACACAAGTTCAGTCTATGAATACTTCTAGTTTATTATAATGAGAAAGTGAACTTATATATGCAGAATGATGCGAGAGTCATGTGACAACAGCATAAGCATTATATTAGTCTTTGATTGGTCATTTCCACACGAAAACAATCTCCATCATGGTATAGGTGTGATCTTCTTCAGTCTTATCTCATAGAGAAGAAAAACATTCTTTTGTCTTCCAAATCACACGGTGGGAGGGGGTCTGTGTGTGTGAGCAGACATTTCTTAAGCAAGGATTTCTTATAGTACCACAAAGCCCAGCAGGCAGAAAATATTCACACAACATATGTATTAAAGTATAAAAGTAAATATTTATAAAACGTATAGAAATAGCGTATATATATATATTCAATAGGAAACTAAATAGGCATTTTACCAAATCCATCACAGTCCCCCCTTAAAATGACTATTTTACTCTGTCCCTATAAGACCTAGCCCATCTGTCCTTATGTACCTTGGAACTCTTTTACGCTGTACGTTAGACAAGTGATGACTATTTCATCACCTCCCTTGCCACAGACTTTGTACATAAGGAAGTCAGATGCTATCCCTACAAAATTGTGAGATTACTATTGGCGGGAAGGGACCGTAATGGGGTGTAAGGTTTTTCTACATCTATCATGTGGGGATCCTCTTGCTCCTGGTTCAGGAAGGTAAATGTTCTGTTGTCTACAGCTTTGCTCATCAATTTCCTCACACATGGTATAACACAGCATACAACCAGGGCCAGGAGAATCAGAATTATTAGTACAGTGACCCCTATTTGGGCAAGTGTCTTTTGCCACCCATTCATCCAACTGAAATATTGATCCCACGGGTCTGTGATACCTGAATTCTTTTTCAACTCAACTGACAGATCTTCCAATTTCTTTATAGACAGAGTAACCTTACCATTCGAGCCAGTATTGTCAGGAATATATGTACAACATGTTCCGGTTCCTTCTATCATTTTACAGACACCTCCTTTTTCTGCTAAAATCATGTCCAGAGCCATTCTATTCTGGAATGTCATGTAGGATGTAGGGGCTAACTGGTCAACGATTCCTTGAAGGGCATCCCTGGTGTAATTCACAAACCTCTGTTGGTTGTAGTATATGTAATCTATCTAATCTACATTTTTATTAACAGTTATCATGGGAATCAGGGATTCGAAGCCTGCTTTACTTGGTTTCTGGCTTTAAATTTATTAGGCACCCCCCTTGGGACTCCAATAGCATCTATACACATGTGGGTCAAAACTACCAGAAGGAGCTTTTCGTTTCCTCCTACGGCCAGGCGTTGGGTCAGGGATATTCTCTGCTAGGATGTGGAGAGGCATAATGGCCTTTACAAGGGCATACTCACCAGTCCAAATCCCTTCCAATCTTATTCTAATCTTTTGGTCCCCAGTAATCATCCATGACACATATGTATACCTGGTCACTACTATTGGAACATGCTCGTTGTGTCAAGATCATATAGATTATGGTCATAGCACCACATGGGATCTATACTACAGAAATCAAAGGTGAAAATAACTACATAAGTGTTGGATGAGTTGTACCAAAATATAGTGGTGTCACCTATTTCAGTGATATCCACCTGTTGAGCCTCTGTCAGACTTATAAGAAAAAGGATATAAAACACAATCATCATGGTGTAGATGACGCCTTTTCCTCAGGGTTTGGGACTTTCTTGCAGTGGGAGGCGTGTATCCAAGTGTTTTTCTCGGCCACCTTGTCAGAAGGGGCTGTTGTCAGCAGAACTTGGAATGGACCATCATATCTTGGCTCAAGAGAATGTTTCCTCATAAATATCTTTACTAATACCCAATCTTCGGGTAATAGGCTGTGAGTTCCTGTATCTGACTCAGAATCTGGAATGGAGAAAACACTTGGACATGGATACGGGTTAATTCACGTAATAATACAGTCACATAATCAGTTAACACATCAAATTGTAATTGCAACTGTTGTGGAAAATAACAATTAAATCTAGGGGCTGAGCTAAACAAAATCTCATAAGGGGATAGGGAGTTTTCTCTCTTGGTGTGTATCTGACACTAAATAGGGCAATAAACAGACTGTCTGGCCAACTCATGCCAGTCTCTTGGGCTACTTTTAGCATTCTTTCTACTTTCCCACTACTTTGGGGGTGATAGGGGGTATGGAACGCCAGAGTGACTCCTAATGCCGCCCATATTTCTTTGGTTACTGAAGTTGTGAAGGCGGGGCCCTGGTCACTCTCTATCACCTCTGGAAGCCCATATCTGCATACAACCTCAGTGGGGAGTTTCTTCGCAGTTGTTTTAGCAGTCATGTTAGTTACAGCAAAGGCCTCTGGCCAACTGGAAAACATGTCCAACACCACTAGGGTATACTCAACCGCCCACTCTTTGGCATCTGGATATGATCAATTTGTATCCTATAAAAAGGGTATAGGGGTTTGGCCAAGTGTTTCTGTGGTGTCTTCTCTGTGCTTCCCGGATTGCATTGTGCACAAATGGCACATGTTCTGCAAAAAATTGTTTGTCAATGTGGTGATTCCAGGCGCTACATAGTACTTGTTGATAAAAGAGTTCATGAGGCTCCTTGACAGATGGGCTGCTCCGTGTGCCCACTGGACTACAGCTGGAAACATATTCTTGGGTAAACAAAGCTTCTTGTTGCACTCAAACAGACCGTCTTTGAGAATAGCTCCTCTCCGTCTCCAGCTTTCTTTTTCTTCTGGACTTGCTGCTTCTTGGAGTTCCTTGAGGTAGCTTCTGTCCACAGGTAAGGTCTGTAAGGTGAATATTGGTTCCCACTCTCCGGTCACCTCTCCTTCCATTTCTGGTGATCCCATGGCCGCTCGTTTTGTCACCAAATCCGCCAGATTATTGCATTTGGCTTTTGAAGAGTTTAATTTCCCATGAGCTTTTACCTTCAGAATAGCCACTTGAATGGGTAGAAGGAGTGCTTCCAGCAGTCCTCCGATGGCTGCTCCATGTCTTATGGACGTACCTGCTGCAGTCATAAATCCTCTTGCCTTCCATGTGGGTCCAAAGTCATGGGCCACCCCAAAGGCATATCTGGAGTCTGTGTAGATATTGGCCCTTTTTCCTTCCACCATCTGGCATGCTGTTGTGAGTGCTTGAAGTTCAGCTCCCTGTGCAGATATTGTTCGCGATAGGGCTCTTGCCTGTAGGACTGTGTCTGCAGTAGTGACCGCAAATCCTGTATGGTATTTGCCTCCATCGTCTGCATATCTGGAACCATCAACAAACAAGGTGAAGTCTGGATCCTGCAGAGGTGTTTCACTCACTGTGGGGGAGATGGAAGATTTCCATTTTCATCACTTCAAGACAATTATGAGGCTCAGTGGCTCCATCATCCTCTCCACTTTCTGCATTACCTTCATTACCCCCCTCAGCAATTGGGAGGAGAGTGGCCGGATTCAGGGTTTGGCAACGTAGGAGAGTGACGTTATCAGGAAGTTGGAGGGAACATTGTAGTCTAAGATGCCTCGCTGTGGACAAATGTTTAGGTTGGACTTGGTTTAAAATGGCAGCAATGTCATGCGGCGCCAGAAGAACAAGTTCATGTCCCAGTACGATATCAGAGGTCTTATCCAGCAGAGCTTGAGCAGCGAAAACTGCACGCAGACACGACGGTGCTCCTCTAGCCACTGGGTCTAAACGGCATGAGTAGTAGCCTACGGGTCGTAGGCGGTCGCCATGGGACTGGGCCAATACTCCTGTGGCATGGCCTTGGCGTTCAGACACGAACAGTTTGAAAGGTTTCTCGTAGTCTGGTAGACCTAGGGCTGGGGCTGAAGAAAGTAAGCATTTTAGAGCCAAAAAGTTGGAGGCGGCCTCTTCGGACAGATGGAAGGGCTCAGACTTGAGAGCATCATAGAGTGGTTGCATAAACCAAGAAGCATCAGGAATCCATGACCTACAGTAGGATATGAGGCCAAGAAAGGCACGGAGTGGCTTCTGGCCTAAAGGGAGTGGCAAGTTCTGGATGGCCTTAACTCTTTCCTCCGTAAGATGCCTTGTTCCATGTGAGAGGCAGTGGCCCAAGAATACGACTGTTGTAGAGCACCATTGCAACTTCGGTTTAGAGGCCTTACAGCCTTGGTGTGCCAAGTAACATAGTAAACTCTCTGAGGCTTCTTCAGCCGTGGGCAGGTCATCAGCACAGAGGAAAAGTCATCCACATATTGAAGAAGGACCACTGCCAAATGTTCCTTTTTCCACGTGTCCAGTATGGTGGTCATGGCCTTGGAAAACTGGCTCAGGGAATTTTTCGCCCCCTTGTGGCATAACTGCCCAGGTGTATTGCTGCCCCTCATGGATAAAAGCGAAGAAGTAACAATATGGGAAATATATGCGAGCGCACTAGCAAAGAAAGTATAGCAGCTGTACACCAGGTAACCATAAAAACCTCTAAAACAATATATAAATCAAAAAAGTGCAGCGCTGGAAAAAACACTATGGATATAAATAGTTAAATAAACAGTTCATATGGTGATATCAAGTGACAACAGGTGCTCTCATAAAGTCGTATCCTTCTGGTGGTAAGATGCTGTGAAATAGGGTGCAGAGAGAATGCACACTCACCAGAACGCACAGTTAAATGAGCGTTTATGTGTATATGTTTCTCCTGAGGTCATCTGCTGATCAAGGTATTCTCTGGGATCCGATATCCTCCCTTCAGAGGTCCTAGATTTGTATCAAGGTGGTCCAGTATACCCCTCAGATAGTAGCCTATGGACTGCTCTGTAGTGGTAGGAAAAAGCTCCTTCTCCAGTGGTCAGGTGGATGGCTGTGGATTGATACTCCCCAAGGGAGTCAAAGCAGAGACATCTCCATAGTGTAGTAAGTATATACTTTATTGAGGCAAAACGAGGGTATATAATGTAAAATTCAGTAGATGCACAAGCAATTGTATGGACTAACCGTCCAGTGTTAAAGATGGCCGCCGGAGCTCCACGATGCTCCGGCGGCGTGACGTCACGGCGTTGCTGGCTCCTCCTACGCGTTTCGTGCGCACGCACGTCGTCTGGGGGGGTTTTTTTGATTTATATAAAAGCGAAGAAGTATCTGCAGGGAGGATACAAGGGAACGCTGGAGAATGCATTTGCCAGGTCCACCACGGTGAAATACTTTGCTGTTGGAGATACCCCTGTGAGTAAAGTGTGGGGATTTAGAACGATAGGTGTCTCTAAGACAGTGGCTTCATTCACTGCTCGGAGGTCCTGTATCATCTTGTACTTCTCTGGTTCTCCTTTGGGTGTCTTCTTTTCTTATCGGGAACAAAAGTGTATTACATGGAGAGGTACAAGGTACGAGTGCACCATTTGCCACAAGGGACTTGGCCTACTTCGAAATGGCCTTGGATTGCGCTGGTTTCAGTGGGTACTGTGGTTTCCTGGGTAGGGGAGCTCCAGGCTTCTGTTCCACCATAATTGGGGGTACCTTTTTAAACGTCCAATATCTTCGGGTCCTGTGGACCATAGACAACTTGGGATTCTGCTCAGCACATCCGGTGCTACGTAGAATGTACCATTGACTTGTAGGACCGGACACACTGGGTAGAGGCGGCTCACTCGAGGCGTTGGCCTTCCAGTCTTCTAATTTGGTGTACCAATATGGCCGCCTCCAGGAAGTGTACTGGGCTGGGCAGGAAGGGACAAAGCACTAGCAGCAAGATGGCTGCCATCAGGAAGTGTACTGGGCAGGGCAGGAAATGACAACACAGGTGTAGCAAGATGGCTGCTAGCAGGAAGTGTACTGGGCAGGGCTGGGGTTATGGGAATAAAGTAGGCGTTAGACAAAAGGGCAGGGCTGTCCCTGCCCTCCTTTGTCCTGAATTCTATCATCATAGGGCTTCCATTTTCACTTTTATGATACATTATACAATCGCCATTTTATTGAATTTCTTCCAACTATCCTTCATGCTACGCTTTTACAGTTTTTTTTTTACCAAGCTTCTGTCACGTTCAGCAAACCTTTTTTCACATAACATTCCTCTCTGTTCCTACAATGATTTATGCCAGTCCTGACCTTCAGCTTACAAACTTTACTTCTTTAGATAACTTTTTTAACTGCTTCACTTCCTTCACAATATGACATGCCAGTAATCCTTTTCAATATTTAACACATTAATGGTACACATATACAGTTTTCTTTTTTTTTTTTTTCTCTGTAGCAATACCTGTTCTGTCCACTACTCTTTGTGGATAACTTTTGGCTACATTATACCAAGCTTCTTGCTGTCTTCAGCAAAATTCTTTGTCAACTAAGACATCTTCTCCTTTTTTTTTTTTTTCTTCGCCATACCTCCTTATCTTTAATTCCACATACTTTTCCTCTTCTCTCTCTGCAACCAGGTCCCGTGCTAACATTCCTTTCTAGGGGTCTTATCAGCTTCTGACCCATCTCCTCCCCGCTTCTCTGTCCTTTCTAACAGAAATCTACGATACTTCACAGGCTGCTGTCCAGACTTTCCTTAACCCTTAACAAACCCCAACCTTCTGTTATGAATGGCAAACATTAGCTCACAGACACACATTTAGGACATAACATAGCAGTCTATCTTGGTGGGCTATGAGTACAGATCACTGAGTAACTCATCGTAACCCATACAAACAGTTACGGCACCCGCTGTCACACTACCGTGACGCATATCCGACACCTCCTCTGTTGTGGTCAACACACAAGGTTACCACACACCCAGAGAAATTATGTGTCAAAACCCTCAGTAGGTCCACTCCTCTTCCACCTCAAGACTGATACATAAAAACACACAACAGAGACCCAGGTAACAGATAAGCACATGCAGGTATATTTAAATAAACTCCGGGCAAGCAAGGTTACCTGCCTTTAGTGACCTTTAGCAGCCGTACTAGGCACAGGTATGAATCAACAACAAAGACAGGATAAGCAATGGTAAGAGAGCAAAATATATCTTACCATGCTCCGAGAGGTGATCAAGCTCTCCGGCCTGTCCAGTTTGACTGACACCGAACGCCTTTTCATGGCGGCTGGCTGCAGGTTCATTATTCAGAGTTCCCGGGTTTCGGCACCAATTGCTTTAGATATGGACTTAAATCGTCCACTGCTTATCTGTTCCTGTCCAAAATTTATGACGCTAGCTTTGAAATGTGCGCACATTGGAAGAAACTCACACTGACACACAAGTTCAGTCTATGAATACTTCTAGTTTATTATAATGAGAAAGTGAACTTATATATGCAGAATGATGCGACAGTCATGTGACAACAGCATAAGCATTATATTAGTCTTTGATTGGTCATTTCCACACGAAAACAATCTCCGTCATGGTATAGGTGTGATCTTCTTCAGTCTTATCTCATAGAGAAGAAAAACATTCTTTTGTCTTCCAAATCACACGGTGGGAGGGGGTCTGTGTGTGTGAGCAGACATGTCTTAAGCAAGGATTTCTTATAGTACCACAAAGCGCAGCAGGCAGAAAATATTCACACAACATATGTATTAAAGTATAAAAGTAAATATTTATAAAACTTATAGAAATAGCGTATATATATATATATTCAATAGGAAACAAAATAGGCATTTTACCAAATCCATCACAGAAGCACCCCCCAAATGATACCTTTTTGGAAAGTAGACATTCCAAGGTATTTACTAAGAGGCATGGTGAGTATTTTGCAGATCTCATTTGTTGCCACAAGTTTTTGGAAAATTAAGAAAGAAAACAAAAATGTATTTTTTCATTTCTTTTTTTCTTTTTCAAAACCCTGTGACAAAATAAGGATATCTGAAAAATAGTCACCATGTATCTTATCAAATTCTTTGGGGTGTCTACTTTCCAAAAAGGGGTAATTTGGGGGGGGGGTTGTCCTGGCATTTTAGGGCCTCTGAAACTGTGATAGGTAGGAAGGAAGTGACATGATGAAATATGTCCTTGAAGGTGGTCATTGGATTTTGGGGGCCTGTATGTGGCTAGGCTGCCAAAAAGTCTTTTACATGTGGTATCCCCATGCTTAGGAGAAAGAACAGAATGTGTTTTGTGGTGTTATTCCACACATAACCTTGGAATATGAGAGCAAATATATAATTTAAGTGACAACTTTGTGTGAAAAAAAAATGTTTTGTCATTTTCCAAAAAATGTTGGCAAAAAATAAAATCTTCCATAGTCTCAACATGCCTCTCAGCAGAGCTCAAAAAGTTAGGAGGCGAAGGGCGGAGCCTGACGATGGCGGCGGCGGAGAGCTCGTGCTAGGAGCTCTAGCAACGAGCCTTCCCTGACCGACCCCCCCCCCCTATTTTCAGCCTCAATTCCCCCCAGCGGTGTGAAGCCCTAGATGGCGGAGACATACCTCGGCCGGGTGGGCTTACCTTAATGGGCAGCGGTGCGCGGTTGGAGGAGCCGGAGAGCAGTGGAGAGAGAATGGGACGCTGAGCCTGGTTGCCGGGAGACGAGGAGGCGCGGCCAGGACACGTGACCAGCCGCGGTGTTTACCTGGGAAGCAGGGACGCCGGCCGGCCGAAGGCTGACAGGAGGAAGGAGAGTCGGATGAAAGTAGAAGCCGGCTGCCTCCTCGATGTGACTGGGAGACGCTCACTGCTGCCTATACCCCCCCTGGCTGGCTGTCCGTGCCTGGGCCTGGTGGACCCAGGAATCCCAGGAAATTTATCCTGCCTCCCTGGGACGGATCCTAAGGAGGAAAGGAGTGAGAGAGGAAAGGGGAGAAAGAAAGAAGAAAGAAAAGGGAAAGAAAAATAATACAGGATCGGAAACCCTGAGGAATCCCCCTCCCAGGACTGAGCAGCAGTGATGGCCCTCCGCATAAGCATGGAACCACCATCCTGAGAAGGGAAGGGTGAGTGAGAGCTACTGGGGGCTTATTGTGTTGGGGACCCCTGATGGACATAGGAGACCAGGTGGTGAAAGAGGGGAGGAGAGGATTCCCAGGGGTTGGAAGAGAAGAAGAGAGGAGGCCCAGGTGTTCTAGGAAAATAAAACATAAAAAATCGCAAGTGTGCCTAGTCCAGCAATTATAAAGGAGAAGTATAATCCCATCTTGAGGATACAGAAAGAAAAAATTAATAAAAGAAATTTACAGAGGATATGAAGAATAACGGTCCCAAGGCAGCAGGGCCCAAAGGGTCTCAAACAGGAACAATAAAGAAATTCACATCATATGGAAATAGTACGTCAGAAAGGGCCCAGGGCGCAAGCACAAAAGGGGAAATGGACACTAGTTCAGGTAATAGTCCGAGATCATCATTGGGCATGAATAGCAGCTGCAGCCAACAAATAGAGGATGGACCGGGAAAAAGAGAATCAGATGGGGAACTACAAGCACCAAATAAGAAGGAAATGATAGAAATGTTTCAGAATTTGGAAAAAATGATAAAACATGAAATGACAGCTATTCGAAATGACCTAGGGCACCTGATATTAAGAATAGAAGAAACAGAGGAGAAAGTTAAAATCCAGGCCCAAAACATTGACAATTTAAGGAAAAAAATAAATCAATTGGAAAACACCCAGAAAAAATTGACCTATAGGATGGAAGTCCAAGAAAATAAAGAAAGAAGGTGTAACCTTAGGGTACGAGGAATTCCAGAGTCTGCAAAAGGCGAAACACTATATGAACTAGTGAAAAAAATCTTGAACTCCATAAGAGATAGACCAGAAACAGACGGGATCAAATTAGATGGAGTGTTTCGAATAGGAATGCTTAAACAGGCTACTGAGAAGGAAAGACCGAGAGATATAATTGTCCAGTTCCAAAAATTCGGGGTCAAAGATGAGATTTGGAAGAAGACCAAGGGAAGATCATTAATTAAGTATGGAGATTTGACTATTCAAATTTATGCGGACTTAACAGTAAAGACCCTATGGAGAAGGAGATCCCTGAGACCCCTGTTGGAGCAAATGAGGAAACAGAATGTGCAGTATAGATGGGGTATCTCAGCATCTCTAATTGGCTGGAAAAATGGGGTCACAGCCTATTTGAGATTTCCGGAGGAACTAAGAGACTTTTGCGAGAGACTGGATTTGCAAAGAATGGAGATAGCGGGGTGGGAAGAAGAAGAAGAAGATAAAGGAGATATAGATGTTTCAAGAAAAGAGGACTGGCAGCGGGTCGGGGGGAAGGGGAGGAAGACTTTGGGGTTGGGGAGGGAAAGGAGGGAGAATTAAGTAGAAATTGTGTTTTTTTTTTTTTTCTTCTCCCACTTCCATCTCTCGCCCCTGGTCTCTCCCCTCTGGATGTTGAGGTCCTTTAGAACGCTCTGGTGAAGGGAGGGAAGAAAAGATTCTTCTTGAGCCTGGAGGATAGAGAGAGGAGATTTTGGGGGGGTCGGAGGAGAGGCAAGCCGTCTATGGGCGGAGCTTACGCCCTAAGTTTTAAATCAAAGGTGGAAACAGATCCACAAATGATTTGTAGGCAGTTTATAGGCCTAAAAACGGGTAGGGGAAAAAAAAGAGAGGGGGGGAGGGATGGGGGTGGGAGATGGGTGTCGGGTGGGAGGAGGAGGGGGAGGTGGGGCTAAAATACTGCACGATAGAAGGGCCTAATAGGAAGAGGTATATTAGAAGAGAGATAGACAGATTAAAGAAGGATGGAAGAAATACAGGTTATAACATATAATGTGAACGGGTTGAACTGTCCTGGGAAAAGATTTAAGTTGTTTAAAGAGTTACACCATAGGGCAACGTCAGTGGTATTTTTACAGGAAACACATTTTGAGATAAAGTCAAATGTGAAATTAAAATCTAAATATTATCCAACATGGTACTACGCTGACTCCCCAATTAAAAGAGCAAAAGGAGTGGCAATAGGGTTGGCAAAGAACATGAGATTTGAACTGGAGGATAGAAGAACTGATCCGGAGGGGAGATTCCTGTTTTTGAAAGGTAAATTACAGGGAATCGAGTGTACATTGGCCAATATATATTGCCCCAACAAAAAGCCGGAGAACTATTTGAAGGGCCTGTTGAAAAAACTGATGGACTTTAAAAAAGGGCGTTTGATAGTAGCAGGAGACTTAAATCTCTGTATGGATCCCCAAAAGGATGCAACCTCCCCTGTGCGGAGAGAGGGGGGTGGGTCTCTGAGAGCTTTGAAGAAAGCGATTCACGAGTACCAACTGGTGGACACTTGGAGAATAATGCATATGAGAGACAGAGACTACACCTTCTTCTCTAAGGCACATGAGATATATTCGAGGTTGGATTATATTTTAATAGATCATCAACTCATAGAGTTATTGGTTAAAATAGAAATAGAGATGAGTACATTCTCGGACCACGCCCCTGTCACAATGAAAATGGGATGGGGAAGACGGTGGACGGGAGGTTTAGGATGGAGGTTAAATGAGGCCCTTCTTATGCTGTAAAAATAGGTATAAGTGAGCGCTAAAGATAACAAAGCTGCTGAACACAAAAGGTACCAAAAAACCTCCGGAAACTCACATATAAAAAAGGTGCAGCGCTTATCTATTAAAACATGCAAGATATCAAAAATGCAAGAGTGTATCCCTGCAAAACGCAGGCAGGGTATAGTTATTATACTGCCCCTTATAGTCTCAAATAACACACAGATATATAGTTCACAATCTCCCAGTGGGTATGGTGAGGTGAAAGATCAGATGGATCTCTATTGACACACGGTGATAGCCAAAAAGTGATGTATGGTGATATCCAAAACTGGTAAAAGATTGTGCACTCACCAGATGCACAACCAATATGCGCATGTAAGAGATAACCCCTCTCAAGGTATGGTTCCAAGACTCATCAAAGGCAAGGTCTGGTCAAACTTTACGATGTGGACCCTCAGCTGTCATGCATGGCTCTGTCCCCTATAGCTCTTTACTCTGCAGGTAATTGGAAGCTCACCAGAGAGCCCAAAGTCTTGTGTTTAAAGCCGTTAATTAGCTCTCAGTCCACTAAATTTCTTCTGGTCCGAAACAATTTTGTACCATCAGCCTTTAGGGCAGCCCATGTCTCCGGCCACTGCAGGTATTCAACACTTCTGTGTTACTTCTTGTCCCCCCCATACACAGTGGTTCTTCCCCACTGTGTAGAAGAACCACTGTGTATGGGGGGGACAAGAAGTAACACAGAAGTGTTGAATACCTGCAGCAGCCGGAGACATGGGCTGCCCTAAAGGCTGATGGTACAAAATTGTTTCGGACCAGAAGAAATTTAGTGGACTGAGAGCTAATTAACGGCTTTAAACACAAGACTTTGGGCTCTCTGGTGAGCTTCCAATTACCTGCAGAGTAAAGAGCTATAGGGGACAGAGCCATGCATGACAGCTGAGGGTCCACATCGTAAAGTTTGACCAGACCTTGCCTTTGATGAGTCTTGGAACCATACCTTGAGAGGGGTTATCTCTTACATGCGCATATTGGTTGTGCATCTGGTGAGTGCACAATCTTTTACCAGTTTTGGATATCACCATACATCACTTTTTGGCTATCACCGTGTGTCAATAGAGATCCATCTGATCTTTCACCTCACCCTACCCACTGGGAGATTGTGAACTATATATCTGTGTGTTATTTGAGACTATAAGGGGCAGTATAATAACTATACCCTGCCTGCGTTTTGCAGGGATACACTCTTGCATTTTTGATATCTTGCATGTTTTAATAGATAAGCGCTGCACCTTTTTTATATGTGAGGCCCTTCTAATGGATGAGGACATAGCGCAGAAGATTGTGGAAGAGATCAAGTTATATTTTAAGGAGAATGAGACAGAGGAAGTATCGACAGCCACAGTATGGGAAAGCCACAAGGCATATATAAGAGGTATCCTGATTGCGATGGGAGCAAGGAAGAAAAGAGAAAGAAGAGAGAGGGTTAGTGGGCTCCTAAAAGACATCCTCGATTTAGAGCAGATACAAAAGAAGAAAATAACAAGAGAAATAGGACAGAAATTAATCGATAAAAAAGATGAATTAGAGAGATTGATGGACGAAGAGAGGAGAAGGGTATATAATAAAGTACTAAATGAAAGATATAGATGGGGCGACAGACCAGGAAAATACTTAATGAGAGCTCTGAATAAAAAGAATAGAAATTATATAGAAAGGATAAAAAACCCTAAAGGAGAGTGGGTTTATTCAACCAAAGAGATTATTAAAGTGTTCACGGAATACTATAGAAAACTGTATAATATCAGTCCCCATGGCTCTTCAAAGGAAAATGTAAAGGATATTAACGAAAAAAGGATGATATATTTAAAAAATGCAGGATTACCAAAGTTAAGTGAAAAACAATTGAACGCCTTGGACGCGGAAATTTCCCAAGATGAAATAAAAGTAGCATTAAGAAGTACAGGGGGTGGAAAAAGTCCAGGACCGGATGGGTATACAGTTAAGTACTATAAAAAATATAGTGAAATATTGTTACCCAAGCTGAAGAAGTATATGAACGACCTGGGAGGAGGGATGGAGGGTAGAAGAGAATCTCTTCAGGCCCATGTTGTTCTCATTCAAAAGGAGGGAAAAGACCCTTCCCAGTGTTCTAGCTATAGACCAATTTCATTATTGAACACCGATACTAAGTTGTACGCAAAGGTTTTAGCAAATAGGCTGAAAGATCTAATGCCTGAATGGATTCACGGAGATCAGGTGGGCTTTGTCCCAGGGAGAGAGGGTAGAGATAACGGGTTGAGAACACTGATGCTCATTCAGAAAAGTAGAAAAGGGAAGGCCCCGACGGTACTATTGTCGATTGATGCCGAAAAGGCGTTTGATAGAGTGGACTGGGGCTTCATGATGGACAACTTAGAAGTGTTGGGGATTGGAGAGAGAATGTGTGAGTGGATAGGTAAATTATATAGGGAGCCCACCGCAATTATCACGGTAAATGGGGAGAGGTCGGAATCCATTTGAATGTCCAATGGAACAAGACAGGGCTGCCCACTGTCCCCCTTGCTGTTTATTCTGTCATTGGAACCCCTGTTGTCTACGATAAGGAATAGTGGAGCGGTAAAGGGAATCCAGATAGAAAATACAGAGCATAAAGTAGCGGCCTTTGTGGACGACTTATTGTTTTATGTAGACAACCCTCGAATAACATTACCAAATATAATGAAGATCTTGAAGGAATATGGCGATCTATCAAATTTAAAAATTAATCCAACAAAAACAGAGATCTTGAACATCAACATACCAAAGAGTGAAAAGGAAAAGCTACAAAAAGAGTTCCCCTTTACATGGAGAGAAAAAGATTTAAAATATCTAGGAATAAAACTTGCTATCTCATATAAACAACTGTATAGATTAAACTATATTTCTTTGATAAATGAGATTAAGGAAGAATTAAAAATATTAGAAGGTGGAAACCCATCATGGATAGGACGTATAAACCTAGTTAAAATGGTAATCATACCTAAAATACTGTATAGATTCCAAATGGTCCCAATTAAACTGCCAGAGGTGTTTTTTAAGATAATGAAAAAAATGTTAATAAGATATATCTGGAGGAACAAAAAATCAAGAATATCATATGAAATATTGAGTAGAACTAAAGAGAAAGAGGGAATGGGACTACCTGATGTCAAGAGATACTATAAACCAGTAATTTTAGCAAGAATTTATGATTGGACATTCAACCACAAGGGGAAGAGTTGGGTAAAAATTGAAAACGAATTGAGTGGGATTAGTTTGAGTAAGATGATATGGGTTCCAGCACATTTTAGAAGAGTTAAAGAAAGCACAAGTATTTACACTTTAAATGTTTTAAGGGTATGGGATAATTTACACAAAAGTAGGAAATGGGAATTCAATTCTGTATTAATGCCTCTTGTAAATTCTGATTATTTCCCCCCAGGAAAGGATGAGATATCTGGTAGATGGTTTAAAAGGGAAGATATCCAACTGAGAGATGTACTGGTAGAGGGGGAATTGAGACCATTTAAAGAATTAAAAGAGAAGAAGGGAGAAAGTTTTATTGGAATAGACGAGTGGAAATATCATCAGTTAAAATGCTTTATTGGAAAACTACCAAAACCCCTGAGATTAAAAAAGGATTGGAATATGTTTGAAAGGTTGTTGGAAACACGTAGAGATGGGAAACACGGAATTGCCAAAGTTTATAGAATACTCACAGAACTAGACACAGACACAAAGTTAATTTTTATAACAAAATGGGAAAGAGATATGGAGGTGGTGTTAGACGAGGACCAACAGAACAAGATATATAGATTGATACACGAGAATGTTAGTATGAGAGATGTGGAGATGAACTATAAATGTTTGACACGATGGCATATCACACCGAGTATTGAGCACAAGATGAGGGGGGAGAATTCTAAAATGTGTTGGAGAGGTTGTGGGGAGGAGGGCACGGTGTTTCACATTTGGTGGCAATGTCCGAAAATTCAGGCTTTCTGGAAGATAATAGTTAACTCAATAGAAATAATAACTGGAAATGACATAGGGTTAGACCCAACGATATGTCTCCTACATAGTGTTGGGATCACAGTAAATAAATATAAAGAATCAGGCGTATGGTACTATTTAAATGCTGCAAAGGGGTTGATACCCAAGTTCTGGCAAAAATCAGAGGTGCCGAAGGAGGAAGACTGGATCAACAGATAAAATCAGATAAGTAGAATGGAAAAATCTTACTATATGCAGGAAGATAGGATGGAAATATACTATACAAGATGGGAAAAATGGGAAAAATCAGGACTGAAAGAGAAGTATAGAAAACTATAAATTAAGAAACTGTTGGGCCTTGAGAGAGTATAGAACGTGCAAAGGGGAGAGAGGGGGAAGGGGGGTGGGAAAGGGTTGGGAGGGGAGGGAAAGAAAAGATTTATTAGAAGGGACAAGGTAGAAATGTATGGAATATTTATATGTATTGTTATCTCTTCTTATGGAATTTTTTTGTAAAAAATGAAAAACTAATAAATATTTAAATTAAAAAAAAAAAAAACATACCTCTCAGCAAATTCCTTGGGGTATCTACTTTCCAAAAAGGGGTCATTTAGGGGTGTTTTGTACTGCCCAGGCATTTTAGCACCTCAAGAAATGTGAGTCAGAAAGTAAAAGCTGCGTAAATTCCAATATATATACCATAGTTTGTAGACACTATAACACAAACCAATTAATATACATTTATTGGGATTTTTTTTTAGCAAAGACATGTAGCAGAATACATTTTGGCCTAAATTTATGACGAACTTTGAGTTTATTGGATTTGTTTTTATAACAGAAACTAGAACATGTAGTTTAGTTTAGTCTTTTTTCATTTTTATCACAAAAAATAAACATTTCAGTGGTAATCAAATACCACCAAAAGAAAGGTCTATTTGTGTGAAAAAAGGACATACATTTCATTTGGGTACAGTGTTGCATGACCGCACAATTACCAGTTGAAATAGCACAGTGTCGAATAGAAAAAAATGGCCTGGTTGGGGGGTGGGGGTGGGGGTGAGTAAACCTTCTGAAGGGAAAGTGATAGATACCGCTTCGTGAATGGAGCCCAATAATCATAATCTGGGGGTAAGTGGCAAACAACCTTGGGTGGTGCTAAATATAACCAAAGTCATAATTTATATTTATACTATAGCACAGACATTTGGGGAGTAAGTTTTCTTTTGCTTTCCACTTTCGTACTCATGCATCTTTTTTCAGAGTGAGAAGGGTTTTGGAGTATTTGTGAGTTTTGCATAAATGAATGAGATCATGCCCAGTAAATGTCCGTAGTCCCAGAGTTAAATGGTTCTAACAGGGATCTATTTATTTGGTCTGACTCCAAAGTAGTAATTTCTATAATTAATACACTTTTAAAAAATGGTTAAAGGCCCCAGCGAGATTTGAACTCGCGACCCCTGGTTTACAAGACCAGTGCTCTAACCCCTGAGCTATGGAGCCTGTAGGTATTTACCTGTTTTTGTGTATATACCTATGTTTGGCATACATAAGTTTTTTCCAGTCTGCAGCAGACAAGTAAAGATTGTAATGTAAAGCACAGTTTAGTATGTTGACTATACACATAGGGTTTTTTTTTGTGTTCAACCAACTGATTGAACACAAAAAAAAACCCTCTCAGATCCCTGCATGCACACAAGTAATGTGAATGCAGGGATTTCCCCCTGCTGCGCCATTGTATTCTGACAGCAGGGAGTCCCCCATCAAAATACACTGATCAGTGCTGCAGACCACTGATCAAAGGCTGGTCTTCCAGCAGGACCATTTGACAGATGCCAGTCATTAGACCCGGCTTGTATTGAATGGAGAGGAATACACACACTTTAAATTCAGCGGGTTCCTGCTGAAGCAGACTAATTTCAGTACATTTGTACCCAGCTTAACCTCCTAGGCGGTATGATTCTTTCCGATTTTTTGTGCTGTAAGCGGTACCATTTTTTGCATGGAAATATGTAGTTTTTTTATTGTAGGCTGTAATTTTTAGGAATAACTCACTGAAATCTGTACGAACAAGAGTCTAGTAAACATTCCGGATATGATAAAACTTGAAACACGAAATCATAAATTATAATTTAATAAATAATCATAAAAAATAATAATATAATAATAATAAATTTAATTCAATAATATAATCAAACCAAAAACACTGAAATTTGAAATACAGAGGCAAATTCGCATATCGTTGAGCAAAGTCGCAAAATCGTTTTCAGTGTCTGATGACGAATTTCCCCACAAATCATTATCACTCAATTCTGCAAGTGGTTCTGATTTGCTATCGCTGTTCTAAAACCGCTTTCGACGTAAAGGGATGCTGTTTGGACGCCATGGACTTCTCTAAGTTTCCAAGCAGAAAGAACAGTCAAAATGCAGGCAGGGCACAGGACAAAGCAGTAGGGACAAAATATATGTGAAATGCATTGAAACAGCAATGACAGCAAAAATGAAATTTTTTAAAAATGTCAAATTTCCCGCCGGCGCCCATACGTCCTGACGTCACAGGGACCGGAACACAGAAGCCGGATGCCGGCATCGGCCGGAGTAGATGGCCGGAGATTCTGCAGGGGACACATCGCGGGAGCGAAGGACAAGGTAAGTGCTGCAGGGACTCCCTGAGCAACGTCGTATGGTAAGCCCGAGTGTAGCTCGGGGGTTACCGCTCTTGGTATTGAAATTTACCCCGAGCTCCGCTAAGGAGGTTAACGCTCATCCCACAAAACAATTACCACCTTTATCTGTTATTAAAAGCAATGCATAGTCTTTGGGATTTCTTTCGTAGATATACACCTTTCAGAGATGAGATTATGTAAATAATATAACTAATAGGTGTCAATGGTTTAAACTCTTAAAGTGACACTAAAGCTTTTTTTTTTTTTTTTAAATAACAACATGTCTATACTTACCAGCTCTGAGTAATGGTTTTCATCTTTTTGGGTCCCCGCTGATGCTTGGCCCTGCCCCGCACTCTCTCCTTATTGGTTAACTGGCTGTGATTGACAATTTCTCAGCCAATGAGAAGGAAGAGTCCCCAGACATCAGAGGCTTTCAAGAACGTCGTTGGATTGCAGGGGGCTCAGGTAAGGATTGGGGGGGCTGTTGCACACAGAAGGTTTTTTACCTTCATGCATAGAAAACATGAAAGTAAAAAACCTTGAGCCTTTACAACCACTTTATGTATTACCAAAGCCTGATATTTTTTTTACATAAATACATCTGTATAGTTTTAAACATCACATTGTAATAGATTGCTTATATCAAAGTATATTACAACTTACTTTTTGATAAATATACATCAACAGTTTCCTGTGTGACATACTCCTAATGTCACTAATAGCTGACAGCAGTCATTGGGACTACCTGCCTCATCATTCACTGCACAACTTCAACGCCTGGCCACTGCCCTACACTGACAGAGGCAGCATCCTCTGTGTCTTTACCTTTCCAGTTGAGCTGACCACGTGAACGAGCGGGTTGCTCCATTGGACCGTGCTAATGCAAGCAACCATCCAAAAACAGGAAAGCGAGGGCATTGGCAATGGAACCAGAAAAAAGGAGAGAAGGCAAACTTTTCAAGATAAGGATACATCATCTTATGTAAGTATTAGACCTTAGCTTCTGACATGTTTAAAAAAACAAAAACGTATAACAGTTTGTAATGATACAAATACATACATAAGGGCAGGCATATTTGATGACTACATAGTCAGTCTCTGTATCTGCTTTGCTGCACAATGGTTGTGCTTTACAGCTTCTAACTATGCAAGCTATGAGTCGGCTTATAAACTCTTCAGTACAATCCGGGTCTCTGATACATAGGAAAATCAAAACCACACTGCAAAACAATTTGCCATTCTGACTAGAAGTAGTTAAAAGTGGAATTCAGGCTCCTGCCCATGTCAATTAAGTCATGGAGCAATGAGTGGGAATGGTGGGTGTCAGAGTACAGGAGGGTTCTCTATGTAAATCTTTGTCTATACCTTGTGACAGTTCAGCTCATTCCTCAGCTGCTCTAAACTAGTGACACCGCTGACCTCCACCTTCTCTAGCTCCAAGTGAGCTGTGTGGATCGGTACCTCAACCCAGACAAGGGAGCATGCAAAGACCAATCAAAAGCATAATTTGTCCCTGCCTCAATGTCACGACTAGTTGGAGTCAGTTTGTCAGTTTTTCATGTGGGGCTGATCAGAAGCTGTATACAGCTATATGGGCAGGTGGCTGTACAGTAAATAGACTTTTGTCCGAAAATTCCCCCTTTCTCCAAATCTTCACGGTCCCACTTAAATTTAGCCTGCCTATTTACTGGTCACACCGCTGTGATTTAAAATTGTGCGATTTGTGTGCAATTTCAGCGCGATTTCAGGTGCAATTTCTAAAGACTTAATTGTTACTTGTGAAGATTTTCAACAATTTCTTGCAACAATTGAAATTGCAACAAAACTTCAGAAAAATGAATGAAAGAGCTACTTTAGAAGTCACGCTGCAGCAAATCGTGCATGTTTAGACACTGACATTCACATTCATTAGCTGCGATTTCAAGTGCGATTTCAATTTTCCAATCGCACCTGAAATCACACAGGTATGACTGGGCTCTTAGCCAAACATAAATTCTTTTGTGTTCAATCTCTTTATTTAAGAGGTCATTATATTTCCTAAACTCTAGTCTTTCCTTAAATGGTTTGCGCTCTTTAGTGCCATCATCGGTTTGGGTTTGGAGGTTAGCCAGTTGCCTCTTTTCTTCCTCTACAATAAGGCACATGACCTCCAATCCACGATCAATCCACTGTTTTTTCCACTTCAATAGGAACCTCACTATATGTAGATGCTCTATTGGGATCATTTCATCCCGTGGGCCATGTGGCATCACACCATAACTAATATACAGTTGCAAGAAAAAGTATGTGAACCCCTTGGGATTACGTGGAGTTTTGCATGAATTGAGCATAAAATGTGCTCTGAACGTCATCTAAGTCACAACAATAGAAGAACACAGTCTGCTGAACATAATACTACTCAGACATTAGATGTTGCCATGGTTTAATTGCACATAACATGTAAACATTCACAGTGCAGGGAGGAAAAAGTATGTGAACCTTTGGACTTAATAACTGGTTGACCCTCCTTTGGCAGCAATAACCTCAACCAAACGTTTCCTGTAGTTGCAGATCAGACCTGCACAATGATCTGGAGTAATTTTGGACCACTCCTCTTCACAAAACTGTTTCAGTATAGCAATATTCTTGGGATGTCTGGTGTGAATCGCTCTCTTAAGGTCATGCCACAGCATTTCAATCGGGTTGAGGTCAGGACTCCATTGTTGCAGCCATTGTTTTGTTGAATTACTTGTATGCTTTGGGTCATTGTCCTGTTGCATCACCCATCCTCTGCGGAGCTTCAGTAGGCGGACAGATGGTCGTACGTTTTCCTGCAAAATGTCTTGATAAACTTTGGAATTCATTTTCCCATTATTGACAACAATCCGTCCAGGCCCTGAGGCAGCAAAGCAGCCCCAAACCATGATGCTCCCTCTGCCATGTTTTACAGTGGGGATGAGGTTTTGATGTTGGTGTGCTGTGCCTTTTTTTCTCCACACATAGTGTTGTGTGTTCTTCCCAAACAACTCAATCTTGGTTTCATCTGTCCACAGTATATTTTGCCAGTAGTGCTGTGGAACATGCAGGTGCTCTTTTGCAAACTTCAAACGTGCTGCAATATTCTTTTTGGACAGCAATGGCTTCCTCCGTGGTGTCCTCCCATGTACTCCATTCTTGTTTAATGTTTTCCTTATTGTAGATGTGTCAACAAAAATGTTAGCATGTGCCAGAGATTTCTGTAGGTCTTTGGCTGACACTCTGGGATTCTTCTTTACCTCGTGCAGCATTCTGCGCTGTGCTCTTGCAGTCATTTTTACAGGATGACCACGCCTAGGGAGAGTAGCAACAGTGCTAAACTTTCTCCATTTGTAGACAGTCTGTGTTACCATGGACACATGAACATCAAGGCTTTTGGAGATACTTTTGTAACCCTTTCCAGCTTCATGCAAGTCAACAATTCTTGATCGTAGGTCTTCTGAGAGCTCTTTTCTACGAGGCATTGTTCACATCAGACAGTGCTTCTTGAAACCAGTAAACCCAAAACAGGTGTGTGTTTTTTAAGGGCAGGACAGCTGTCAGCAACACATCCAATATCATCACACTGATTGGAGTCAAGGTTGGCTCACTCCTGGCTCCAATTAGCTCTGGGAGAAGTCATTAAGCTAGGGCCTCACATACTTTTTCCTCCCTGCACTGTGAATGTTTACATGTTATGTGCAATTAAACCGTGGCAACATCTAATGTTTGTGTAGTATTATGTTCAGCAGACTGTGTTCTTCTATTGTTGTGACTTAGATGACGTTCAGAGCACATTTTATGCCCAATTCATGCAAAACTCCACGTAATCCCAAGGGGTTCACATACTTTTTCTTGCAACTGTATGATTCCAAAGATGTTCCATTTACAATTTAGATAGTTATTCATCACTTTTTTTTAAGCTGTTTAAACAATACTAAACCACCTATATATACATAAAGTGCAGCGCTTAATAAAGTGACAAATGGTTAGTGAAAAAAAACAGTGAAAATGTGTTATACAAAAAATAGTCCATCAAAAAATTCAGATAAAGAAAAAGTCCCCAGAGGCTGTGATGAAACAAAGGAAATCCAACGACAGCTGTGTCACCAACCACTCATACGAAAGGCTTACCAGAAAGGCATGACCCCCTGTTAACCTCTTGCCATCCGCCTGCTGTTTATAAACGGCAGGGCGGTGGCAGTCCAGGGGCGGGTTGCCGTTCCTAAACGGCACCCGCCTTTTCTAGCTGTGCGCGCTCCCTAGGAGCGCGCACCACCGCGATCCCGTGTCCGCTGTGTCCTCCCGACACAGTGAAACACCGATCGTCGGACGGGACCTCTGTACGAGGTCCCGGTCATGTGATCACTGATTGGCGAATCAGTGATCACATGCAAAGTAGTAAGCAAGATGTCACTTGTGACATCATTGCTTACTACGTGTGAAATCTGTGAATGATCACAGAGGTCACATGGTACAAGGCTATTCACAACAGCCTTGTACCATGTGACAAGCTGTGACCAATCACAGCTCACTCAGTATTTCTCAATGACTGCAAGAATGCAGACAGAGAGAAAGAGAAATGATTGCTTTTACATCCTATATGGGTGTAAAAGCAATCAGTGTAAAAAAAAAAAAAAATCTTCATCACCCCCCACAAGTAGTACAGTGTCCACATGGTGACACTGTACTGCTAGGGTGACAGTATGTAAAATAAAAATAAAAATAAAAAATAATATCAAAAAATAAAATAAAAATGTAAAAAAAAATGTTTAAAAATTATAATTTTTGGTTATAAACTAATTTGGATTTTTTTTTTTTACTAAAAAAATAACGGATACATTTTGGCCAAGATTTAGGATGAAATATTATTTATTTGCAACATTTTATTAAAAAAAACACTTTTTTTCAAAATTTTTGGACCTTTTCATTTACATAGTAAAAAAAATAAAAATCCCAGCGGTGAATAAATACCACCAAAATAAAGCTTTATCTGTCTCAAAAAAATGGTAAAAAATTCATATGGGTACAGTATTGCATGACCGTGCAATTGTCATTCAAAGTGTGATAGCGCTGAAAGCTGAAAATTGCCCTGGACAGGAAGGGGGTAAAAGTGTCCGGACAGGAAGTGGTTAAGAGTGGTCAATCATGTTTTGTTGTAAACAACCCAGAAAGCTGGACAACCGGATCCTCCTCCAGATCACCAAGAGAGAAATGAAAAGTTCCTCCAAGCAATGGACCCTAATTAGGGTAACTACACCACTCCAGATAGGGTTCAGACTTGTGGTAAGAAATATGCAAAAAAAGAGTGCAAAACCATTAAGACAACATTTATTTGAAGTATGGTTGAACTCACATAAGAACAAACATCATTGCGCATAGATAGGCAAAATTTCCAATTTTTCCAGTTTCCAAAATGGCCAGTAGCGTGTGCGCATGGCTCCACCCTATGCGTTTCATCACTGGTAATGTCATCAGGGGCACCTAAACCACCTACTATGAAGATCCAGTTTTCATACATTATGTGATAATAATTTTATTGATTTGACAGCTGGTTTAATAAGGTCCATTGGTCATTGCAGCTTGACCTATTCCTGTGGATTCCCTTATTTCATACATGTTTTGATTGCACAACTTTGCAACAGTGGTATAGTACAGTTTCCCTTAGGGATCTATGCTTCTCTGTGACCTTCTGGTATGTGTAAGCAATTGATGATTGTTTTTTAATTAAAATGTCATTTTTTTTAAATTGGTAAATAATGGAGGTATTATTTCTAGGGGTTTTTATATGGCTTTGTATTGAATTAATAAATTGGCTGGAAGTTACGCTGCCTAGTCCTTCTTTAGTAACTACTTTCAACTTTCCTTTGTCTTTGAATTTATGATGGACCAATATTTTGGTTACGAGGAAAGCACCTTATGAACTTCTATGGTGAGTCAGTAAACCTCAAGCGGAGCTCCACCCAAAAGGGAAAGTTCAACTTTAAGGACTGGTTCCCCACTCCCTGTGAAGAATTGGCACTTTTGGGGAGCGGGTACCCGATTGTGACAGGTGCCCACTTTTACTTCCATTCCAACTGCTTGGGGAATGAGAAGCGATAGTTGGCCTCCCTCACTCCCTCCACGCAGTCTTCTGGGACACATGAGGTCCCAGAAGGCAACAGGACTGCGCATGCACAGTGGGCACCCAGCTGTGACAGCTTGCACACTTAAGATGCTGGCTCAGGGAAGAGAGAGTGGCTGGTGAACCAGGCTCATATGAACACACCGCTGTATCGTAGGACAGGTGAGTGGTTGTTATTTAAAAGTCAGGAGCTACAGTTTTTGTAGCTGCTTACTTTTAATTTTTTACTGACCAGAGCTCCATTTTAAAAATACAGTGGGGCAAAAAGGTATTTAGTCAGCCACCAATTGTGCAAGTTCTCCCACTTAAATTCCGCAAATAAATTCTTTCCAAATCAGCCAATGCGATTGTTTGGATTTTTTTTCTCATTTTGTCTCTCATAGTTGAGGTCTACCTATGATGCCAATTACAGGCCTCTCTCATCTTTTTAAGTGGGAGAACTTGCACAAGTGGTGGCTGACTAAATACTTTTTTGCCCCACTGTATATTTAAAGGTGGTGGATGCCTTTAGTTTTTTGCTCAATCCCCAGTATTATTTAAATTGGTTTATGATTCTTTTTAATATTGGAAGGGCTATTTGAAGGGGGCACAGTGTTGGAACTGGAAGTGTATGTATGCATATACTTATAGATATTATTAACCTCCTAAGCTAGTACCCTTTCAGCAGGGAACAACCGAATTTAGAATCTCGTATAGGCAGGGTGGTTGTACAAAAGATGATCTGTACAACCGACCTGTCAGAAATTCTATTCTGGAATATAAGCGTGGTGTGTGTGATGCCATTTTTTGAGTCATGTACACATTGGCCCTGCCAGTAATTGCCAGTAAATATTGGCTGGAGAGGAGTGGGTGGGGGTGAACTGCCCCTGGGGTGAAAACAAACTTTACCGTCAGGAGTGGGGACACAGGGAACTGTCGATGCTACCAGAGTGGCAAGTGTTTGTGTGTGTATGTGGATGCAGTGTGTATCTATGTTGTATGTAGTGCGAATGTATGTTACATGTATTTTTCTGTATGTGTATGCAAGTTGTATGGAGTCTGTACATAGGTGGTACTGCTGTGCTATACATAAGAGGGTGGAGGTGAAGAGAATCACAGGGGTTTCTAGTCCCTAGCCTGTATAAAAGTCTGACTCCTGTACTATGCAGGTAACACACCTGACCCCCACATGTTGTACATTACACTCCTGACCCCTGCACTATGTAAGTTATCCACTCCAGACCCAAGCAGTATGTACTTTACCCAACCGTGACCTCTGCACTATGTACTTTACCCAACCCTGACCTCTGCACTATGCACTTTACCCAACCCTGACTTCTGCACTATGTACTTTACCCAACACTGACCTCTGCACTATGTACTTTACCCAACCTGGACCCCTGTGCTATGTACGTTACATATTTCTGACTCTTTTACTCTGTAGGTAGGCTATAGGCTCTCTCCTGCTGTTAGCACAAATGGTGCCACACCCGCCATGCCCTGCCACAATATACATGCTCCTATTAGCCCCACCTATCCATACTCCATCCCTGCTCTCAGGAAATCAGATTTTCAAAAGTCTCCAGGTATGTGATCTACTCCAAACTGGCTGCAGCTAAAGAGGGCACTTGTTTTAGGTCCCATTCATATTTCGTGTAGCAGGAATTTATGTTCCTGCTTGCAATTTGTGGGGACGATTTTTACGCAATTCCGTGTGTTGCATATAGGGCAGCCCTTTCACTTCATTGGGCCGCTCTATGAGCGTTTGAAGCTCCTGCTCCTTTTTGGGCGACAAGCTTTACACAATTTAATAATGATTTAATATTTAAATTCTACAGTATGGTAACAATGGGACAGCACGCTGAGGCAGGCTGTTAGTTGGAATTACCAGATGCTGGAGGCACAGGGAATCTGTGAGAAGAGGGCCTGCAGTGGGAGGAGGGAGGCAGAGGGACTGGTTGAAAGGTGAGTCAGCAAGCCATGAGAAAGGAGACAAACTGATGCAGACAGGTGAAGCTCCAGGCATGGTGAGAGTGTAACACAGTGACAGGACTGACCACCAGAGCTGGGGGTACTGTGGGAGCTTTGTGAGTACAAAACAAGGCAATGTGAATATTATTGAAGCACTGGGAGTAACTTGGAGTATTCTATATTTTGTTGTTTAAATTTGGAGTACTGGGAGTATTTTTAGAGTAGCTTGGAGTACTGGGATTATTTTTGGAGTAACTTAGAGTACTGGGAGTAACTTCGAGTACTGGGAGTACTTTTGGAGTAACTTGAAGTACTGTGAGTATTTTTGTAGTAACTTGGAGTACTGGGAGTATTTTTGGAGTAGCTTGGAGTACTGGGAGTATTTTTGGAGTAACTTGGAGTACTGGGGGGGGGGGTAATTTGGAGTACTGGGAGTACTTTTGGAGTACTGGGAGTATTTTTGGGAATATTTTTGGGTAACACGGAGTACTGAGAGTATTTTTGCAGTAACTTGGAGTACTGGGGTAATTTGGAGCAAGTAGAGTAATTTGGGTAACTTGACATTTTTTGGGGGGCACATTGGAGTACTGCAAGTTGCTTAGAGTACCAGGTATATTGGAAGTAACTTGGAGATTGGGAGTAACTTGGGAGTGTTGGAAGTTATTCAGGAGTGTATGAAGTAACGTGGGAGTGTTCTGAGTAACTTGGAGAGCTGGGAGTAATGTGGAGAAACTTGTAGTGCTGGGACAGTGGGACTTGGATTTAATTGGAGTTTTGCGGGTAATTTGTAGTATCCCAAACAGATTAGGGTTAAGCAAGGAGGTCTAGAATACTTATATATGTTAAAGAAAAAAATGTTTTTCCTAGAATATCCCCATTAGGTAAGAGGGTAAAATGTCCAACAAGATTGGTGACACAACCCAGTGCACATCTTGCTCCATGTATAGGTTCCTTGAAGGGCCATTCGAGGGTGAATACTGCTGTGCAAGGTGTGAGCTAGCTGTTTCTCTGGAAGCTCAGATCCTGGATCTAGAGAATCAGGTGGCAACACTAAGAATGAACATGGAAAGGAGCTAGAACATTATCCAGCAGGTGCTGGCGGGGGCCAGTATAGAGGGGGGAGAGGATTTGGAGGTGCAGGAGCCAGAGGTAGGTAGCTGGGTGACGGATAGAAGGAGGGGTAGAGGGAAGAGCCTTAGAGAGTCTAGCCCTGAGTTGAAACATCCCAACAAATATGCCAAATTGCATGATGTTGGGGATATCAGCTCAGAGGTGGCACGAATGGAAAGGTCTCCCTCCCCTAGTTGCCAGGGGAATGACTGCTTCGGAAAGGAAGGGGGCAAGGATACAGCCAGGGCTAGGCAGATACTGGTGGTAGAGGGCTCAATTATTAGGAGGACAGATAGGGAAATTTGTCACAAAGACCGCAATCACCTAACATTATGTTGTTTACCAAGTATATAGATTCAGCATATCATGGATTGGATGGACAGATTGTTGGGTGGGGAGGACCCAACTGTCATAGTGCACATTAGGACCAATGACAGAGTTAAAGGAAGGTGGAGTGACCTTAAAAATGATTTCAGGGACTTAGGGGCTATATTGAAGAAAAAGACCTCCAAGGTGGTATTCCCAGAGATACTGCCTGTACCTCGAGCCACATTAGAGAGGCAGCAGGTGCTAAGAGAAATTGACAATTGGCTGAGGAATTGGTGCAGGAAAGAGGGAACACTGGCCTTACCTCTCGCTCGGTTACCAGCTCTATAGTAGGGATGGACTGCACCTTAATGACGAGGGTGCAACTCTGCTGGGGGAGAGAATGATGGCCAAAAAGTTAGAGGGGCTTCTAAACTAGGTAGTGGGGGGGGATCAAAGGAAGCAATAGCCAACAATAAGAGAAGGTCAGAGGGTGCTATAACCAAAATACCTAAAACCTAGGAAACTGGGCTGGCTAAACAAAAACAAAAACACAGCCACATAGACCATAGATGTGGAAATACAGGACAACTTGGGAACCAGTGATCACAGGATAATTACTTTTAGCATTAATCATAGGAAGAGGAGACACATGGGTAGTACAAGAACGCTAAATTTCAAAAGTTAACTTTTCTAAACTGTGCTCAGTACTACAAGATAATAAATGTGACCAAATCCTAGAAACATTGAACACTGAGGAAAAATGGGAGTACTTAGGAACATATTAAATAGAGGTATCGTTCAGTGTATTTCAATGGGCAAGAAATATAAAAGAGCTAAGGTTAAACCTGGGTGGCCAAACTTTACTGTTAAAAGACATATTAACCACTTGCCCTCTGCCCTATAGTAGAAATACTGCTACAGAACGGCAGGGCTGCTCAAAATCACGTATACATATGTGATTTTCATTTCCGGGTAGGGGACGCGCGTGCGTGCGTGCGCGCGCTGCCCTACTTGTGCAGACATTGGCAGCTACAGATGTCAATTACCGGGTCCTGGACGGAGTAACACTGACAGGGGAGAGACCTGTGTGTAAACAACACAGGTCTCTCTTCTGCCAGCAAGAACGTGCTGCTGTGTATTTCTCTGTACAGCAGAGAAATACACAGCAGCATGTTTCCCTAGTAAAACACACACAGCACATTATGTAAACCAGTACACAGTTAACCCTTTGATTGACCCAGATGTTAACCCCTTCCTGTCCAGTGTCATTAGTACAGTGTCAGTGCCTTTTATTAGCACTGATCACTGTATTACTGTTATTGGGGTGTCAGTTGCAATTAGTCAGTTCCCCCCCAGTGTCAGAATGCCCGCCGCAGTCCCGCTATAAGTCGCTGATTGCCGCCGTTACTAGTATACAAAATATATAAATAAAAATTCCAGTATATATTCCGCCATGTTTTATAGCAAAAAATAAAAAATATTGTTATTTTCAAAATTGTTGGTCTGTTTTTGTTTATAGCACAATAAATAAAAAACGCACAGCTGATCAAATACCACCGAAAGAAAGCTGTATTTGTGGGAAAAAAAGGTCATAAATTTAATTTACATACAGTGTTGAATGACTGCGCAATTGTCAGTCAATGTAACACAGCACCGTATCGCAAAAAATGGCCTGGTCAGGAAGGGGGGTAAATCCTCTGGAGGGCAAGTAAATGGCCTTTAAAAAACATAAGGCAGAGGTGTCATTGCAATAAGAAGTGTAAAAATGGAATCAGGGCAGCTAAGATAGACCACGAGAGACACATAGCAGAGGAAAGGAAAACAGTCCCAAAAAATTCTTTAAGTATTATAATAGTAAAAAAGCAAAGTCAGAACATATTGGCCCCAGAAAAGATGCTGAAGGGACGTTGTTCACAAACGACAAGTAGAAGGCAACTGCATTAAATAAATTCTTCTCCTCAGTTTTTACTAAGGAAAAGGAGGGGTTTAGTAATCATGACTGTATCATTAGTAGCGTATCACAGAGTGTACTCCTGTGGTTTACAGTAGCCGGTGTCTGAAAAAGACTTGAAAAGCTTAACACAAATAAATCTCCAGCACCAGATGACTTACACCCGAGAGTCCTCAAAGAACTCAGTCTGGTTATAGCCAGACCGCTATTCCTAATTTTTAAGGCTAGTATGCTGACAGGAATAGTACCAGCTGAATGGCAAAAGGCCAACATGGTACAAAAATTTTAAAAAGGGCAGAGATATATTCCTGGAAGCTATAGGCCAGTATCTTTAGTAGTAATCAGCATAGTTTTACAAAAGGTCGATCTTGCCAAACCAGTCTGTTAACATTCTATGAGGATGTAAGCTGCCATCTAAATAAAGGAAGGCCTGTGGATTTAGTTTACCTGGATTTTGCTATACGGTTCCCCATCAATGCTTCATTTACAAACTGAGGACTGTAGGCATGGACCATAGGGTTTGTTCATGGATAGAAAACTGGTTGCAAGGGCACGTCCAAAGGGTGGTGATAAATAGTGTGTATTCAAACAGGTCTAGAGGGGCTAGTGGGGTATCCCAGGGCTCTGTCCTGGGACCAATTCTAATTAGTGTATTAGTAAATGATATAGAGGTTGGTATAAATAGCTCAATCTAAGTTTTTGTTGATGATACAATGCTAAGTAGGGCAATAACTTCACAGCAGGATATAGAAACTTTACAAGAAGACCTCAATAAAATAAAGCAGTGGGCAAATACATGGCAAATGAGGTTTAATATTGAAAAATGTAAAGTAATGAACTTGGGAGATAAAAATACTAATGCAAATTACTCGCTAGAGGAAGAACCCCTGGGGGAATCCAAGATGGAAAACATCTGGGGGTCCTAGTGGATGACGGACTCAGCAGTGGCATACAATGCCAAGCTGCAGCAAGTAAAGATGGTAGAATTTTAGCATAAAAAAGGGTATTTACTCATAAAACGATAATCCTACCACTTTACAAAACTCTGGTTCTGCCACAGCTGGAGTATGCCGTCCAGTTCTGGCTACTAGTCTTCAGGAAGGATGTGCTAGAACTGGAGTGAGTCCAGAGAAGGGCAACAAAGTTAATAAGGGGCCTGGGGGACCTCCGTTACGAGGAAAGACTGCAAACATTAAACTTATTCTCCCTGGAGAAGAGAGGCTTGAGAGGAGATATGATATCGATATACAAATACCTCAGTGGTCATTCTAGCATAAGGAATAAATTATTCTTCCCAGGGAGTATAAGAAGACATGAGGCCAATCAATGACATTGCAGGAGAAGCAGTTTAGCGTTAAAGTGCGTAGGGTTTTTTCACTGTGAGAGCAGTAAGGATGTGGAACTCCCTTCCACAATTGGTGGTGTCAGCAAGAAGTATCGATAGTTTCCAAAAGCTCCTGTATGAGCATCTTTGTGAACACAGTATACAAGGATATGGGATCAGCGTTTTTGACATGAGCACACACCCACCCACACCCACACAGGTTGAAACGCATGGACTGGTGTCTTTATTCAACCTTACCAACTATGTAACTAAGTAACAATTTTATGATGGATGACCCTGTGACTCACTGGTGGAAAAGTCCACCGCCCTTTTGTAAGCTCCAACCATTCAGTTTGGAGCTTACATAGGACTTTATTTTCCCTATACTGGAAGTCATACAGAGCAGATGCTGGGAAGGTGGGAAGTTAAGTGACCCTTTTGCTTTGTTAGGCATGGGCAAGCAAAGGGGGTCACGTTAACAGGAAAAAAAAAAGCATAGTCAGGCCCCAGCGAGATTTGAACTCGCGACCCCTGGTTTACAAGACCAGTGCTCTAACCCCTGAGCTATGGAGCCAGTGAGTATAAAGATCTCCAAGTATATAGATCCACACCCTTGTTTGTCATACATGAACTCTTACTAGACTGCATTGGGTGTGTAACTACAATTCATTTCTTTACAATCCACCTTGTAACTGCTTACCAAATAAGCAAATTGCACAATTAACATGAACTCATTGATGAACTCCAGGTTCAGACACAAATATTGTAGCTCTGTGATTATTAATAGATCATTAAACATATTTTATGGTTGAATATGTTTATTTAAAGGCGTACAAATAAAATATTCACAGCATGTACAGGCTGTAGAAATCAACAAAACAATGAATAACAGCCATGGGCAGAGCCATTCTGAAAACTCAGATATTAGGTTCTAATGTAGTACATCTAGTCAGAGTAATACAGCTTAACCTGTTCCCGACTGAGCTATAGCCAAAAGATGGCTACAGTGTGGTCTTTCAGTTCTGGGAGGGTGTCCATGGACGTCCTCTCGAGAACGTGCTCCATTTGGCAGTGGCATCACTAGGATTGGTGTCACTTGGTGTGGTAAAATGTGGTGTCACCCCCCCCCATCTAGCAAGCTAGTTTTGGGACGGCAGCAACAGCAGCGCACCCCAAACCAGCCTCTGTAAATGGTGTCGGTGTTCTGATCAGTGCGCTCTCACGGATGCGGGTCACACTATTGTGATTGGATATCACTTTCTACTTGATGGTGTCACCCAGGCCCATTTTTTTTTCTTTTAAACCAAATTACAAGTATTGGCAACTACCAGTTTCATGTAATACTTACCTGCTCTGTAATGGTTTTGCACAGAGAAGCCTGGATCCTCCTTTTCTCTGGCTTCTCCCCCTGACCAGTGCTCCCAAAAGCAAGCCATTTTCTATGGGGGCACATGAGTCTGCTTGCTCCTGAGCCGCAATCTATGTGTCAGTAAGACACACAGAGCCATGGCTTGGCCCTGCCCCCTACTCCCTCTTCACTGACAGTGATTGAAGACAGTAGGAGCCAATAGCTCCTGCTGCTCAGCCAATGAGGAGAGACCCGGGAGAGCTACTGCTCCCTTGCACATCGCTGGATAAAGATTGGGCTCAGGTAAAATTTAGGGGGGCTTGGCGGAGGATTACATAGAAAGTTTTTTACCTTCATACATAGAATGCACAAAGGTAAAAAAAAGTTCAAACTTTATAATCACGTTAACTCTTTTGGGGTGAGGGGAGAAGAGAGGTTAATTTATTTACAGTGCTATTTGTAATATGCAGCATGGAGAGGGTTAATGTACTCAATGACTCAGTGACCAATGGCAATTATTTACCCCTTTTTGCTGCATTAGTGGCATTAGTGTCAGTGTTTATAAACCCCTTCCTGCTGCAGCATAAAGGGGTTAATTAGCACTGACACTGGTGGTGCCACTGCCACTAATGCAGCACAAAGGGGTCAATTAATTGCCATTGGTCACTGAGTCATTGAGTACTTTAACCCTCTCCATGCTGCATATTACAAATAGCACTGTAAATAAACCCCCCCCCCCCCCCGCCTCCAAAGTGTTAACCGCTTCAGCCAGTTCTCACAGCTAAGACACTGACACAACAGTACCTTAGGTAAGGTTAGCCACCCTGTTCACTCACTTGCTGTGCACATGGGTTCTGGCAACTCGCAGGTTGCAGTACTCTCCTTCTGTTCAGTCCCGTCTCCCGGCCTCTGAATCATGACATCATGCCATCCGGGACTAGGGCTGTCCGCCTGACAGGACCGGGCTGGGCACCACTGCAGCTCTGCTAGCATTAATACAGTGTGCAGTGCCAGCCCCAGTGTCACCCGGATGCGGTCTGCACCTACGGTTGCCACCTCATGCCTTTAAAACCGAACACATATTAATTACACAGCTCCTGAGGAAAATTTATTGCAGATAAGGCACCAAGTGAGTTTAATTACCACCTTAATCAGCCACAGAACCTGTGTAATCAATATGTGTTTGGTTTTAAAGGGATGAGTTGGCAACCCTACCCGCACACCCATAGCAATGCCACTTCCATCAGTGCCCATCATCCCTCTTATCGGTGCTGCCTCTTCAGTGGAGCCTCATCAGTACCCATCAGTGCACATTAGTGCAGCTGATCAGTTGTGCCCATCAGTGCCTCTTATCAGTGCTGCCTCTTCAGTGAAGCCCCATCAGTGCACATCAGTGTAGCTGACCTGTTCAGTCCCATCTGTGCAGCCTTATCTGTTCAGCCTCATCAGTGCAGTGCATTAGTGCACATCAGTTCAGCCTCATCAACCCCCATCAGTGCAAACTCATCAGTGCATATCAGTGCCCATTAGTACAGCCTGATCAGCACCCATCTGTGCAGCCTCATCAGGAACCATTTGTGCAGCCTCATCAGCACCCATCAGTGCTGCCCCATCTGTGCAGCCTAATCTGTGCCTCCTCATCAGTGCACAGCAGTGCAACCTCATCAGTGCATATCAGTGCCCATAAGAGCAGCCGCATCAGCACCCATTAGTGCAGCCGCATCAGCATCCAGCAGTGCAGTTGCATCAGCACCCATCAGTGCAGCCTCATAAGCACCCATCAGTGCAGCCACATCTGTCCCAGTGTCCCTATCACAGCAGTGTGTCACCACAGCCCACAGTCACCAGCATGGCTAAAAAATATTTACCTGTGAGGAGGCATACCAAATTCTAAGTCTAACCGACGAGAGCAGCGGGGAGCTCTCTGTGTAGGATTCTGATTACAAGCCAGTGCTGTAAGTAGTGGGACTGTTACAGCATCAAAGGAGGAGGAAAGTGTGACCAAACGACGGTGTTCTGGCTAGGAGCAGGCTACCACCAGTAGTGCAGTGGCATCCACAAGTATTGCAGTGGCATTCACCAGGAACGGAATACCTCTGCAAGAAAGGCTAGGTACTATTGGGTTGTCATGTCAGCCCCAAAGGGTTCGGGCCCATGCCAGTCTACCAGATGCCCTTGCAAACCCTCTATGGCTTCCCCTTGAATCAGGAGCAGCTAATACTCCGCCTTTTACTGCCCAGCCAGGTGTCCAGACACACAGGGAAAATTGTGCACCCATTGATTTTTTTAATTTAGTGTACCTATTACGTTAAATTGTGGACCAGTGTAACCTATGTGCCCAACAATTTTTCTAGCCAACAACCCAACTTCCAGTTATGCCCATCTCTATGAATGGTAACTGGTAACAATGGAGGAGTTCAAGATCCTTTTGGGCCTCACATTTAATATGGGACTGGCAAAAAAAATGAAGTCCACTCTTTTTGGTCAACCCACCCCATCCACCACATGCTCATTTACTCATCAGTTATGCGAAGAACATATCTAATGATCATGTGATTCCTTTTAGTGATAACACCCAGTGCCCCCATGACCCCGCATATGATCAGCTGTATAAAATTTGGCCCCTTCTTAAATTTTTTTCAGAAAAATTTGCCCAATTCTATATCCTCAGCAAAAACGTGTGGAAGAATCACTTGTCCACTTTACTGACAGGCTGAGCTTCAAGCAGTTCATCCCCAGTAAAAGGGCCCGATATGGGATGAAACTATACAAAGTGTGCGGCAGAGCCACGGGGTATGTGTATTATTATTGTTATTATACAGTATTTATACAGCGCCAATAGTTCGCTCAGCGCTGTACATTACAAAGGGGGACAGAACATGTGACAGAACAATACCAATACAATGCAAAACAAGAGGAGATTGAGGGCCCTGCTCTTTCGAGCTTACAATCTAGGAGGGAGGGGATGGTGGTACAGGAGGAGATAGCTGTGGGGGATGGAGTGGTAGGAAGAGTGGAGGAGGTCGGCAAGTTAGCAGGGGGTGTGGTAGGCTTCCCTGAAGAGATGGGTTTTCAGGGTGCGCCTAAAGGAGAGGAGAGTAGGTGATAATCTGATGGGTTGGGGCAGGGAGTTCCAGAGGATGGGTGACACCCTGGAGAAGTCCTGGAGGCGGGCATGGGAGGAGGAGACCAGGGAACTAGAAAGAAGGAGGTCTTGTGAGGAGCAGAGTGTGCGTGTTGGGCGGAACCTGGATATTAGGTCAGTGATGTAGTTCGGGGCAGTATGGTGGACAGCTTTGTACATCAGTGTTAGGATTTTGAATTTGATCCATTGCGCAGTCGGAAGCCAGTGGAGGGATTGGCAGAGGGGGGTGGCGGAAACGGAGCGGTTGGAAAGGTGAATGAGTCTGGCAGCCATATTCAGGATCGGCTGAAGTGGGGATAGCCATGCTCTTGAGACTGTACTGGGAGACACAACAAACCTGGCAATGGCATATATTGATGTGCCATCCTGGAGCAGTTGGACTGCCTGTGCAACCTCTGTAGGGTCCAGGTATCGCCTCATGCTACCAGTAGTGACACTGACCCTAGTCAAATGCAAAACTAGTGAAAAACAGTCAGAAAAGATGAGTAGGGAAAAAAATGTCAGTGGCCTCCACCTATAAAACCATTCCTGTGTTGGGGGCCATCTGATTGTTGCCCATCTAGTGCACCTGTTATTAATTTCATTAAATCCAAAGCAGCTGAAACTGATTAACAATTCCCTCTGCTACTTAACTGACCAGATCAATACCCCAGGAGTTTACTTGACTTGATGATATACTCTGATTAAAAAGTGTTCCTTTAATTTTTTAAGCAGTGTATTATACCAGCTTGCCCCTTTTGCACAATCTCTACTGGAATCAAACACTAGCTTGTGGCACCATGAGAGCTAGTGGGAAGGGCTACCCGCAAAGGCTGGTAAATACAAGACTACAAAGAGGGGAGCCGGTGAGTTTGCAGAATGAGGAAGTATTGGCTATGAAGAGGAAGAAGAAACGTGATGTATATGTTCTTTCTTCAATTCACAATGATACCTTTGTGCTAATCGACAGAAGGAATGGCCAGGCCAGAAGCCCGAATGCATACATGAATACAATATGTTCATGGGGGAGTTGATCTTAACAACCAGATGAACCAGCCCTACCTTGCAACAAGAAGAACCCACAATTGGTTCAAAAAAGTCTCAATTTATCTTTTCAATTTTGCTGTTTATAATTCTTATGTGGTTTACCATAAATCCACTGAAAGAGCTGAAAACTTTCTGAAATACCAGAAGGCCCATCATAAAGCATTCACTCAGATGCAGTGAGCAGACTCCCTGAATGCCATTTTCCAGATAAAGTCCCTCCCAGAGAAAAATGCTGGGTGTGCTCCAAAGGGGGCGTTAGACAGGACACCATTTATTATTGTCCCCAGTGTCTTTTCCAACCAGGCCTCTGCATAGGGGAATGTTTTCGCCTCTACCATACTTGTCTGCCATATTAGAGAATTCTTGCCTTTTCCCATTTGACAATTTGCCTTCACACCCATCATGCCACCATGACCACAACTCTACCTGCCTCCTAAACTGACCACACCTCTGCCTGCTCTGGAACTGGCCCTGGTCTGTTTATTGATGATGCCTCTGCTTGCCGCCTGAATGTAATGAACTGTCTTCCCCTATCCCTTCCTTATTCCCCCCCAAAACAGGATCATCTACAAGGCAATCTGGCGGAAGCCTAGAGCCTAGTAGATTGCTGGCCCAACTACAACCTTCTTTCTCTTATGGTAAACCAGGGAGATAGCAAAGTTGGTCAAATATGTGCCCCTACCTGTCACATTTGCTGTCGTATGGGGTGGGCCATTCCAGTATAGACAATGCAGCTGGGGCAATTCTGTGCCTATTCCCTCCTTATCCTTATCAACCTTATTTGTAGTGATGCAGGGGCCAAAGTTACTACCGTGCCTATTCTTCCTTAAAGAAGAGCACCAGGATAGGCAAAACAATCACCCATTAGTATATCACCCTACACAAAACACTGAGCAGTTAATAAAATTTTGAAAATCCTTAAAATTTAAGAGAAAAGTCCAACCGAATTTTCATGACCTCAGCTCTGTAATTCAAAAGATAACATCATCTGTTCTGCTAAGGAGGAGGTGTTGTAACAGCAGGGATTTAATTATATCCTCTCCTCTCTCTCTGCAGTAAAAGGAAACTGCAGTTTCCATCAATCACAGGGAATTGTAGTGAATGTGGGTGGGTACACTAGACCTGTACATGTTGAATGTGTCTGAGAGTCCTGGTCCACCCACCACTACAAGTAGGGCTGAATTACATCACTGCTTCCTGGAGAAAGAACTACAGAAATGATGTGCCAAGACCAGTGGCCAGGGGAATAGGAGGCATAGCAGCCATTGGTCTTACTAACAGGAAACCAAAGAGAATTAACAGTTTGATTTGAAGATGACTAGGCTGTTTTAGAGCAACTACTGAGTGAACCTGAAGATGGATGACATATTCAGTGAATGTAGGAAATGTAACAAAGACATGTGAAGGGTTTTTTGCCTAGAGTTCTGCTTTAAGCTGGCTATACAGTGCCATACAATGAATGAATTTTGTCCAGCTCCTGATGAAATGTGCTTAGTGGATGGCTCTGTTGGCTTCTCCCCATTTTTTCAACTGCCCAAATGGCTTTTGTCAAAGGAGCCTGCTGGAAAATGTTGAATCAAACAGCAGCTTCCTTCAATCAAATGCAAGCAGCAATGTCTGTCAGAATACAATAGCCCAGCAGGAAGGATTCATTGATTAGTACTGTTTAGCCTGGATGGAGTAAACTGGTTAGATTTCCCTCATTCAGCCCACACACTGAACAAAAGAAATCTGCTTATGAATAGTGTTAATTTATTCATGCCCCTACCTTCCCCCCCACCCCTATTCCCTCTCTTCTCAGCTCTCCCTTTTTCTCTTTTTTAACTTTTTTTTTTTTTAACACAGATGGAGTTGGGTTTTAAAGTGTTTGTAGGGTAAACTATTGGAATAATACTATACAATACTGTGTGTTAAAATGCTGTAGTGTATAGTAGCTCTAATTGACCCACCTCATCATAATCTGACTATCTAAGTGTAAGACTATCTCTGTATTTTAATGTAACCAAATTTAAATGTATTTGCACTCATATATGTATATATGATGATTCCCTGTAATCTATTTTTAAAGTGCTGCTAAAGCCTTAAGGTTTTTAAGGGCTGAGCCACCTGCTCTGTGTCATTGAACACAGACAAAGTGACTTAAGAGTGAGCTTTAACGGGTGCCCCCATGGGGCATGAGCTGAAGAGGAGGGGCCGAGAGCGCAGGGGACCCCAGATGAGGAGGATCAGGGCTACTCTGTTCAAAAACATTGCACAGAGCAGGTCCTGTAAGTATAGACATGTTTGTTATCTTAATGAAAGAAAATGAAGGTTTAATATCACTTTAAAGGTGTATCGACTTGAATGACAAAATGAAGGTTAACACACACAAACTGCACCATACAGGACTTTTGTATTGGAGCACATAAGTTCTATCTAATAATGTTTTTTTCTTGTCCATGTATTTTGCCCAAACAAAAAATAACTATATGATACATCCAGTATGAAATAAACCAACAAAATCAGGTTCCACCGAGATTTGAACTCAGATTGCTGGATTCAAAGTCCAGAGTGCTAACCATTACACCATGGAACCATAAATGAGCATATGTACTAACAGATTTATATACACTAACAAATTGAAACCAAACTCCAGCTTAAGCTTTATACAGTACCATTTTTTTCCTTTTGGGATAAAGGTTTAAATAAATAAATAAAAGCTGATTATTGTAAGCACCCTTGCCAGTGATCAATGGTTTGTCTCATCTCTGTAACTGATACATTTGCTGGGGAGCTTGTTCTGTTGACAAATATCAGACCTAGTGGCTAGATCACCACATGAAAATAAGGTAAAGAAAGCCTAAAAAAAAAACAAATGCAGCCATCACATCTAAGAGTTGATAAGCTGCAATAGAATACATGTTTGCTTTTGGGTCTAATACTGCTTTAAGTAACGCACAGAGTTCAGGAGTCTGGATTAAGATTTACAGTAATCCTGACCCTTGTACTCTGTGAGTTACTTATTTCTGACCCCTGACTTCTGTGTGTTACTTAATCTTGACCTCTGAATTCCGTGTGTTACTCAGTCATTAACGTGGTTGTAAGGCTGAAGGTTTTTTAACCTTCTGTGTGCTGCTCCCCCCACGGCCCCTCCTAATACTTATCTGAGCTCAATCTCGATCCAGCGCTGTGCACAGGAGCCTCAGCTCTCCTGGGTCTCTCACTCCTCATTGGCTGAGACACAGCACTTTCCTGCACAGAGAAAAAAAAGATCCTTTAATCCCATTACGTCTAAGGGTAAAACAAATGTTAATACCTCAGCACAGTTTTGCCACTTTGACCTGTGTTAGTAAAACCATACAAATCATCACAACTACTTCGTGCATCCAGGTGGATTATTCCTTGTTTTTTTTCAGGGCACATTGGGCTTTCATCTAGTGATAAATGGTAATGGATATCTCCTGTTTTTTTTTATTATAAGGAAAACTGGCCCAAAATAGTAAAATAAATGTATATTTTTTAAATTTAGCCATATATTTCTTGTTACTACCAAAACATACTACCAAAGAACAACTCAAAATAAATTCTCCTGCTCCTGACAATCGCAGTGATACCACATATGTGTATGTTTGTACCTGTAGTAAGGCCAAGAAACAATACTGTGCATTTTGCCTTATTTTTATCCTACCTAAAATACACTGAAATTGTCACTTACTGACACTGATAATAATTTTTAAAAAAATGTTAAATGTGGTGCAGTTCCTGTGCTATTGACATGCAGTTCGTGTGAACCAAGACTGTAAGGATACTTATTAACAAAAGTGTTGCTCTACTATCTGCAATAGAATCGGCAGACAATTGTCACAGTTAGTTATGTGTATCGTCTATGATGAATCTCATACAGCTGTCAGTAAATTTACATCTAAATATGGAATGTGCTGGGTTACAATTCACTGGTGTCACTTAATGGCTAAATATCATAGTAGTGAACTAAACAAAAAATTTATTAAGTATATAGCCAAGATTTCAGATGTAATCCAAAAGTAATTTTTTGTTATACGTACAAATAGTACCGGTTTAGTGTAAGGCACTTAACAAAAACTTGGTGCTGACCCCGACGTGATTTGAACACGCAACCTTCTGATCTGGAGTCAGACGCGCTACCGTTGCGCCACGAGGTCCTACTTTGATGTTGTTTTTAGATCCTTTTTTTCTTTATGAAATAACTATACACCTAAATCCTTGATATATTGACACTTTAATTTGCAAGACAATGAACTGATCTAAATATACAGCCTAGTCTAAAGTCAGAGGCTGCCATAATGCCAACTTTCACTTTCTCCTATACCACCAAGCCTCCCCTTCTTTGTAACAGCAGGCAAGGGGTCCTTTCTCCACACCCGCTGCCACAATTTGAAAACAGCGCAGCCATGCGGGGCTCTGCCCACACAGCCGTGCCTTTCATTCACAGAGTTCTGTTAGTATTATAAGGCAGGCGTTAACTTTTCTGCACTTTAATCTATGTGAGAAATGCTGGCCAACTGAAGAATTACTTGCTCTCGTCCCACAGGTGAGAGAGTCATCTATCTGACTGTACCGCCTACCCACCTCCTCTGAGGACATGCCCAGGTCTCCCACAGTAGTATAGAGGATGTCAGTCACATATACACAGTCCCATGCACACTGACAATTCAGGCTCAGCCTTGGGGATGTCTTTTTAGTATTTATAGCTGAAGAACTTTAACAGGAGAGGGGTTTAGGGTCACAGGATACTCCAAACCATTCAATAGCAATAATAGCAGGAAAAATTTCTCACTAATCTTCTAATAGCAGCTCTACCTGGAGATAACAGGGAATGGCCAGTATATCTAGGACACTAGACCAGCAGTCCATATAACCACTTCAGGGACTTAGTTCCTTTTAGACACTTGCACAACTAACAGTCCCCGGCAACGCCTTTGCTCCCAGCATCCACAGGTAAATCCACAGTGAGGGTGATAACAAGATCCTTTTGCAGACCCAGGACTTCAGTACAGTGCCCTCCAACAAAATTCTATTGGCAGTCTTCTCCAGGTCCTCAGGCCAGCAGCAGCTAAGGTATGACAGCAATGCCTCAGTAAAGCTGCCTCCATGGTCATATGGTCATCAGTCCCACAAAAACTGGAAGCCTCCCTGGGGATAAAAGAACACTCTGGTAAATCTTTCCAAACATTTATCACTTCCCCAGCCACCTTCTGGACACCTCCTTCCTGGGATTGGCCGCGGCATGATAAATATTTGCACTGGTCATTTGACTCTCTCCCATATACTCTGGAAACGTTTTTAGAGGCTGGTGGGAGAAATCAAATTCTTAGCTCAGGAAACCCTAAACAGACAAAAACAATCAATCACTGCTCCGTTCACTACATTGAAGCCAAAAACTAAATTTAACCTAGCAACCTAACTAGAGGAGGGCGCTACATGGACTTCCTGGAATTGTTATGCAATTGATGGCTGTAACCTGGTCAGTAATCATTTGAGCTCTGGAAGATTTTACCCCTTCATGACCAGGCCATTTTTTGCAATTTGGCACTGCGCTATTTTAGCTGGCGATTGCACGGTCATGCAATGCTCTACATAAACAAATTTTATATCATTTTTTCACACGAATAGAGCTTTATTTTGGTGGTTTTGATCACCACTGGGTTTTTTTATTTTTTACAATATAAATGAAAAATATTTTCTACTTTCTGCTATAAGACATCCAATAAAAAATTTGAAAAATCTAATTTCTTCATAAATTTTGGCCAAAATGCAATCTGCTACATGTTTTTGGTAAATAAAAAAAATTCCCAACAAGTGTATATTGATTGGTTTGTGTGAAAATTATATAGTATAAATATATAATATAAGTATAATAAAAGTATATAGTATAGCGTCTACTGGAATTTTTATTTATTTATTTATTTATTTTGGCAGTGATTAGAAGCTTATAGCAGGACTGTGATAATATGGTGGGCAATCTGACACTAAATGACAATTTGTGGGTACTGACTGCCACTGACGTCTAGTGACACTAATACAGTGATCAGTGCTAATAATATACAGCATACTGACACTCTACTAATGACACTGGCTGGGAAGGGGTTAACATCTATGGGCAATCAAAGGGATAACTGTGTGGCTAACAATGTGTTAAGTGTTTACTGTGTGCTGATTTTACTAAGGGATGTGCCGGTTTTTATTCCCTGCTTTGCAGGAAAACAAAAACCAGCACATCACTGCTGTCAGGACAGAGCTCTGAGTTGTTTACAACCATCATAAATCATTGACTGGAACCCACTGATTGGCTTGTGATGTAATGAATCACAGCACAGGTGGGGTGGCGGGTGCGCACCTCCTACCGAGAAGAGCCGAATCACATATCAGATACATGATCCAGCCGCCCTGCAGCAGTATATCTGCCTGGGGCAGTCTGCAAGCAGTTAATATCCTGAAAAATGAAACACATTAAAGATTAGGAGACAATTGTGCCAGAACTGTTTTAAATGTGGTTTTCAGTATGAGCCAAGAATGAAAAGAGTTGAAGAGTGCTCTTACCTGCAGTTCTTTGTTCCTGCATTGAAATCACTAATACCTATCAGCCACTTCCATGTTAGGTAGCATGGAGTGCTTCAGCTTCTACACTGTGTGAACAATGCCATTGAAGCTGAAATACATATATGTATTTGTAGTCATACCCCAACATGAAGGCTACCTTATCTTCTGCATTATATTACTTGTATTTTGACCAGTTCACCTGTTGGCATTACCGGGTTTGACAAACTTCGATTAAAAAAAACAAAGGAGCCAGGTGGAAAATTGTCAGCCAAACAGTGGCTGCACGCAGTCAAATCCAATCACTGTCCAGGTATTCAGACAGACACAGGTGCGGGCTGTATGACTACAATAGCCATCAGAGACATTCCTAAATAGTGTGGTTGGGGGAATCTATTAGATTTCTCTCATTCAGCCCACCTAAACCTCGTACACATGATGAGAAAATTTGACGAAGAATACTGCTTTCAAAGTGATTGTACAATAATCTGATCGTTACTGCACAGCTTTTGAGAGTTGACAGTTCATGTGAAATTATCCAAAGGGACAAAATTTTTCTTGTACGATACCAGAACAAACATTTTTTGGTTTAATCAGTACAGTATTCGTCCAAAAAAAAACTGGAACACCAAGACCACGCATGTTCAGAATCAAAAGAATACATTACAATACAGTACATTACATCACTTCCAAAGTTGTATTCTATTGTATGAGAATTTTCGTAACTTTAGTAGCTACCGTATTTTTCGCACCATAAGACGCACTTTTTTCCCCCCCAAAAAGGGGGGAAAATGTCAGTGCGTCTTATGGAGCGAATGTAAAGCGGCCGGTCCGGTATTTCTGCCGCCACCATGTCAGAATACCGGGCCGGCCGCTCAGCTGTTCTCTCCTGCAGGGCCTTACCTGTTCCTCGCTCCAGCGCTGCACAGTCTTCCCGCGCTGGCTTCTGTGACAGCCGGGTGCCCACTGCGCATGTGCTGCGCTTTGTGAATGATCCGGTGTCTTCTGGGACACATGAAAGGTCACAGAAGGCGCCGGGCCATTCACAAAGCGAAGCGTTTCTTGCACCTGCGCAGTGGGCACCCGGCTGTCACAGAAGCCGGCCCGGGAAGAAGAGGGAAGGCAACTCCGCGGAAGTGGGAGCGGGTACCTGTCAAATTCAGGTACCCGCTCCCCCTCCCTCCCCAAAGGTCAGCAGTCTCTGGTCATCCCCTTCACTGTCTGCAGTCTCTGGTCATTCCCTGCACTGTCCGCAGTCTCTGGTCATTCCCTGCACTGTCTGCAGTCTCTGGTCATTCCCTGCACTGTCCGCAGTCTCTGGTCATCCCCTGTACTGTCCGCAGTCTCTGGTCATCTCCTGTACTGTCTGCAGTCTCTGGTCATTCCCTGTACTGTGTCCGCAGTCTCTGGTCATCCCCTGTACTGTCTGCAGTCTCTGGTCATTCCCTGTACTGTCCGCAGTCTCTGGTCATTCCCTGCACTGTCCGCAGTCTCTGGTCATTCCCTGCACTGTCCGCAGTCTCTGGTCATCCCCTGCACTGTCCGCAGTCTCTGGTCATTCCCTGCACTGTGTCCGCAGTCTCTGGTCATCTCCTGCACTGTGTCCGCAGTCTCTGGTCATCTCCTGCACTGTGTCCGCAGTCCCTGGTCATCTCCTGTACTGTGTCCGCAGTCTCTGGTCATCTCCTGTACTGTGTCCGCAGTCTCTGGTCTTCTCCTGTACTGTTTCTGCAGTCTCTGGTCATCTCCTGTACTATGTCTGCAGTCTCTGGTCATCTCCTGTACTTTGTCCGCAGTCTCTGGTCATCTCCTGTACTATGTCTGCAGTCTCTGGTCATCTCCTGTACTGTGTCCGCAGTCTCTGGTCATCCCCTGTACTATGTCTGCAGTCCATTGGTTCAGAATATTTTTTTTTCTTGTTTTTCACCTCTAAAACCTAGGTGCGTCTTATGGTCAGGTGCGTCTTATGGAGCGAAAAATACGGTACTTCATTTTCTGGTACCAAAAGAGCTGTATTGAAGGCAATATTGTACAAGTATAGCAGAGAGAAACAAACCATAAAGTGTAACATAAGCAAATGAGGCAGACACATACATTTTGTAAATGACAATAGTGGCCCACGCAGGGGCCAGCATGGCTGTAATCATAAAGCGTAGAACAAGAAAAAAATAATTTTCCACATATTAATAAAACAGGACAGAAAAGAGAGCGGTCAGCTGTCCTCCTTCATTCACTCTGGCCGCTCCCTCACTCGATGTTCACACTGCCGCTCGGCTCCGCCTCCTCGCAGGTGATTGGCCGCCTGTGTGCCTTTCCTGAGCTACAGTTCTGGCACCCAATCACAGGTGAGGAGGCGGAGTTTGCAGAAGGTGTCATCCTACGCCCACACATCGCGTCTAGGCACTGGACCTGTGGACCTCTCTACCCCTCCTCCAGCAGCGCTTCCTGGACTGAATTGTCGTGGGACTGGGACCGGAACCAGGTAAGACACAGCAGCCCCCTGCCTGCCCCTGTACTAAATGTCCCTTCAGTTGGAAGGGGGGGCGGCGGCGACACCCCTAAAAAGTGCTGCCCTAGGTAAATGCCTTGTTTGCCTCGCGGCAAATACGCCCCTGGTATGGGGGTGCCCAACAGCCGTTGTTTGGTTTTGACAGGTGGCAAAGGCCGAGTTAAAAATGCACCTCAATCTCATATTTTTGCCTCCATGGCCTAATGGCCTGCACACACGATAAGAAAATCATAAAAAAATTTTATACGAGGAAAGATCGGCCAATGATCTGATTGTTAATATAGCCAATTCTGACTTTTCAGACAACAAAAACCAATGATGCAAACTAGAAAATTTGTATCCTTTGTGAACACAATGTCTGTTTTGTTTAATGTGAACAGTAATTGTACGGAAATAATCTAATAGAAAAAAAAATATGCATGATCAGAGCCATCTCAAAAGTTACTCTCAGGTAAAGTTTTCTATTATGTTAATACTGAATATGAATTATTAATAATATTAAAATAATATTAATAAAATTAATTATTAATAATAATAATAATAATAATAATAATAATTACAGTAAAGTCTTCTAAATCTGAAACCTAGGCAGATATAAAAGACACAGATTAACGCAACTGTTGCTGGTTTTGTTATGTCATCTTTTGATGGTCTATTTCGTTTCTATCCTGTTACATTTAGATGTAGAACTGCATGAAGATTTAAATGAATTGAGGTCACATTCTGGTGGCCATAAAGGTGAAAAACTACCCGACAAGGATGGGATTTGAACCCATGCGTGCAGAGCACAATGGATTAGCAGTCCATCGCCTTAACCACTCGGCCACCTCGTCTTCTTATCTACATCTTTAAGGATGCTCTAAATTGTATATACAATGAGTATATGTATTGATATTATAACATTAAAAACTCTTAAAATAAGATCCTCTCCATCACCAGTGCTTAGCTTTTGTCTTCACAGAGCAGTAATGTCCCCCCATCTCTCTCATCCCACTGGGATATTTTTTACCAGAAATATGGGTATTATAGTGTGTGTGTGCACTAAAATTCATTCAAGTGTATTCATTGTTCCTGAAAATATGAGTTTTAAAATGGCTGCACAAATATTATGCAACATAAAAAAAGTGCAACAACCACCATTTTATTTTTCAGGGTCTCTGCTTTAAAAAAAAAATATGTCTGTGCTATATATAAGGTGCTAATAAGGGGTGTCATTAATTTATCAATGATAAATTGCAATGCGATTGCAATGTGGTGCAGGAAACGCACAGGAATCTCAGCATTTCCTGCACCTCATTGGTGTGATCCTGGGCTAAAGGTGGAAATATACCCATCGATTTAACAATTTCAAAATTAGTTTTTATTTAAGGCATTTCTGGAAATGCTAACTGTCACATTAGCTTGTGTTCTCAACCAAGCTGTCAAATCATCTAATGGCTGGTGACATAGTGATCACATGTGCAGCACCCTGACAGTTGCAGAACAAAGAGAGGCTAAGATGGCAGCTTCCTTGGCTGATAAGGACAGCAGTGTTTACTACCCCTTTAAAAATACTACAAAATTAAGCCAAACTAAACCCCCATTTCCTTTTCAGCCATCTTAGGCTGTTTGATTTTCAACTGCCTTGGTGCTGCAAATGCAATCAGTTATGGCACCAGACCAGGGCTGGGGGACAAGGAGGGGCAAGGAAGGACGGCTGCCCTGGGCGCATATTATGTGCTGTGGGGGGCTGAAAGGGAGTTCCTGATGTTACAAGCTGACAGAAGTAGTGACAGCAACATTACTACTCCTGTCAGCTTAGCACAGAAAGAGACAGGTTAAATCTTTCGAGAGGTCTGGGAGTCGGCTGTGCTCTCTCTCCCCTCTAGCTCCACACTCATGCCACTGCAGCACTCATGGAACTGTCAGATTGGGAATGTGCATGGTTTGTTTACTTGCCCTCATCTCCTCCCAGCAAAGAATGTGGATAGGGGCGGGTAACCAAACCCTATAAATTCCCAATCTGACAGCCAATGCCATCACTAGCATGGGTCCCCAGTTTCGTGATCCCTTGCCTGTCAAAAATATTGCAATGCTGCTTCCCCTAGGCTCCGCCTCATCTGTGACCTGCAAGAGGAGGTGGAGCTCAGGAGCAGCCTGCAAGATGAGGGGGAGGCCAGAGGCAGAACTGAATGTGAGGTCTGTATGTTGAAGGGAGGAGAGGATTATACTGGGGACCTTGGGGGGTGGGCAGAGTATACAACATTAATGCTGGGGATGAGGGTTTGACAGTAGGGGGGAAGGAGAAGAGGATTAGTGCTAAATAGGGGGATTTTAGCTTGAAAAGGGAAATTTGATTGATTACATTTTTATCATTTTTTTCACACAAATAAAGTCTTCTTTCGTGATCAAAGATCACCAAAAGAAGGCTCTATTTGAGTGAAAAAATTCTAAAAAATGTAATTTGCATGCCATGTTGCATGACTGTGCAATTGTCATTCAAGGTGTGACAGCGCTGAAAGCTAAACATTTGCCTGAAAGGGGGGGAGGTGTCTGGTATGGAAGTGGTTAAAAAACACAAATAAAGTGGAGATGCCGGGGATTGAACCCGGGGCCTCACACATGCGAAGCGTGCGCTCTACCACTGAGCTACATCCCCTGATTGACAAGGGTTTCTGTTAACTTCTACACCTCTGAAGTAATGATACTAAAACAAGTATAAAACTATTATATATCACATGTGTGAAACAAACATGACATAAAGAACACATACAAGGATATACGGAATCATTAGAATGATGGAAAGACTGAAGATAAACACTGGGTGGCAGCATTAGCTCAACAGAAAAAAAAGGTGTCCAGACACATTTACAGAGATGGTTTGCTGTGCTTTGCACATAATGCGACCTGTGGGCTACTCTTAGGCTGTATTCACATTCTGCTTTTTGTAAATATGCGCACATTTGCACTTTGTTTTTGCCCCATATATATAGGCAGTTCATTTCAGTGGGCTTTCCTATGTGCGACAAAGAAACCTTGAAGAGTGGTTCAAATCTCTTGGCTACAATGTCTCTAAAGACTGGATGCTTCACAGACTTAGCCCTGGTTCACACTGATGCAGTGCGGAATTCACAGCGTTTTCAGTGCAAATTCCGCATCGCATCAGAATCGCACCCCGCTCATGCGAATTCCGCACCGCATCAGAATCGCACCCCGCTCATGCGAATTCCGCACCGCATCAGAATCGCACCCCGTTCATGCGAACCACTGCGGATGTGTATGTTAACAACACCCCTAAAGCGGTTTGCAAAATGCGGTGCGATGTGAAGAATCAGATGCATAGGTGTGAATACCTATGCAATCCGATTCTAGTGTGGATCCAGAAAAGGGTCCTGCATGTTTTTGGTACGGGTGCAGTGTGAATAGAGCCATACAAAACGTATAGCTCAGATCGCACCGCATACAAATCGCATGTGATTTATACAGGAGTGCGGTTCCTGTGCGAATCACATGCGATATACAAAGCCGCACGTATGTGAACCCAGGTTGAATAAGGCAGGCAATAGCAGGGTCCACATAAGGCACCAGTCATTTTTTGCCAAATGCTTCTTTCATAGGATTTTGCTGAAAAAAAAACTTAAGGGGTGCCTAAGAAAAGAAAAGTAATGCAGCCACCACATCTTATGATTGGTAAGTTGCAATATATTACATTTTTAGTTTTGAGTTTAATACCGCTTTAAAGCCATAGTAAACCAGGTCCATTATAAAGATTTTAAAAAAGTCCCCTGCAAGGTAAAGACATAATGTTACAGTATGCATCGTGTACTAGCACATTATGAACAACTTACCTGAAAACGAAGCTTGCCAGCGGCTCGCTGTCACCACTCTAGAGGCATCCATCTTCACCCGTCTTCATTCCGGGTTTGCATTCTGACAGGCTGCGCCACGATGATGATCCTCAGCATTTTGTAAAAGTGCAAAATGAATGGGGTGTGTCTGGTATGTAAATGTCATGTAAAGTTGTGCTGGCAAAGTTTTGTTCCTTGTTTGGTTCATATAAAAATGCACATAAATAAACATCTTAAACCTATCTGGGATCTGCTTTTTTGCCACACCCACTTCTTTTTCTTTTTATTCTTTTAATTTGTTTTTCACAGAAAGAAAAACAACAGACAGACAAAAAAGTAAAATAAAAAAATACAGACAGCATACACAAAGTGTTTTCGTGTCACGTCCGATTTCAATGGGCCTTGACTGCTTTGAAAGTTTCTGATATTGCAAAATTTCACCTATATCACTCAACTCATCCCTACAATTCGCAGTAGACATTGTCAATATTGTCTTTTTGAACAACAACACCCACTGAACTATGGGTACCACACTTTCCAGCAGTGTTGTCAATTTACAGTTTGTAAGAAAACACCCTGATTTCTCCAGTTCGTAAATGACTGTGAAAGGGAGAAATCTGTCCGTAAATTTACAGGCTGGCACTTTTCCCGGTCCTTACTCCCAAGTCCTGCTGGCACCACCCAACACTGGCTCCTGCACTGCTGCCACTGGCTTCTGCTGTCAAGGTTATTGGTTGCTAGCACTGCCTGGGGTCCTAGCAACCAATCACATGGAAGCACATGCGAAATGAAAATGAAAACCGCACATGCGATCAAATACCACTGAAAGAAAGCTCTATTTGTGGGAGAAAAGGGAGGTCAATTTCATTTGGGTGCAGCGTTGCATGACTGTACAATTGGCAGTTAAAATAACACAGTGCCGTTTCGCAAAAAATGGCCTGGTCAGGATAGGGGGTAAATGCTCAGATGGGCAAGTGTCTTGCTGACCTTTGTAACTGGAACACTAAGATAATTGTACGTTTGTCCTCTCTATTTTTCCCACAAAAGTGTTCAGTATTTGTGCAGTTATATGGAAACCTGTAATAATCAAGGATATCCTGCTTTAAAACACTTCCAAGTTTAAAAACATCATAACATAAACCTGTAGAGTGTTATCAGTTGTCCATGCAAAAACAAGAACACGTCAGAGCATTAAATAGTGCCATTATGGACTTCACAAATTTTCATATGAAAAAATATTTTTTCATTCAGTTTTCGTGCCAATGTTTCGAATTCTATGTTTGATTACAGGATGCACATACACATTACGATAAGTATGATTTTTCCTGAACAAAAACCTCACTCGCAGTTAAAATTTAATTCCAGAAACACAATTCCATCCTTCTTCAATTTTCCACATCACTACAATCAAAAAATGATCGTTGCTTAGACCCTGTTAACTAAAAGAAAATCAAATACAAAAACATTTTTTTCAAATGAAACTCTACTTGTGTATGGTCAACTTCAGAGGAAATTTCTCCAATGAGGATTTTGGTGAACTTTGATGTCCCCAAGGGAGGAATGAGCTGGGGAGTAGGGAGGAATTTGCCCAATGTCCTGTTGCGATTTTGTATTCCATTTTAGATCCATTGTTTTGGAAGGGTGTAGAAGTGCACTTAATATCAAAGGTCACACTCGAGGTTACTCTTAAAAATGTTTATTGGCGTTCACAGTTTGACCAACATGTACTGTATGTTCTCCTTTATTTAACAGCACCCAAAGGGTTCCTTTCAGATTTGACCTCTGGGTCCAGGCCAATCCTGACCACACCAACCAACATAGTCCTGACGGAAGGGGAGGAGTTTGCCCTGAAACATGTTGGCTCTACTCATCGCTTCTGAAATGTGAATTCCAATAAATATTTTTAAGAGTAATCTCAAGTGTGAAAACCTTCCATATCAATTGCACCTCAATATCCTTCTGAGTCTATCTTGCAGAGAGCTTTTCTGTTGTTACCATTACCAGAGAGGCTGCAGCTGAGACCCTATCAAGGCTCATCCACATCCAACCCCCAAAAGGGGCGATACATCCCAGATCACCTCCAGGGGATACAAGACGACACACTTGTCCAGAGCTGTCACAACACATACATTGTTTGTCTCAAACGCTCATGCTTTACACCAAGGGTCTCCAAACTTTCAAAATAAAGGGCTAATTTTCTGTCCCTCAAACTTTACGGGGGCCAGGATGTGGCTACTGGAAGTAGAAAATGCCCTGGCATCGGTGGGAGTAAACAATGCCATAGGCTTGGTGGTCAGCAGGAGTAAAAAATTACATCATTGTTGTCAGAGGGAAAATTAGTTTCCCACTCCCGTGTCAGTGGGAGGAATAGTGCCCCATAGTTACTGTCAATGGGAGGAATAGTGCCCCATAGTTACTGTCAATGGGAGGAATAGTGCCCCATTGTTGGCATTAGTGGGTGAAATAGTTCCCCATTGTTGGTGTCAGTGGGAGGAATAGTGCCCCATTTTTAGTGTCAGTGGGTGGAATAGTGTCCCATTGTCCCAATGGGAGGAATAGTGCATTGTATCAGTGGAAGGATTAGTGTCCCTTTGTTGGTGTCAGTGGGTGGAAGAGTGACCCCTTGTTGGTATCAGTGGAAGAAACAGTGCCCCATTGTTGGTGCCACTGGGAGAAATTATTATACAGGATTTATATAGCGCCAACAGTTTGCTCAGCGCTTTACAATATAAAGGGAGACAATACAGCAACAATAAAGTTCAATACAAGAGGGTTAGGAGGGCCCTGCTCCTTGGAGCTTACAATCTAAGAGAGAGGGGCTGGTGGTACAAAAGGTAATAACTGTGGGGGATGGACTGGTAGGAGGAATAGAAGATTTCAGTATTAGCTGAAGCCAGGATAGGCTTCCCTGAAGAGATAGGTCTTCAGAGATCGCCTAAAAGTGGGCAGAGTAGGTGATAGTCTGATAGATTGGAGTAGAGAGTTCCAGAGGATGGGGGAGGCCCAGGAGAAGGCCTGGAGACGAGCATGGAAGGAGGAGACAAGGAAGCTAGAGAGCAGGAGGTCATGCAAGGAGCGGAGAGGATGGTTTGGGTGATATTTAGAGACAAGATTGGTGATGTAATTTGGGGCAGAGTTATAAATGGTTTTATATGTTATTGTTAATGTTTTAAATTTTATTTGTTGGGCAATGGGAAGCCAGTGGAGGGATTGGCAGAGAGAGGTGGCAGATATGGAACAGTTAGTAAGATGGATGAGTCTGGCAGCAGCATTCATGATAGACTAAAGAGGGGATGGCCTGCAATGAGGTAGGCCATTGAGGAGGGAGTTACAATAGTCAAGGCAAGATATAGCAAGGGAGTGAATAAGTTGCTTAGTAGTTTCAGAGGTTAAGAACGGACGTATCTTGGAGATGTGAAGTCTACAAGATCTGGACAGTGATTGGATTTGGTGCTAAAAGGACAGATGGGAGTCTAGGATTACACCTAGTATCCAGGCATGAGGGGAGGGACTGATGGTTGTATTATTGCTCTTGATGGTGAATTCAGGGGAGGGGGCATGGGGTGGAGGAAATAGTATGAGCTGTTTTCGAAAGATTGAGTTTGAGGAAGTGGAGTGACATCCATGCCGATATGTCACTTAGTAGATTAGTAATGCAAGAGAAGAATGAAGGGGTGAAGTGAGGAGTAGAAAGATAGATTTGTGTGTCATCAGCATAGAGATGGTACTTAAAGCCATGGGAGTTTATCAAGTGACCAAGGGAGGAGGTGTAAATGGAGAAGAGAAGGGGTCCAAGGACAAAACCTTGAGGGACCCCTACAGAAAGAGGGAGTGGAGAGGAGGAGTCAGAGTTATAGGTAACGTTGAAGGAGCATTGTGATAGGTAGAAGGAGAACCAGGAGAGAGCAGAGTCTTGGAGGCCAAGAGAGTGGAGTTTTTTGAGGAAGAGGGGATGGTCAACAGTAACAAAAGCCACAGAGAGGTCAAGTAGTAAGAGTACGGAATACTGTCCATTGGTTTTAGCAGTTAGTAAATCATTAGTGAGTTTTAGTAGGGCAGTTTCAGTGGAGTGTAGTGAGCAAAAGCCAGACTGTAAAGGGTCAAGAAGGTTGTTGTCAGTGAGGTAGGAGCTCAGGCAATTGTAGACTAAGCAATCTAATAGTTTAGAGGTAAATGGCAGCAGGGAGATGGGTCTTAAGTTGTCCAGGGTGGTGTGGTCCAGGGAGGGCTTTTTAAGTATGGGAGTGATGTGTGCATGCTTTAGAGGGGTGGCGAAGGCACTGTTAGAGAGGGAGAGATTGAAGATATGAGTGAGGGAGCATAGGATAGAAGAAGAGGGCGACCGTAGTAGCTGTGAGGGGACAGGATCCAGGGGGCAGGTAGTGAGACGGGCTTCTGAGAAAACTTTAGTGACCTCTTCAGTAGTAGCAAGGTCAAAAAAGGAAAGTGTTGAGGGAGGTTTAGTATAAGGTATGCTAAGTGGGATGGATGTCTGTGCAGTGGAGATGCCCCTACGAATTGCGTCAATCTTTTTTTTTTAAATGATTTGCAATCTTGTAAGCAGTGAGTGAGTTACTGGGTGGAGGTGGAGATGGAGAAAGTAGAGAGTTAAAAGTGGAGAAGATAAAACGAGGACTGGATGACAAAGTATTAATAAGAGTGACAAAGTAGGCTTCTATGGCAGCATGAAGGGAGGAATTGTATGTTAAGAAAGCAGATTTATAGAGGGTGAAAGATTGCTGAGATTTGGTTTGACGCCACAATCACCCCAGTTGCTTAAGATTTCTGGTGTCGTCAGTCTGCCACGGTTGTAATGGTCGGGGGGTCTGATACTTCGTGTAGTTGGAGGAACAAGTGAATCTAGTGTGGATGAAAGCGACCTGTTGTAGACAGCAGTGGCCAGGTCAGGGCAGGACAGGGGAGAGATTCTGTCATAGAGGCGGTCAGTTGCAGAGTGGAAAAGAGAAGGGTTTAAGTTGTGAAGGTTTCTGCAGGTAACTGCTGTTCGAAGTGTTTGATGACGAGGACACTGTGAACGTGATGAGATTGTGATCAGAGAGAGGAAAGGGGGTGTTTGTGAGATTGTAGGGAGTGCAAAGATTGGAGAAAACAAGGTCTAATGTATTCCCATCAGAGTGAGTGGAGGACTGTGTCCATTGCATTAAGGCAAAAGATGAGGTTAGGTTGAAGAGTTGGGATGTAGCCGGGTTGTTGACATTAATGAGGATGTTAAAATCTCCAAGAATGATATTGGGTATTTCAGAGGAGAGAAAGTAGGGTAGCCAAGCAGAGAAGTCATCAATAAAGCAGGACACCGGTCCAGGAGGCCAATAGATCACTGCAATCCTCAGAGAAAGGGGAGAAAACAGCCGAATGCAGTGAGTCTTGAAAGAAGAAAAGGATAGAGAGGGAGTGTTAGGGAGGACTTGAAAGGTGCTCAGTGGGGATAGAAGCAAACCAACTCCACCTCCTTTCCGACCTCTGTATCTGGGTGAGTGCAGAGAAGGCCTCCATATGAAAGTACCGTGGGCGAAATAGTGCCCCATTGTTGGTGTCAGTGGAAGGAATAGTGAGTGCATTGTATCAGTGAAAGGATTATTGTCCCAAGGGCCGGATAATACAAAAGAAAGGCAACCAAAGGATCAAAGGATTCCCCAGGGGACATTAGAGGCAGAAGATATGAAATATATTAAAAAACAAGTAATCAATCTTTATTATTCCAAAAAAGTGGCCAAATGGCCAATGGGCCAAAAGTAAAATACAATATGATACACCAAATAATTGAGCCAGCATATATCCAAGTGTATTTAGAAATACAACAATATAGATACATGTCTTGCTTGGCGATAATAAAATCTTCCCATAATTCCCAACGTTTCGGAACAGAGTTCCTTCTTCAGGGAAAATTACTGGTATAATGATGAATTAGTAGGTGTATCTGTGCAGTGGTGTATTTTGGTTTTGTGCTAGGCAAAACTAAAATCGGGCAACCCCCAGCATCTAAATTTGTCCCACCCCTTCCTGTTTAAGATCCACCCATCCTCTGCAAACTCACCCCTTCGTCTTTAGGCCCTGTCACGGATCGCACGATCGCCACCCTCAACATGCGACAATCGCACGTCCGCGACCATTAATACATCACAACCGCGGCGTCAGACCCCAGCCCTTCTCACCAAACTCGTGACCAAAGGACCGGCCGATCTAAAACCGCTATGGGACGTGCGTAACAATGCCACACTCAGCTGCTCCCTGCACAACGATTGTCCAGCTAATGGAACGCAATCGACGCACCGGCAGCCTGAATGCGCTTGTTACTGAGTCGGGTTGATTTCGCCACTAACCCTTCACACTGCCACCACCACTTTTTTATCAGAGAAAGCGGAAACTCTCCTTATCAAACATACAATATAATGATTGAATTACTGGTCTATATAACACGGTCCGTAGGCCAGTTATACAGAGATTAAAACAAACGGTAGCGTCTCTTCAAAGGCAGGAATTCGTGAATTGCAAGTCAGTGCTTAGGAACAGTTTAACACTTTCAGAAAGAAAGATTTATTACTAAAAGAGTCAAACAGGTGCCATAAAATATTTACAAAAAGGATGTAACTAAGATATATATACATATGCATAGAAACAGCACAGCACAGCAAAGAGATAACAGGGAGAAGTTACAGGGTTAAGTTACTTGCCATTTTAAGCCTTTTAGGTAGCAGATCCAAATTGCAGAGCGAAAGGGTCTTTGATCTCCCGGGTGGTATATAGATGTTAAAATTGGGAGATGTGTTTAGCTTAGCTTTTTAGGTCAGCCTGCCTTTTAAAGTCCCCCAGCAGGGGAGGTGGCTCTGAGTAACTGGCCAATACCCTGTTTTGGGCGGGATTGTCGGATGGACTCTGCATTAAAACTGACAGCTTCATAATCCATGATATGAAACATAGGTGACAGCTGACCTGAGGAATGTTCATTTAACTTCTGTCACCTGGCTGGTAGGGTTTATGAGGTTCCAACTTCTTTCAAGTCCAGGGAAGAACTGCCTTATCTTGGTTAGGAGGTGCGAGTTTACACGGGCTTTGGGACAGAGAGTCTGCTGTCTCTATGGGGGGCTTTGTAGTTCTGGGCCCCCTGCTGTTCCAGCCTGCCAGGGACTTTTAACACACACACATCTGTCCCTGTGCCTCTCAGGAAGGGAGGGGGTAGGGAATGAAGGATTGAGGGAGAAATGTATGCTCTTATCAAATTGAATGTGCATTGACAAAATGGTGGCACTGCGTCCATATCTGATTGCTACAGGCCCCACCTCTTCTTATTAGGTCTCCACCCACAACAATGATGGGGGCGATATTTCTTCCACTGACAACAACGGTGGGGCACTATTTCTCTCACTGATACCAATGATGGGGCACTATTCCTCCCACTAACACCAACAATGGAGCACTATTCCTAACACCAATGATGGAACAGTGTGGAAGTAATAGTACCCCATTATTAATGTCAGTGTGGGAGGAATAGTGCCCCATCATTAGTGTCAGTAGGAGGAATAGTGCCCCAACGTTGGTGTCAGAGGGAGGAATAGTGCCCCATCATTGGTGTCAGTGGGAGGAATAGTGCCCCATCATTGGTGTCAGTGTGGGAGGAATAGTACCCCATCATTAGTGTCAGTGGGAGGAATAGTGCCCCATCAGCTGTCTTCTTTCTCCGGCCACTCTCCTCCTCTTCACCGAATCTGGTTGCTCCCTCACTCGATCTTCGATCTTCGTGCTGCCGCTTGGCTCCTCCACTCCAAGCTCCGGCTCCTCACCAGTGATTGGCTACCTATGTGCCTTTCATGAGCTACAGTTCTGGCAGCCAATCACTGGTGAGGAAGCGGAACTTGCAGAGGGAGGGACAGGCTGCCATAGGCTGCCCAGTGATCCCGGGGGGGTGTGGCCAGATGAGAAGGGAGACATTTCATCCCACCCACATCGCAATCAAGATCCATAGAGATGAAGACACCGGACGGACACCCTCTCCACCCCTCCTCCAGCAGCGCCTAGCAGACCTGATCGCGGAGACAGGTAAGACACAGCAGCCCCTGTCCCTTTCCCACAGAAGTGTGAAAGGGGGGGTGATGGCGCTGCCGCCGTGCTGCCCCCCTGAAAAGTGCCGCCCTAGGCAAACGCCTTGTTTGCCTCGCGGCAATTACGCCCCTGTATCTGTGTAACTTGATTCAAAAATAGACATCCAGAAAACAGATGCAGACTAGCCAAAATCAGCGTAAGATCTTTAAATTCACATCTCCAGCTCTGAAGGGGTTACTGCAAGGATCCCAGTGGGGCGCCACCTGGAGGAAAGGCCAGTCTGGTCATAGCAGAATAGCAGTCACAGCAGAGCTATGCTCATCAAGGCAGTCATGGAAGGGCCGGATAAAGGCAAGTCAAGTGTCACATGCGGGCCGCAGTTTGGAGACCCCTGTGTCACACAAACAGCTATAGCATATCTAAACCCATAAACAAAATTGTAAAAAAAAAATATTGCAGCTTACTGGACCCTAGATGTAATGGCTGCATTACTTTACTGGTTTCACATTTTTTTTCTCTTTATTGTAACCTGGTGCCTGTAACCTGAGGTTAGTAGAAAACTCTGTGTGCACTGACTGTCATAACGCCTTCAATGGCATATATAACAAAAAGAGGCAAATATCAGAAAATGACTGTTCAAATTTACCTTCATGTTAATGAGAAGCAGAGCTCTAAAACCTGAGAACAAACTGTCTGCTTTCACACGAGGCGCTGTGGCTTAGTTGGTTAAAGCGCCTGTCTAGTAAACAGGAGATCCTGAGTTCGAATCTCAGCAGTGCCTAGTTTTGCACTTTGCTAAGAATGAGGTTTAGCTCCGTGAATATATTAATAGGAATTGGTAAGAAGTTAAAGCAAGCCATTTCTAAAAGTATATAGGTTTTACGTTGCTTCTAAAGATTCCCAAAATTTACATTTATGTACAGAGACTAAAGAAACAAAAATACAACCGTAGTCGGCAGGATTCGAACCTGCGCGGGGAAACCCCAATGGATTTCAAGTCCATCGCCTTAACCACTCGGCCACGACTACGAAGACCTGCTATGAGAATAAATGCAGGTAGGACCTATGATAAAGCAATGTCAAATTCCCCCCCCCCCTCCAAATTAAAGAAAAAAAAAAAAATTACATAATTTCCAGCAAACATTTGGTTCCATAGCTCAGGGGTTAGAGCACTGGTCTTGTTAAATCAGGGGTTGGGAGTTCAAATCTCACTGGTACCTCACTTCTTTGGAGGATATACATTCAATATTATTATTTTAGACTAGGGGCGGACTGACAACTCATGGGGCCCCCAGGCAATAGGGGATCATGGGGCCCCTGTGTCCTTGCCCAAACTCAAAAAAGTCTATTAAAAAGGTACCAGGGGCATCTCATGGGGCCCCCTACTGACCCCGAGCCCTCGGGCAGGGGTCAAGTTTCCAAATGGTCAGTCCGCCCCTGTTTTAGACTGAAGTAACATAAAGTCTAGGGCCTTGTTCACACTCCTGAGCTTTCGTGGTGATAAAACACCTTTCAAGCACAACAAAAGTACATGAAAGTAGATTATATGGTTGTCAATGTCATAGTTCACATTGGTGCTTGCAGTTCCAGTGCGTTCCGGGTGCAGAAAAAAAAAGTAAAACAGGCTGCATTTTTCCTGCACAGAATTGTACTGGAACATGGTAAAACGAATCAAAAACGCACCGGAACGCACCAAAAACACACTGGAATGCACATGTTCCTATTTAAATTACAGAAAAAGAGAGGGGAAAAAATGAACCAGAACGCATCAAAAACGCACCAGAACATATTAAAAAAAGTGTCAAAAACATGCATGCAGAAACGCATCTGGACTGCATATCTATAGTGTGAAGCGGCCCTTAGGCCTCATACACACTGACAATGTTTAACTCCTCGAGAAGCAAGCAGTATTATGTCCATAAAAAGCCTGAAGTGTGAACTTCGTTTACAAGCATTTGCCTGCATTAAGCATTTGGCTGTTCGTTCATTTCATTGGCCAGAATGAATAATTTATTCCGGCCATTGAAATAAATTAATGCTCAAGTGCTAAGCCCGCCTCGCGTTAATACGCGTTTAGACACATTTAAGAGCATCAAGTATTTTTTCGGCCAAAACTTTGCTGCTCCGAGTAGTGGGGCTTTTCTGCAACTAAACTCTCCTGTCACAAAGTGCTGCTAAAATCCTATGTGTGCATGAACATATAAAATAACATGCAGGGGAGCTTAGAGGCAGTTAAAAATAAATGTCAATGTGCACTGGGAGTTTTTATAGCTGCCGTTTTTTTGTCGCCAGGCATTTTTTTCTACTGCCAGTACACACCCCAGCATGTTATCCTATGTGCCCATGCACACATAGGCTGCAATCAGCACTTTTTGGCAGGGGTGTTTTCAGGCTGAAAAAAAAAATAGAACTGCCACGTTTGAAGAAGAGATTTTTGGCTGGAAAAGCGCTCTAATGCAGGCCATAGACGGGTCTAAAATCGGCCGATTTTTAAGCCGAACAAAAAAATCGGCCGATTTTCGCACCGTTAATGGGTTAATTGGTCGGCCGTCTTTCTGGGTTTTGGCAAAAAAAAAAATTTTTATCGGGGAAGTTGGAAAAAAAATCGGCCTATTTTGCAGATCGGACAATTTTCCCGGCAATGATGTCAAATCGGCCGATCTTTTTACCGATAAAAAATCTGCGCATGAGCCGTGGCCTGCAAGAAGAAGGAAAAGAAGAAGAAAAAGAATAAGAAGAAGAAAAGAAGAAAAAGAAGAAAAAGAAAAAGAAGAAAAGAAGAAGAAGGAAAAGAAGAAGAAAAAGAACTAGAAAAGCTACAATTTCTGGGGAAATTGTGTGAAGTGTTCTTGCCTCCACCAGTAGTCTTCTTCTTTTTCTTCTTTTCTACAACTGGAGTGGGCGGAGTAACTGGGTGGAGTGGCTTGAGTAACTGTTGTGTGGTTGGAGTGGCTGGAGTAATGCAGGCCATAGATGGGTCGAAAATCGGCCGATTTTTCTTTAAAAAAATGAAAAATCAGTCGTTCAAGCGGCCGACGTTACCAGCAATGGTAAAAAAAAAAAAAAAAAAAAAAATCGGCCGATTTTCATCCCGTCTATAGCTGGCAAAAAGTGACCCTGCAGAGAGCTCCGCTATTTCTTTGACAGTTCCTTGACATTTATAGCGGTTGCAACAATGTATTTGTGTCCATTTAGGATACAGATGTTTTTATTCGGAAACAGATACATTGTTGCAGCCGCTATAAATGTCAAGGAACTGTCAAAGAAATAGCGGAGCTCACTGCAGGGACACTTTTTGCCGGACTGGAATTCCTCCTCTTCTTCATCTTCCTCTTCTTCACCCTCTTCTTCTTCTTCCGCTTCTTCTTCTGCTTCTTCTTCATCCTCTTCTTCCGCTTCTTCTGCTTCTTCTTCTTCATCCTCTTCTTCTTCTTCATCCTCTTCTTCCGCTTCTTCTTCTGCTTCTTCTTCTTCATCCTCTTCTTCTTCTTCATCCTCTTCTTCTTCTTCATCCTCTTCTTCCGCTTCTTCTTCTGCTTCTTCATCCTCTTCCGCTTCTTCTTCATCCGCTTCTTCTTCTGCTTCTTCATCCTCTTCCGCTTCTTCTTCATCCGCTTCTTCTTCTGCTTCTTCATCCTCTTCCGCTTCTTCTTCATCCGCTTCTTCTTCTGCTTCTTCATCCTCTTCCGCTTCTTCTTCATCCGCTTCTTCTTCTGCTTCTTCATCCTCTTCTTCATCCTCTTCATCCTCTTCTTCATCCTCTTCATCCTCTTCTTCATCCTCTTCATCCTCTTCTTCTTCTTCATCCTCTTCTTCTTCATCATCCTCTTCTTCTTCTTCATCCTCTTCTTCTTCATCCTCTTCTTCCGCTTCTTCTTCTGCTTCTTCATCCTCTTCCGCTTCTTCTTCATCCGCTTCTTCTTCTGCTTCTTCATCCTCTTCTTCATCCTCTTCATCCTCTTCTTCATCCTCTTCATCCTCTTCTTCCTCTTCATCCTCTTCTTCTTCTTCATCCTCTTCTTCTTCTTCATCCTCTTCTTCTTCTTCATCCTCTTCTTCTTCTTCATCCTCTTCTTCCGCTTCTTCTTCCGCTTCTTCTTCATCCGCTTCTTCTTCTGCTTCTTCATCCTCTTCCGCTTCTTCTTCATCCGCTTCTTCTTCTGCTTCTTCATCCTCTTCTTCATCTTCTTCATCCTCTTCTTCATCCTCTTCATCCTCTTCTTCATCCTCTTCATCCTCTTCTTCTTCTTCATCCTCTTCTTCTTCTTCATCCTCTTCTTCTTCTTCATCCTCTTCTTCTTCATCCTCTTCTTCTTCATCCTCTTCTTCCGCTTCTTCTTCTGCTTCTTCTTCTTCATCCTCTTCTTCTTCTTCATCCTCTTCTTCCGCTTCTTCTTCTGCTTCTTCTTCATCCTCTTCTTCCGCTTCTTCTTCTGCTTCTTCTTCTTCATCCTCTTCTTCTTCTTCATCCTCTTCTTCCGCTTCTTCTTCCGCTTCTTCTTCATCCGCTTCTTCTTCTGCTTCTTCATCCTCTTCTTCATCCTCTTCATCCTCTTCTTCATCCTCTTCATCCTCTTCTTCATCCTCTTCATCTTCTTCTTCATCCTCTTCTTCTTCTTCATCCTCTTCTTCTTCTTCATCCTCTTCTTCTTCTTCATCCTCTTCTTCTTCATCCTCTTCATCCTCTTCTTCTTCTTCATCCTCTTCTTCTTCTTCATCCTCTTCTTCTTCTTCATCCTCTTCTTCTTCTTCATCCTCTTCTTCTTCTTCATCCTCTTCTTCTTCTTCATCTTCTTCTTCTTCCTCTTCTTCATCCTCTTCTTCCTCCTCTTCTTCTTCTTCTTTTTTTTCCTCTTCTTTTTGTCTTCCTCTTGCAGGTCACTGCTCATGCGCAGATTTTTTATCGGCAAAAAGATCGGCCGATTTGCCCATCATTGCCGTGAAAATCAGCCGATCGGTAAAATTGGCCGATTTTTTTTCCAACTTTACCGATAAAAAAAATCTGCCAAAATACCGAAAAACGGCCGAACAATTAGCCCACTAACGATCCAAAAATCGGCCGATTTTCAACCCATCTATGGCCTGCATAACTGTAAAAAGGTTGGACTGGGCAGAGTAACTTTATGGAGTGGGCAGAGCAGGGGTGGACTGACCATTTGGAAACTCGGGCACTGCCCGAGGGCCCGGGATCAGTAGGGGGCCCCATGAGATGCCCCTGGTACCTTTTTCATAGGCTTTTTTGAGTGTGGGCAAGGACACAGGGCCCCCATGATCCCCTATTGCCCGGGGGCCCCATTAGTTGTCAGTCCGCCCCTGGGGCAGAGTAACTTTATGGAGTGGGCAGAGTAACTGTGTGGATTGTTTGAGTAAAGATAGTAAACATTACACTAACCAATTGATTGATCAAATTTTAAAAGTGCACATGGCAAGCTTGATAGAGTGAGAAATGCATTTCAAATTCTAATTATTTATACAGCTCATTTAGTTGCAATGTTGTTGCCCAAAGTGCTTCACAGTTACATTAAAACATACATTTATAAAACCATTAGCAGCATTATCACCTCAAATACTCTCTACTGTAGAAAACTTATTTCCAAACCTTTAACCAGAAGCCGGCCAAACTGTCACCAATTCAAAATTAGATTTCAAATCGGGCAGAGAAGAGCGGTTAAAAATAAACTGCTCCAAATTGCTCACTTCACTGGCGTCTTCAAATGGTCGTAGTTTTAAAAACTATAAATCCTACACTGAAGAGCTTTATATTGTGAGAAGCACAAGACCCAGACCTACATTTTGGTGCATAGTATGTCTCTGAAATATTAAAAATGAAGGCAAAGTCGCAGTTTAGAAATTGCCCTTCAAATCTGAGGTGGCTAGAGTGCAGTTTCAATGAATGTTAATGGGCGGCATGAGTTGCAAATAAATGGTCATATTGTGAAAACTATCAGGACTATGGCTTAGCCGTGGACATTGTTAATGGCAGCAGGGATAGCTGAACAGTTTGATATAAGAGTTGTGTAGGTGGGCTTGAAAATGAGGGAGTGATGGCAGTTTAGAAATTATGTCCTGATTTTTCAGCTAACACTGTAGCTTTTGTCAGCTCCCACTCTAGTTTTGAACATTCCGCCATTAATTCCTATGGGAAAATTTCACCACAAAAACGGCGATATTTCATGAACCATTTGGCGAAACGTTCCACAAAGTAATAGCACACCAATCGGGAACAATCCGCATGTTTCGGTATATTACTGTCTATGTAGTGCAGTGGTTCTCAACCTTTCTAATGCCGCGACCCCTTAATACAGTTCCTCATGTTGTGGTGACCCCCAACCATAAAATTATTTTTGTTGCTACTTCATAACTGTAATTTTGCAGTGGGAGGACTAGTGCCCCATCACTGATGTCAGTGGGGGGAGGAATAGTGCCCCATCGTGGGTGTCAGTGGGGGGAGGAATAGTGCCCCATCGTGGGTGTCAGTGGGGGGAGGAATAGTGCCCCATCGTGGGTGTCAGTGGGGGGAGGAATAGTGCCCCATCGTGGGTGTCAGTGGGGGGAGGAATAGTGCCCCATCGTGGGTGTCAGTGGGGGGAGGAATAGTGCCCCATCGTGGGTGTCAGTGGGGGGAGGAATAGTGCCCCATCGTGGGTGTCAGTGGGGGGAGGAATAGTGCCCCATCGTGGGTGTCAGTGGGGGGAGGAATAGTGCCCCATCGTGGGTGTCAGTGGGGGGAGGAATAGTGCCCCATCGTGGGTGTCAGTGGGGGGAGGAATAGTGCCCCATCGTGGGTGTCAGTGGGGGGAGGAATAGTGCCCCATCGTGGGTGTCAGTGGGGGGAGGAATAGTGCCCCATCGTGGGTGTCAGTGGGGGGAGGAATAGTGCCCCATCGTGGGTGTCAGTGGGGGGAGGAATAGTGCCCCATCGTGGGTGTCAGTGGGGGGAGGAATAGTGCCCCATCGTGGGTGTCAGTGGGGGGAGGAATAGTGCCCCATCGTGGGTGTCAGTGGGGGGAGGAATAGTGCCCCATCGTGGGTGTCAGTGGGGGGAGGAATAGTGCCCCATCGTGGGTGTCAGTGGGGGGAGGAATAGTGCCCCATCGTGGGTGTCAGTGGGGGGAGGAATAGTGCCCCATCGTGGGTGTCAGTGGGGGGAGGAATAGTGCCCCATCGTGGGTGTCAGTGGGGGGAGGAATAGTGCCCCATCGTGGGTGTCAGTGGGGGGAGGAATAGTGCCCCATCGTGGGTGTCAGTGGGGGGAGGAATAGTGCCCCATCGTGGGTGTCAGTGGGGGGAGGAATAGTGCCCCATCGTGGGTGTCAGTGGGGGGAGGAATAGTGCCCCATCGTGGGTGTCAGTGGGGGGAGGAATAGTGCCCCATCGTGGGTGTCAGTGGGGGGAGGAATAGTGCCCCATCGTGGGTGTCAGTGGGGGGAGGAATAGTGCCCCATCGTGGGTGTCAGTGGGGGGAGGAATAGTGCCCCATCGTGGGTGTCAGTGGGGGGAGGAATAGTGCCCCATCGTGGGTGTCAGTGGGGGGAGGAATAGTGCCCCATCGTGGGTGTCAGTGGGGGGAGGAATAGTGCCCCATCGTGGGTGTCAGTGGGGGGAGGAATAGTGCCCCATCGTGGGTGTCAGTGGGGGGAGGAATAGTGCCCCATCGTGGGTGTCAGTGGGGGGAGGAATAGTGCCCCATCGTGGGTGTCAGTGGGGGGAGGAATAGTGCCCCATCGTGGGTGTCAGTGGGGGGAGGAATAGTGCCCCATCGTGGGTGTCAGTGGGGGGAGGAATAGTGCCCCATCGTGGGTGTCAGTGGGGGGAGGAATAGTGCCCCATCGTGGGTGTCAGTGGGGGGAGGAATAGTGCCCCATCGTGGGTGTCAGTGGGGGGAGGAATAGTGCCCCATCGTGGGTGTCAGTGGGGGGAGGAATAGTGCCCCATCGTGGGTGTCAGTGGGGGGAGGAATAGTGCCCCATCGTGGGTGTCAGTGGGGGGAGGAATAGTGCCCCATCGTGGGTGTCAGTGGGGGGAGGAATAGTGCCCCATCGTGGGTGTCAGTGGGGGGAGGAATAGTGCCCCATCGTGGGTGTCAGTGGGGGGAGGAATAGTGCCCCATCGTGGGTGTCAGTGGGGGGAGGAATAGTGCCCCATCGTGGGTGTCAGTGGGGGGAGGAATAGTGCCCCATCGTGGGTGTCAGTGGGGGGAGGAATAGTGCCCCATCGTGGGTGTCAGTGGGGGGAGGAATAGTGCCCCATCGTGGGTGTCAGTGGGGGGAGGAATAGTGCCCCATCGTGGGTGTCAGTGGGGGGAGGAATAGTGCCCCATCGTGGGTGTCAGTGGGGGGAGGAATAGTGCCCCATCGTGGGTGTCAGTGGGGGGAGGAATAGTGCCCCATCGTGGGTGTCAGTGGGGGGAGGAATAGTGCCCCATCGTGGGTGTCAGTGGGGGGAGGAATAGTGCCCCATCGTGGGTGTCAGTGGGGGGAGGAATAGTGCCCCATCGTGGGTGTCAGTGGGGGGAGGAATAGTGCCCCATCGTGGGTGTCAGTGGGGGGAGGAATAGTGCCCCATCGTGGGTGTCAGTGGGGGGAGGAATAGTGCCCCATCGTGGGTGTCAGTGGGGGGAGGAATAGTGCCCCATCGTGGGTGTCAGTGGGGGGAGGAATAGTGCCCCATCGTGGGTGTCAGTGGGGGGAGGAATAGTGCCCCATCGTGGGTGTCAGTGGGGGGAGGAATAGTGCCCCATCGTGGGTGTCAGTGGGGGAGGAATAGTGCCCCATCGTGGGTGTCAGTGGGGGGAGGAATAGTGCCCCATCGTGGGTGTCAGTGGGGGGAGGAATAGTGCCCCATCGTGGGTGTCAGTGGGGGGAGGAATAGTGCCCCATCGTGGGTGTCAGTGGGGGGAGGAATAGTGCCCCATCGTGGGTGTCAGTGGGGGGAGGAATAGTGCCCCATCGTGGGTGTCAGTGGGGGGAGGAATAGTGCCCCATCGTGGGTGTCAGTGGGGGGAGGAATAGTGCCCCATCGTGGGTGTCAGTGGGGGGAGGAATAGTGCCCCATCGTGGGTGTCAGTGGGGGGAGGAATAGTGCCCCATCGTTGGTGTCAGTGGGGGGAGGAATAGTGCCCCATCGTGGGTGTCAGTGGGGGGAGGAATAGTGCCCAATCGTTGGTGTCAGTGGGGGGAGGAATAGTGCCCCATCGTTGGTGTCAGTGGGGGGAGGAATAGTGCCCCATCGTTGGTGTCAGTGGGGGGAGGAATAGTGCCCCATCGTTGGTGTCAGTGGGGGGAGGAATAGTGCCCCATCGTTGGTGTCAGTGGGGGGAGGAATAGTGCCCCATCGTTGGTGTCAGTGGGGGGAGGAATAGTGCCCCATCGTTGGTGTCAGTGGGGGGAGGAATAGTGCCCCATCGTTGGTGTCAGTGGGGGGAGGAATAGTGCCCCATCGTTGGTGTCAGTGGGGGGAGGAATAGTGCCCCATCGTTGGTGTCAGTGGGGGGAGGAATAGTGCCCCATCGTGGGTGTCAGTGGGGGGAGGAATAGTGCCCCATCGTTGGTGTCAGTGGGGGGAGGAATAGTGCCCCATCGTTGGTGTCAGTGGGGGGAGGAATAGTGCCCCATCGTTGGTATTAGTGACACAAATGATGGGGCACTATCCCTCCCACTGACACCAATGATACTTACCTTGCTGACCCCTGCTCCAGCCTGGTCTCGCTCTCTCCCTTTCCCATCTACAGCCTGCATACCTGGCTGCAGCAGCAAAATTTGCACTTACCTGTCAGCTGTCTTCCTTCTCTGGCCTCTCTCTTCACTCGCTCCTGCAGCTCCCTCGATCTTCTTCGATCTCCGCGCGCTGCCGCTCGGCTCCTCCTCTCCAAGCTCCACCTCCTCGCCAGTGATTGGCCGCCTGTGTGCCTCTCCTGAGCTACAGTTCCGGTGGCCAATCAGCGGCGAGGAGGCGGAGCTGTTGAGTGATCTCGGAGGTGTGGCCAGGTTACAGGGGCAGCATATCATCCCGCCCACAGATCGCCTGAGACAGGAGCGGTGTCTCGGTTCCTAAGACCATCGGAAATATGTGTTTTCTGATGGTCTTAGGCGACCCCTGTGAAAGGGTCGTTCGACCCCCAAAGGGGTCGCGACCCCCAGGTTGAGAACCGCTGATGTAGTGTAAAAACTGTGGGAGGAGTTAGGGTGGTAAATCTGTCTAAAATAAGAAGAATATATATGTGAGATAACAGTAAGTGGTCTTGCCATGCAAGAACACCTAATAAAAAGAACAAGAAAAAGAAGAAAAAGAATTCCAGTCGGCTATTATATTTGACATGAAAAAGTATTGCGGTTGCAACAATGTCTCTATTTGTATCCGAATAAAAACATCTGTACCTGAAATGGATACAAATAGATACCTTGTTGCAACTGCAATACTTTTTCATGTCAAATATAATAGCGGAGCTCTCAGCTGGGACAGAATTAAATGCTGGCCGTAGACGAGATGAAAATCGGCCGATTTTTTTTTACTGTTGGTGGTAAAGTCGGCCTATTTAACAATCGATTTTTCATTTTTTTTTTTAAAAACAGACGGTTTTCGACCCGTCTATGGCCTGCATAATGCTGTTAAACACAGTAAAAAGCGTCAGATCGTGGCTAGGTGCGTTTTTGAGCCTCGAATGTGAGTTACAATAGCAGAGTGTTTTTTTTGTTTTGTTTTTTGCTACAATGCTAAAAAAACACTAAATGCAAAAACACACCAAATGTGGAAAAACTCGTGTTTATAGTGTGGCTTTTTATAGATAACTTTCATACCGCCCTATAGCAGAAATCCTGCTACAGGGCGGCATGGGTGCGCAAAATCACGTATATATACGTGATTTTGCAGTTCCAGGTAGGGGGTGCATGTGTGCCCGGCGATCTCTGAGTTTTAATGATGGGGGAGAGACCTGTATGTAAACAATACAGATCTCTCCCCTGCACACTGCTTTGTATGGCTCTGCATAGCACACCCATACAAAGCAGTGTGCTTACAGTGAAACACACATACAGCACACAGTAAAACACTCCCAGCACACAGTTAAGCCTTTGAATGCCCCACATGTTAACCTCTTCCTGCCCAGTGCCATTAGTACAGTGTCAGTTCTTTTTATTAGCACTGATCACTGTATTGGGGTCACTGGGGATGTCAGTGACACCAAGTCAGCTCCCCCCAGTGTCAGAATGCCCACCGCAGTCCTGCTATAAGCCGCTGATCGCTGCCATTACTAGTAGAAAAAACACCCCAGAATATATACCGCCATTTGTAAACGCTATAGATTTCATGTAAACCAATTCATTTACAAGTATTGGGATTTTTTTTAGCAAAGACATGTCGCAGAATACATTTCAGCCCAAGGTTATGACGAAATTTGATTTTTAAAATTTTTTTACTGGACGTGTTTTATAGCAAAAAGTAAAAAAAAATTTAATTTCAAAATTGTCAGTTTTTTTTGTTTATAGCACAAAAAAATAAAAACCGCACAGGCGATCAAATACCACAGACAGAAAGCTCTTATTTGTGGGTAAAAAAGAACATAAATTTTATTTGGGTGCAGCATTGCATGACCGCGCAATTGTCAGTTAAAATAACGCAGTGCTGTAACCAGGGGCAGACTGACCATTTGGAACCTCGGGCACTGCCTGAGGGCCCGGGGTCAGTAGGGGGCCCCATGAGATGCCCCTGGTACCTTTTTTCATAGGCTTTTTTGAGTTTGGGCAAGGACACAGGATCCCCATGATCCCCTATTGCCCAGGGGCCCCATGAGTTGTCAGTCCGCCCCTGGCTGTAATGCAAAAAATGGGCTGGTCAGGAACGGGGGTTAAATCCTCAGGAGGGCAAGTGGTTAAGATATGAGTATAAGTAGACTTAAAGTAAAATGTGTCTATAATGATAGTCGATAGTGATAATGATAGTGTACAATATATATGTAAAGGGTTGCGTAAATTGATGGCGCTATATAAGTACCTGAAATAAATAAATAGTCATTTGATTTTGGAAAATAACTAGTGTACTATTACTACTGTTGAAAAAAATAAAAAAAGTGTTTCCGCCCGGTTTCGAACCGGGGACCTTTCGCGTGTGAGGCGAACGTGATAACCACTACACTACGGAAACTCCTGATAGAAAGGCTCTGTGAAGTGCCCTGTCGGCTCTGCAGGGAAGTAGGAAGTGACGATCCTCGTGTTTCTTGTTCCTATATATATATACCTTTATACATCACATCCTCCAACCCTTGGAGTGGAAGAGGACATCCGATGGCATGACCATCACTAATCAGCTGAGGTCAGGATCATAACCTGGATGATAGAACATACGTGTACATTGCACGCTGAGTATTGACAAATGACTGAGTTCAAGCATGTCTGTGTTGTGACGGCTGTCTATGGAGCTGTAAAAGACATGTGCCCGCCTATTCAGCACATAGTCACCTAGAGAGAAAAGCTGGGAATACATCCACAACATGACCTCGTGGCGCAACGGTAGCGCGTCTGACTCCAGATCAGAAGGTTGCGTGTTCAAATCACGTCGGGGTCAGAAAACTTTTCTTTTTTTTTTTTCAAGCAGAATTGCCCATAACAGGACTGCTGATTTTCAGTGCTTAACCCTTTCAGGATACTTCCATGGCATCATAACTACAGAAGATGTTACTATGCTGTAATGTAGTAGCTTTTGCAATTTTCCTTTCTAATGATTCATAAGGAAACGCTCAGAACCCTAGAACGCTGCTTGTTCATCAGGCATGTCCAGCAATGTCCTCATTTAAGTTTCTAATTCATAAAAATCTTATGTACAGTACATCTGAAAGCCATTGTTCACATGTAAGGTGGTTACCCTAAGACCCCGGTCACATCGGGTTTCATTTGCATGCCATGCGACTTGCAAATTGTATGCCAAGTCGCACCCTATTTTCCACAATTAGAGCGGTCAAATCGGTGCGGTTGGTCGGAGCCGCACCAATTTCTAAAGTAGTACATGCACTACCTGTGGTGCGATTTGCATAGATATCTGTGTCAGATGTCTTGAAAATCGCACCTTAAATCAGCATCTCGCCCAACTTTGAAATCATGCAACTTCACTGTAAGTCGCACGATTTCAAAGTCGGGCTTGATGTAAGACCCCGGTCACACTGGGTGCGACTTGGCATGCGATTTGCATGCAATACGACTGTATTGTCCGCAAATACCATATTGTTCAAATTCATTGAAGCCGCAACGATTTCTAAAGTAGTGCATGCGCTACTTTTGGTGCGATTTGCAAAGATATCCGTGTCAGATGTCTTGCAAATCAAACCTCAAATCGGCATGTCATCCGACTTTGAAATCGTGCCACTTCACTGTAAGTCGCACGATTTCAAAGACGGGATTGGTGTGACCGGTGTGACCGAGGTGCTCAAACATTTGTGATGGGCCAAACACCCCCGTTTGGTTCGCGGTCGAACTTTGAACAGAGAGGACAATTCACTAAGCGGTATCTTACCGCATCTGAGTATGTGGTAAGATACCGCACAGCTACTAAAAACATACTTTAATTCCTGTACTTCCTACAGAGTAATTCCTGTACTACTTTGGTCTGACTTTCATGCGACTTGAGGGCCATAGACTTCAATGTAGACCCTCCAAAGTCACATGAAAATAGCACCTGAATTCTGTACATGTGACTTGTGTGTGGCTTTGTACAGCAGAAATAATCATACTTGGTCAAAGCCAAAGTCGCACCAAAGTCACACTCGTCCAAAGCTGTGTCAAAGTCGCAGTGAAGTTGCACAAGTGTCACAATTTGAATGACAATTGCGCGGTCGTGCAACACTGTACCCATATGAAATTTGTATCATTTTTTTCACACAAATAGAGCTTTCTTTTGGTGAACAAAAAAAGAGCAAACAAATTGAAAAAAAAAAGGTTTTCTTTGTTTCTATTATCAAATTTTGCAAACAGGTATTTTTTCTCCTTCACTGATGTACGTTGATGAAGCTGCACGGATATACAGCAGTGATGAAGCTGCACGGATATACAGCACTGATGAGGCTGCACGGATATACAGCACTGATGAGGCTGCACGGATATACAGCACTGATGAGGCTGCACGGATATACAGCACTGATGAGGCTGCACGGATATACAGCACTGATGAGGCTGCACGGATATACAGCACTGATGAGGCTGCACGGATATACAGCACTGATGAGGCTGCACGGATATACAGCACTGATGAGGCTGCACGGATATACAGCACTGATGAAGCTGCACGGATATACAGCAGTGATGAGGCTGCACGGATATACAGCAGTGATGAGGCTGCACGGATATACAGCAGTGATGAGGCTGCACGGATATACAGCAGTGATGAGGCTGCACGGATATACAGCAGTGATGAGGCTGCACGGATATACAGCAGTGATGAGGCTGCACGGATATACAGCAGTGATGAGGCTGCACGGATATACAGCAGTGATGAGGCTGCACGGATATACAGCAGTGATGAGGCTGCACGGATATACAGCACTGATGAGGCTGCACGGATATACAGCACTGATGAGGCTGCACGGATATACAGCACTGATGAGGCTGCACGGATATACAGCAGTGATGAGGCTGCACGGATATACAGCACTGATGAGGCTGCACAGATAGGCAGCAGTGATGGGCACTGATGTGATTTTGCGCACCCCTGCCACCCTGTAGCAGTATTTCTGCTGTAAGGCGGCAGGAAAGCACTTACATTAGCCTCAGAACCTGTGTAAATAATATGTTTGGGTTTAAAGGGGTGAGGTGGCGACTCTACACAGAACGCAGGTTTCCTGCATAGCTATCTGGAGTGAACTTGTCCTTATCAGAAATACATTTTACATTTGTCTCGCTCGCTCTTACGAAAAGCGCTGCAGAAACGCATCAGTGCAAAAGGGTCTTCAAAATGCACGCAAAACGCATGATAGAGAAAGGCTTAAAGTAGACGTATAGAAATCCAGGCTAAAGCTAGCTAGTCTTCATGAACACATAGGCACCACACTGCGCAGGGGGTCCAGCCTGGTCTGTGTATTGGGTCCCAGAATTATCAATACAATGTACAATCACACAGTCCTGGCTGGGAGGGGTAGACAAGCATGGTGGAGGACAGGAAGTGATGAGATGGAGGAGGTACACCAGTACAGGGGAGGAAGTGTCATACTGCCTGGACTGGTGTGTCTGTAGAGAGTACATGGTGTGTCCTCTGTGTGCACACTATGGGCAGGAAGGTGACCTTGGCTACCTGTACATTGAATCAGTGGGCTCTGGACTTTGAAGGGAATCTGCAGAGAATATTACAGAGTATGTAATCCCAGTTCTACAGAACCTCATCCCCCCGTCTGTCCTTCCTTCTGTCCTCATGTGTGTGCCCCCCTTATGTTCTGATATCTATATAGGATATATACACCTGTATACAAACCACCATGTGTCATACTACACTTAGACCTCATCCACAGAACGCTGCATCCACATCTGCACAGCACACGGATCTGGATACTGCAGTATTGGATTCTTTTTTACATATCTAAACGTGACTGTATTGTATACTACAGGCTCATGTATGCAGCTCTTATCTCATGCTGCGTTCAGTTGTTTAACCACTCGCCCTCCAGAGGATTTACCCCCCCTTCCTGACCAGGCTATTTTTTTGCGATACAGAACTGTGTTACTTTAACCACTTCCAGTCCGAACACTTTCACCCCCTTCCTGTCCAGGCCAATTTTCAGCTTTCAGTGCGATCACACTTTGAATGACAATTGCGCGGTCATGCAACACTGTACCCATATGAATTTTTTAGCAATTGTTTGAGACAGATAAAGCTTAATTTTGGTAGTATTTATTCACCACTGGGATCTTTATTTTTTTTTTGGGTATGTAAATGAAAAAGTCAAAAACATTTTTTAAAAAAGTGTTTTTCTTATAAAATTTTGCAAATAAATAATATTTCATCATAAATCTTGGCCAAAATGTATTCTGTTAACTTTTTAGTAAAAAAAAATAACTCAAATTAGTTTATAACCAAAAATTATAATTTTTAAACCATTTTTTTTACATTTTTAAATTTTTTTATATTTGTTTTTTGTTTTTTTTTTACATACTGTTACCCTAGCAGTACAGTGTCACCATGGTCACACTGTACTACTTGTGGGGGGTGATGAAGATTTTTTTTTTACACTGATTGCTTTTACACCCATAAAGGCTGTAAAAGCAATCATTTCTCCTCTCTGGCTGCATTCTTGCAGCCATTGAGAACTACTGTGTGAGCTGTGATTGGTCACAGCTTGTCACATGGTGCAAGGCTGTAGTGAATAGCCTTGTACCGTGTGACCTCTGTGCTAATTCACAGATTTCACACATAGTAAGCAATGATGTCAGGAAGTGACATCTTGCTTACTACTCTGCATGTGATCACTGATTGGCCAATCAGTGATCACATGATCTGGACCTCGCACAGAGGTCCCGTACAACGATCGGTGTTCCTCTTTGTCCGGAGGACACAGCGGGCACCGGATCGCAGTGCTGCACGCTCCCAGGGAGCGCACACAAGCAGGGTGCGGAGAGGCCGTTTATAAATGGCCACCTGACCCTGCACTGCCACCTTCCAGCTGTTGTATATAGGTGATAATTGCGCAGTCATGCAACACTGCACCCAAATGAAATTTTTGTCCCTTTTTTTCCCCCCTCAAATGTAGCTTTCTTTCGGTGGTATTTGATCGCCTCTGTTTTTATTTTTTGCGCTATAAACAAAAAAAGACCGACAATTTTGGAAAAAAAAAATATCTTTTACTTTTTGCTATAAAACATGTCCAGGAAAAAAAATTAAAAAAATCAAATTTAGGCCAAAATGTATTCTACTACAGGTCTTTAATCCCAATACGTGTAAATTAATTGGTTTACGTGAAAGTTATAGCGTTTACAAATGGCGGCATATATACTGGAATTTTTTCTTTTTTATATTAGTAATGGCGGCAATCAGCAACGTATAGCCGGACTGCGGCAGATATTCTGGCACTGGGTGGGAACTGACTGTCACTGACATCCCCAGTGACACCAATACAGTGATCAGTGCTAATAAAAAAACACTGACACTGTACTAATGGCACTGGATAGGAAGGGGTTAACATCTGGGGGCAATCAAAGGGTTAACTGTGTGCTGTGTTTTACTAGGGAGGCATGCTGTTTTGTATCTCTCTGTTATGCAGAGCCATACAAAGCAGCATACTGGAGCTGACATCTTGCTTACTACTCTGCATGTGATCACTGATTGGCCGGAGAACACAGCAGGCACCGGATCGCAGTGCTGCGCGCTCCCAGGTAGCGCGCACAAGCAGGGTGCGGGGAGGCCGTTTATAAACGGCCACCCGACCCTGCACTGCCACCGTCCAGCTGTTTATATACATGGGCTGGACGGGAGGTGGTTAAAGAGTGATCCACAATTGGACTGCTCTTCATAGAGTAATTGACAGGCAGTTAGGAGGCACATTATATTCTCCTTGCCGCCTGTTTTAACCCTCTAAAATCTGGATTACTATAACACAACTGCATGCAGTTTTGGGGTATTTGCAGAGCCGACCCATTCACTTAAACGGGTTGTGCTAGCGCCCATCAAAAGCAACAAGCAGTTAAGTTCCTGCTGCAGCCACAGAGCATTGAAGCCATGGCATGTGTACAGCCGCTGGCTCTGCAGCTAAAGGGAGAGCGGTAAAAACATGACTCAGCTAGAGGGTTTTACCGCTCTTCAACTACATGTGTGATCAAGCCCATATACTGGCTATTCATGGTAACAAATGCAAAAATAGAAGTTGGATGAAACTTTTATGCACATGGCTGTACAATGTGCAGAGCCAGTATACTAACATTCCTGGGACCCGCTGCCACTTTGTACATCTACCACCTGTGATACATTAGAAGAGGCAGCTGTGTGCAGTTGTGCACTGGGGAGTGCGTAAACACGTACACGGATGTATGCTCCATACGTGGATGGGGTTCTGTGAGCATGTGGATGCTTTACACAACCCAAGCACAGGACCACATACAGCCTCTTCTTCTAATGCATCCCAATGGAAGGGTTTAGATGGGGGCAGCAGGTCCTGGCAATGCCAGTACACAGGCTCTGCACGCTGTATGGTATGGTGGAGGCTGATGCACACGGACATAATAAAATACTGATATCTTGCCGGCAGAAAGATCCTGCAAAAACCCCATATTGCATTGTGCTCTGTAGTAGTGCTACTGTTTACATGTGTTTAGGCTCATTTACATAATACGCAATTGACCATGTTTTAAAACGCATTCCGAACACGTAAGCAGAAAAAAAATAGTAATTCAATGAGCCAAGTTTGCACCACTGTGGTGCTTTCATGTGCATTTGAACAAAAGTACAGTATGATACATATTTTTGTACATAAATGTCCTGGGGTGCACATAAACGCACCATAAATGCATGTAAATACAGCTCATTAAGAAAAATAAATAAAAATGCATTGTAAACACTTTGCAAAAGCACTGAAAATGTAGAACTAATGCATTGCAGATGCCTGGAAACAAACGTGCAGAACTGCACGTTGAACACAAGGATTATTTATTATTGTACAGGATTTATATAGCGCCAACAGTTTGCTCAGCACTTTACTAACGGGAGACAATACAGCAACAATACAGTTCAATACAACAGGGTTAGGAGGGTCCTGCTCCTTGGAACGTACAATCTAAGAGGGAGAAGCTGCTGGTACAAAAGGAAATAACTGTGGGGGATGAACTGATAGGAGGAATAGAAGATTTGGTTATTTATTTGAAGGCAGGATAGGCTTCCCTGAAGAGATAGGTTTTCAGAGATCGCCTATAAGTGGGCAGAGTAGGTGATACTCAGATAGATTGGGGTAGAGAGTTCTAGAGGATGGGAGAGGCTCTGGAGAAGTCCTAGAGATGAGCATGGGAGGAGGAGACAAGGGAGCTAGAGAGCAGGAAGTTGTGGGAGGAGCGGTGACGATTTGGGTGATGTTTGGAGACAAGATTGGTGATGTATTTTGGGGCAGAGTTATAAATGGCTTTATATGTTGTTGTTAATGTTTTGAATTTTATTCATTGGGCAATGGGAAGCCAGTGGAGGGATTGGCAGAGAAGGGTGGCAGATATGTAACGGTTACTAAGATGGATGAGTTTGGTGAATAGGTTGCATAGTGGTTAAAGAGGTTAGAAATGGGCGTATCTTGGAGATGTTGCGGAGGTGAAGTCTACAAGATTTGGACAGCGATTGGATTTGGGGCTGAAAGGATAGATGGGAGTCCAGGATTACACCTAGCACCCTGGCATGGTGGGGAGGGACTGATGATCATTTAAGGCCGGTTCACACCATGAAATGCATAGGAATGTGATGTGTGCCCCTGTATGATTCCCATGCAATCTGGGTGCAGTGTGATTTCAGCCTCTTCATTTGAATGTGCTGAAGTCAGGTTAGACCGCAGGAAAAGTAGTGCATGCACTACTTTACAAAACACAGAGAAAACAGATCGCATGGTACTTATGTACCGTGCGATCCGGTTCAGGCAAACATGCTGCATTTGTGACCTGTCTTTGGGGTGTCACTAGTATTGCACTGACACCTACTGCAGATCGCAAGTGAAGTTTGATTTGAACGTGGTACAGGAAATGCACATGGTATGCTGAATTCCCACAACACATTCTGGTGTGAACTAGCCCTTACACCCGATGCAGTTGAATGTAATTTTAATGGCAGTATGAGCGCATATGGGGGAAAAATGAATGCCTCTCAATCATTGCTTACTATGTGTTACATCTGTGAATGATCACAGAGGTCACATGGTACAAGGCTATTCCTTGTACCATGTGACAAGCCTTGACCAATCACAGCTCACACAGTATTTCTCAATGGCTGCAAGAATGCAGCCAGAGAGAAGGAGAAATGATTGATTTTACAGCCGTTATGGATGTAAAAGCAATCAGTGTAAAAAAAAAAAAATCCTTATCACCCCCACAAGTAGTACAGGGTCACCATGGTGACACTGTACTGCTAGGGTGACAGTATGTAAAAAAAAATAAAAACATAAATAATATTTATTTATTTTAGGTGCATATATTATACAGCGCTGTCAATGTATGCAGCGCTTTACATATATATTGTATTAAAAAAAATTATAATTTTTGGTTATAAACTAATTTGGGTTATTATTTTTTTTTTTACTAAAAAGATAACGGAATATATTTTGGCCAAGATTTATGATGAAATACTATTTATTTGCAAAATTTTATAAGAAAAACACTTTTTTTCAAAATTTTTGGACTTTTTCATTTACATAGCAAAAAAATAAAAATCCCAGTGGTGAATAAATACCACCAAAATAAAGCTTTATCTGTCTTAAAAAAATGCAAAAAAATTCATATGGGTACAGTGTTGCATGACTGCGCAATTGTCATTCAAAGTGTGATAGCACTGAAAGCTGAAAATTGGCCTGGGCAGGAAGGGGGTAAAAGTGTCCGGACTGGAAGTGGTTAAAGCACATGTGAACAAGCCCTAAAGGAAAACTTATGCAGGCCATAGATGGGTCGTTAATCGTCCGATTTTTCGCCCGAAAGAAAAATCGGCCGATTTTCGTACCGTTAGTGGATTAGTTCGTCGGCCTTTTTTCGTGTATTTTGCACTTTCAGATCATCGGTTATGTTGGGAAATTTGCCAAATCGGCCGATTTTCCCGGCAATGATGGCCAAATCGGACGATCGTTTTAACAATAAAAAATCTGCGCATGAGCTGTGACCTGAAAAGGACAGAAGTTATGGGGTGAATGTTATGATTTAGTCGGACAATTTTTTTATTCGTTGGTGATAACGGCCAAACAAACAACCTATTTTTCGTTTATCGTTCGAAAAATCGGCCGATGTTTGCCCTTCTATGGCCTGCATAAGGTTTAAAAAAATAATCCAATCATCCTTTAGTTCTGATTCATCTGTGTAAGGGGGGAGGAACATGACGGCGGTGGTGTGTCCTTTGTCTACATACTTGTAATATAATGTCTTATTATGTATTATGGTATTTTTCCTACTTTTATTTTCAAACTTTGACCAGTTTCAATGTTTGTATTTCCTGGGTGGTGTTTGTTGATGACATTTTTTATGTGTTTGGCTTTATTATTTTTTTTTGTGGGATTCCGTACACTTTTGTACATAGCTAGAGAAACGTGCCTGTCCAATATAAATTGATGGGGGACAGTGTGAAAGTCCCTCACAATGTTTTAGTATTTTATTTCTTAAAATTTAATATTTAAAAGAATTAGCAGCTAAATTAAGGCTCCGTACACACCTATACAAGCAAAACATTGCAAATGCGTTTTGGTACATGCGTGTTGGTGCATTGCATTTAGGGCAGACCGTTCATTTCAACGGACAGTTGCACAAACGTTTCATGTTACACGCTAAATATTGGTATAACAGGAAACATTGTATGGAAGTGGGACTATTCCTGTAACCTTTGTACTTTTTTTATATTTTGTCTGCATACCTGCCTTACATGTAGAATTTGTTCCAGGTATAAAGATTGCCAAGGAGAGAGGAGCTCGATACCGACTCGGCCCAGAATTGGAAATATGGTAAGATGTCTGTTTTCTGAGCGGTCATGCTGAAACTGTGTCACCTGTTCTGTCCTTCCAACCTTCAGCACGCTCGCCCAATAGACTCCCCGCTCACACGTAACCCCTCTTTTCAGCACAAAGCTGGCTACAGGTCAAAGTCTCACTGATAAGAAAGTTACAGCTTTGTCTTTGTGGGTTATAACTGGCATTTTTAGAAAGTATGTTTAGTTTATGGTCAATTTATCTTTTATATTTTTTAGTTTCCAATTTTTTTTATTGAGTAGTTTTACAAAAACAAGTAGTACAAATAGTACAAATAAACAGTGTACCATCGTACATACAGATATAGTATAAGACACCAATAACAACGAAATGTTCCACAAACAATTGACATTTTAGGCAAAACGCATATTACAACCAAAGCGAGAGTAAGTGTATCTCACCTAACCAATATATAAGAAACAATACATAACAGAGGAAAGGACAAGAGAAAGCAAAGAAAAGAGTGGAAGAGAGGGTCGAAATGAGGGACATTAAGGCACAGAGATGTATTGAATCCACGGGTTCCATGTGTTATCAATTTTTTTTGAATTATTGTGCAGGATATAGGTGAGTTTGTCATTAACCATAATCTAGTTTAGTTTCTGTTTGGCATACTCAAGTGGAATGGCTGATTACTTCCAATGTCTATCAATAGTCTCCTAGATTGTAAGCTCCAAGGAGCAGGGCCCTCCTATCCTATCAATAGCTGTATTGTCTCCCGTTATATTGTAAAGCGCTGAGCAAACTGTTGGCGCTATATAAATCATGTATAATAATAATAGTAATTCTCGCTGCTAGAAACATGTAGGTGATCAACTTATGGGATTTCTTAGGAACATTATCTGGAAATTTATGAAAGAGCACCATCTCCGGGGATCTGCGAATATTTACAAAATTAAACATGCGAATCCAAAATCTAGTTGCGATCGGACATTGCCACCAGATGTGATACATAGACCCTACCCGGCCACAACACCGGAAACACATCACAGAAGCAGACGGCTGCATCCTCGCAATCCGAGTGGGGACCAAATACCATCTCAACAAAGTTTTATAGTTTGCTTCAATTAGGGTAGTATTGATAGAAATTTTTAATAACGCCAGAGCAATATCTTGCCAATCCGATAATTCATAATTGACAGCTAAATCACATTCCCAATGCTCCATATAGGGCAGTTTACAATTTGGATCAGTGAGGAGAGCAAATACTGTATACGGCCTCTTGGGAAATCCCTATTTCGGCAAGAAAGTTCAAAGGCAGTGAACAAAGGTGACTCATCCAATAAAGTAAGCTACGAGCAGAGAAATGAGACAGTCTGGTTATATCTGAAAATTTCAGAGGTAGGTGTCATGGTCGCCAGATCGCCACCCTCAACATGTGACAATCGCACGACCGCGACCAACAATAATACGTCATGCCCGCGGCATCAGACCCCAGACCTTTTCACCAAACTCGTGACCAAAGGACCAGCCAATCTAAAACCGCGATGTGATGTGCGTAACAATGCCACACTCAGCTGCGACCTGCACAACGATTGTCCAGCTAATGGAACGCAATCGATGCACCAGCAGCCTGAATGCGCTTGTTACTGGGTCGGGTTAATTATGCAACTAACCCTTCACTGCCACCACCCCTTTTTGTACAGAGAAAGGGGAAACTCTCTTTATCAAATATGCACTGTAATGGTTGAAAAGTCACCTGTCCAATACGGTCACCGCAGGCCGATTGGGCAGAGGATTAAACAAACACAGTAGCGTCTCTTCAAAAGGCAGGAATTCGTGAATTGCAAGTAAGCGCTTAGAAACAGTTTAACACTTTCAGAAAGAAAGATTTATTACTAAAAGAGTCAAACAGGTGCAATAAAATATTTACAAAAAAAATGTAACTAAGATATATATATATATATATATATATATATATATATATATATATATGCATAGAAAACAGCTTAGCACAGAGATAACAGGGAGAAGTTAAAAGAGTAAGTTACTTGCCATGTTAAGCCTTAAGGTAAGCAGATCCAAGTTGCAGAGTGAAGGGTCTTTGATCTCCTGCTGTTACGATGTTAAAAATTAGGAGATCTCTTTAGCTTCGCTTTTTAGGCTTGCCAGCCTGTCTTTTTAAAAATCCCCCTGCAAGGGGGGGTGGCTCTGAATACTGGCCAATACGCTGTTTTGGGAGGGGTCAGTCGGGCGAACTCTGAATTAGAACCAACATCTGTCATAATCCATGACATGAAACATAGGGGAAAACCAGATCTGTTAAAAATGTTATCTTGTTTGTGCTTCTGGGGAATGCCTTGAACTTTTGAGAAGGCCCTGTTATCTTTTCCCAAGGTGCGAAGTTACACAGGTTTTGGGACAGAGTCTGCTGTCTCTGTGGGGGGGCTTTGTAGTTCTGGGCCCCCTGCTGTTCCAGCCTGCCAGCAAATTTTAACACTGACACATCTGTCACTGTGCCTCTCACCATGGGAGGGGGAAGGAGAATAAAGGATTGAGGAATACTTCTAATAAAAAAGGGGAACTCCGCATCCAACTCTGATGAGCAAGTTTGCTACAGTAGGCATATACAGTTTGTCTTTAAAATATTGTAAAGAATGTATGCAAGCCCCGTTAAGATTGTCTCCTATACGCAACAAGCCTTTATTGATCCAATATTGAAAAGGGGCCGGTGTTAATCCAGGCACAAATTCAGGGTCGCAAAAAACGGAGCTACAGGTGTATGTGGAGATGCCAATGACTTACGATGGCATACCCTGTCCCAAACTGCCAAAGAAAATGAGAGAGTGGGGCACAATATAGGAGGGTGCAATCGTTTTGGAAGCCAAAGTAACACCCCAACAGCTAGAGGGTGACAGGAGAGAGCGAGAGAGCTTCGCTAGAAACTCAGAGGGGAGTATTTCCTCCAGCAGTGGTGTAAGCCAATTGGGTGATTTGTGCAGCCTGGAAGTACGCATGGAGATTAGGAAGGCCAATACCACCTCGCGGTCTGGAAGCATACAATGTCTTCTGGGTCATTCGAGGTTGTCTGTTATTCCAAACAAAATGGAGAACCTCAGCTTGTAGATGTTGTAATTCTCGTCTCGGAATCGACACCGGTAAGATCCGGAAATAGTATAGCAATCGTGGCAAAAACATAATTTTGATCGAGTTGACTCTGCCAAACCATGATAAGGAATAGTCCGCCCAATGGCGAAGACCGTGTTTGAGTGTCTTAAAGAGAGGAGGGTAGTTAGCTTGATAAGCATCTTGATTGAGGCGGTTAGATGTATCCCTAAATAAGGTAATGACTTACTTGCCCATTGAAAATTATAGGAAATTCGAAGCTGCTGTTCCTCAGACATGGGTAAGGAAACATTAAGGGCTGCTGTTTTTTGGGAATTAAAGGAAAGAGCGGAAAATTGATAATTTACTGTCGCTATTATGCCAGAGGGGAAATAATCTACATAAGAACGTCATCGGCGAATAGGGCACATTTATGTTCCTGATGTCCGCAACAGATGCTATGGATTTGGGGATGGGAGCGAATTGCCAGAGGCTCAATTGCCAGCACAAAAAAGCAGTGGAGACAATGGACAACCTTGTGTAGTGCCTCTTTGGAGACCTGAGCCGAGGGATTATTGTACAATGAGTGCAACAAAGGAAGAAATGTCGGGCCAAATCCAAAGGCCTTCAGGGTAGTAAATAAATATTCCCACGTCACACTATCGAAGGCCTTATGAAGGTCCAGAGAAAGAAGCAAGAGTGCCCCAGAAAGGGGGGCATCCCAATTAGAACAGGCAGCTGAGATCAGAGTAATAGACCTGCGAATCTGGTCCAAGGTTTGAAGACCCAATATAAATCTCGACTGGTCTTTATGAATATATTGCGCCAGAAAGGAATTAAGACGTTAAGATGTATGGATAGAAGTTTTGTTAAATTTTTCAGGTCACAATTAATTAATGAAATAGGGCGATAATTGTGGACATCGGTGGAATCTTTTATTGGGTTTGGGAATAACACTAATATATGCCTTGTTCTCATCTAAAGTAACCCCTCCCTCCTCTCTCAATGAGTTATAGTGTCATATGAGGAAGAAGATGATCAGAAAAAGTTTTGTAATATTTGTTAGGTAAGCCATTGGGGTTATTAATAGGTTGTTCCTTAAGTTCTTTATGGGCTTCAGTGAGGGAAGGAATAGGCAAAGACTCTAGAAAGGATCGAATGGAGGAAGGTTCCACTGGTCGAGGTGGGCCGTATAGGGAGGCATAGAAACCATGAAATTCCTGAAGAATCTTCTGAGGGTCTTGCGTGATAGTACCCCACTTTAGCCAGAGTTTGGGCAGTGCTGAATGAGAGAATTTGGGGGTAAGCTTATGCACTAGAAGGGAGCCTGGTCTGTCTCACCACGTAAAAAATGTATGATTCATCCAGCATAATTGCTTTTCCGCGTTTGTGGTGAGGCAGAGGTTAATTGCCAATGTGGTTTAACCACTCTAACCGTCAAATCAGAGAGCGTCAGAATCACTGGACCGTGGTCTGACCAAGGTGTCGATCTAATTTTAGCCGAATGTAGCCTGGCTATCGTTTCTGAGGGGACAAAAACATGATCTATATGAGAATACTGATTATGAGCCCTAGAAAAGTGGGAGTAGTCTCTTGAGGTGGGATTCACCTTCCTCCACGCGTCAATTAGGTCATGGCAAAAGTTGCACGAAATCGCAGCTTTGTTTAGAAGGCGATTTGTGTTTGATTACATGGGATTTGTCGAGTACATGGTCTAAAGCCAGATTTGAATCCCCCGCCAAAATCACATCTTCCAGTTCTTTAGACAGAGATTTAAAAAGGGAATGGAAGAAAGTCACCTGGTTCATATTAGGGGCAAAGTAAATAAGAAAAGACACCATATTTTCATCAGACTTTCTATCCCTTAACACTTTAGTTTCACTAAATGCTAGCTGTTTGGAAAAACAAAGCGCCACCCTCTCTTTTTTTTTTTGTCAGAGGGGTTGGCGAAAAAACAAATATATCTGGGAGTAAAAGGAGGGGCAAAATGTGTTTCCTGTAAAGCTACGATGTTGGCTCCCAGAAACTTATAATGGGAAAATATTTTGAGTCCCTTAGAAAGGGAGCCTAAACCTTGAACATTATGAGAAAGCAAGCAGATCATGGAAGTGCGTTGTTTTAAGGTAGACATGGAAAGCAAGTTGCATAGCTATTATTAGACAAACTTGCCCATCCACATGGATCATCAGGTATCCAAAAACCGTTCAAGACTCCTGGGTTGACCCTCAGACAAGAAAAATGAAAAAAGTGAGAAAAAGAGAGAAACCAATAACGCCAAGGCTGAAGAATGACTCGCATCCAATTACAGGCTAAACAGTAGTATGCAACGTAAGATAACAAAATACCAATATCCTAGACACTAAGTCAAGGACCAAAAGAGTCTACACGAAGTTGAACAATGGGGAGAGTCTTTTAAATAGGGAGAGCGCATAGACTCTTCCCGGCACCCTGGGGTCCACATGAAACATAGATAAGACTTTTAAAGCCACCAAATTATTTTACCAAAGAGTAACAATGAAAACCATAAGGCAGTACACACATAGAGAGGCCAATGCCCCAAAATGGGACCGCTGAGAGGACTCCGTTAAAAATTTTAAGCAGAGTAGAATTTGCTGTTATAAAGAAATTAGACGAAATGGATAGTTCCATCGATAGCTGATATCTCTTTGGATTATTGGCAAGAGTAGCGGTTTAAAGGCCCTCCTCTTTTCGATGGTAGCTTGAGAGATGTCTGCAAAGACTTCAATCCGGTATCCATCGACCTCCAAATCTGGATTTTCCCTAGCGTAACGCATCACCGACTCTTTGACCCTGAAAAAGTGAGTCTTCACTATTATGTCCCGAGGAAGGCCGTCTGGCCTGTGGGTACGATCTATTTCCAGATGAATTTCATCAATTGTTGCTACTGCAGCATGGATCAGGGAATGGGCAATAGATTCTTTAACTTTTACCTTTTTCAGGCAGCCCTCTAATTCGAAAAATTGCACCGCCTAGCACGATTCTCAAGATCATTTATTTTATTGTATGCCTCATCCAAGCGATCTTGTAAGTCGGCAATCATGCTAGAATTTTGGGTCACTCTGTGAACTGTATCATCAACTTCAGATTCAAACTTCACAAGGTGATCTCCAAATTCCCAAAAATCCAGTTTCAGGTCAGAGGCTAACTTAGTGGTAGTTTTATCCAATTCCCACTGTAGTAAATAAGCAAAATGTGCGATGAGTTTGGAATTCCCAGAATAGTGCAGGAGGAAAGGCAGGAGAATCCACTGGGCCATCGTGTGTGGAATCTTTGCTACTGATTTGACTAATAAAGATATCCTCCATTTCCCTGTCTAGAATGGAGGAAGCTTTGGAATCACGGCCTGGAAATAGGCTTGTGGCCTGTGAAGGAGACCCAGGAGGACTAGCGAGGGAGCTAGGAGGTGCAGGGAGGTCACTCACATGATCTATGGCTCTGGAGGAATGTTCATCCTGACGTCTAGGAGTAGGAAGAGGGAGGCACTGTTCCCTGTGACCCCTCAACAGCCGAGGAGGCCTTGGAGCCGGCACCCGGTGCCATCTTGCCTCCCCTACCCGCCCCCTTTACTGCGGCACGGGATCCACCCGCAGACTTTTGATGGCCAGGAGGGCATAGGAAGAGCCCCCACCGTCCCAGCAATTGGTACAGGTGAGTTCCGGGGGGGGGGGGGAAGGTGGGTGGTGGCTGCTTGTGTTCCCCCCTGAAGTGCCAGGATTGTGCGGAGCGGTCAGCAGGACATCCGCTCCAGCCACCCTCATTTGCTCCCTCCTTTTATATTTTTTTAATCTACAAAACACAAACATGTAATACTAATAAGAAAGTCCAGTGCTGATTTCCTGGTGGTTGGCAGCCTGTGCATAACTGATTAAGTCGGACTATACCGCTTTTGCTGGTACAGAGTGAGGGGTTAGACTATACCATGTCTGCAGATACAGAAAGAGGGTTTGTACTATACCACCTCTGTTGGTACAGATGCAGGGGTCGGACTATACCACATTGTTGGTACAAAGTGAAGGGTCGGACTATACCACCTCTGCTGGTACAGAGTGAGGGGTCGGACTATACCACCTCTGCTGGTACAGAGTGAGGGGTCGGACTATACCACCTCTGCTGGTACAGAGTGAGGGGTCGGACTATACCACCTCTGCTGGAACAGAGTGAGGGGTCGGACTATACCACCTCTGCTGGTACGGAGTGAAGGATCAGACTATACCACCTTTGCTGGTACGGAGTGAGGGATCGGACTATACCACATTTGCGGTACGGAGTGAGGGGTCGGACTGTAACGCCTCTGCCGGTATGGAGGGAGGGGTCGGACTATACCGTCTCTGCCGGACCGGTACGGAGGGGTCGGACTATACCGTCTCTGCCGGACCGGTACGGAGGGAGGGGTCGGACTGTACCATCTCTGCCGGACCGGTATGGAGGGAGGGGTCAGACTGCACTGCCTCTGCCGGTACGGAGGGAAGGGTCGGACTGTACCGCCTCTGCCGGTATGGAGGGAGGGGTCGGACTGTACCGCCTCTGCCGGTACTCAGGCAGGGGCCGGACTGTACCGCCTCTGCCGGTACACAGGGAGGGGCCGGACTGTACCGCCTCTGCTGGTACGGAGTGAAGGATCCGACTATACCACCTTTGCTGGTACGGAGTGAGGGATCGGACTATACCACATTTGCGGGTACGGAGTGAGGGGTCGGACTGTAACGCCTCTGCCGGTACGGAGGGAGGGGTCGGTCTATACCGTCTCTGCCGGGCCGGTACGGAGGGGTCGGACTATACCGTCTCTGCCAGACCGGTACGGAGGGAGGGGTCGGACTGTACCATCTCTGCTGGACCGGTATGGAGGGAGGGGTCAGACTGTACCGCCTCTGCCAGTACGGAGGGAAGGGTCGGATTGTACCGCCTCTGCCGGTATGGAGGGAGGGGTCGGACTGTACCGCCTCTGCCAGTACGCAGGCAGGGGCCGGACTGTACCGCCTCTGTCGGTATGGAGGGAGGGGCTGGGCTATTCAGACTTGTTTGAATGTGACAGCCACCATGAAAAAAAAAAATAAACATATTTTGTCTGATTAATATGATTCTTTCATGTGATCTTCACCACCACCAAGTGGCCATAGTGCAATATTTTCCTAATTAAGGTATTTTAGAAAAATAATGCAATTATGGCCACTAGATGGCATTTACAACCATCATTAATAATCATATATTTTTTTTGTTGTTTTGGTGACTGTGTGAATGTTTTACATTCATGAAGCTATTTTTTTCATAAATGGATCCCCAGTGTAAAGACAGGGATAGAGCAGAAGAAACACAATGAGGAGATAAAGGATGCTATCCTACTGGGTCCCCAGAAATAGTGAACAAAGTAGGGACTATTGTACAATTTTTTATTTTTTTTTTTATAGTATTTGGTCAGGTGGTCATTTGTACTATTTCTACCTAATGTAAATTGTATGAAAGTTTATTATTTAGTTTGCTCGATTTAAAAGATATAATGGTATTTTTTTATTTATATTTAGTACTGAACATAATGAAGAAAGAATACATAAAAAACCCACGATATTCCATTTTAAATACCCATAGACATTAAGATGATCAGAGCCTGATCTGGCAGATAAGGACAATAATTAGTCATAGTGATTACAGCAGTGCCTTCCTTAGAAAGAAGCTGAATACACATGAAGACCTCGTCATGTGTATTCTTACTAGAATCTTAGTGTGCTTATGTATTTCTTCCAGATCTATGCAGTAGTCCAGTGTGAACATTTTCTGTAATATAGACCGGTCGCTGCTGCGCTCTCTTATTGTGCAGGGTGATTGGTCTTGTCTCCGCCCTCTCCTGTAGTTTTGCTGGTAGTAATTGGGGCCTGCTGGGTCCCTCCCACAGCTCTGCTCTCTGCACAAGCTATGTACAGCACAGTTATGTCACTGCTACTTTTAATAGGTTTATATTTGGGTTTACCAATTAATAAATAATTTGCGCTAGTAAATATATATAAATATATGTAAAGAAATCATCAAATCATAAGTCCAGAAAAATATATATATACCAATACCACAGAAAAATATAAAAAACTTTTTAGGTGCAAAAAAACTTTTGTGCAAAAGGAGTGTCTCAATATAAAAAAAAGTGTCTCAATATAAAAAAATTTCACCAAAAAACCTTGATAATATAATGGCAGATCATCCAAAAAAATATCTTCAGAAACGGAAGCTCTCCAACACACCGATCCTCATCGATCGAAATAACAGGACGAAAAACTTTGTAGTTAATCGAAAATCCACTTCTCCAATAGAAAAAGGACCACCTTCAAACGTATCCATGGGGGGAAATGCCAAGCACACGAGAGAAACAGAAAGACTTCATGGTGCAATATTATAAAAACCAATTCCTTTATTAGATACTCATTGCACTTACTCAAGAGGTGTCCCAGCCGACACCAGCATCAACAGCATCAACAGCAATCACATAAACGAGCCTGACTACTCAGCACATGTGCAATAGCTGGCAGTCAAAAACGTAATGACATCACATCAATCAAGCTCCGCCCTACGCGTTTCGTCATCGACGTCCTCACGGAGCGGATAGATGTGAGACGTCTCACCCTCATTAAATATACACTCACAGGAAACGAACAGCTGACATCAATGGGGAATCAAGCAAAGCAAGCCGCCCCAAGGATGACAGAAGTCCACAAAAAGTATACAATATATCCAATATATTTGCCATCACAACAAAAAACTTTAAAACAAGGGAACAAAAATAAAAAGAAATTTAAATAAAACAATGATAGTAAATAAATTAAATAAATAAATACATTAACGGGCCAATACCCTCTAAGACTGTGTTTCAAAAAGGGAACTTAAAGGGCCAGTAACACATTAAGCACAAATAAAGGGGAACTCTAGTGATAATACAAAAATAATGCAGAAATTGTATAAAAAGCACACAATCTTCCATATATCATCTTTAAACAGTTGCCTATATGAAAATATACTTAAAAAGCATAAAAATTAAAATTTAAAAATTTGTGAGAAAACAGTTCAAATCTATATCGACATTTAACCCGAATGGTTGCAAGGAATTTAGTTCATAAATCCAAAACGTCTCTTTTTTGGAAATCTCATTAACCAAATCCGAGCCCCTCCAATGGGGTTTTACCATCTCAATCCCATAAAAGGTAAGTAAGCTCGGATCACAATTATGTACCAATTTAAAATGTTTGGATACACTATGTTTATCGAATCCTTTTACTATGTTTCTTATATGTTCGCCTATTCTTGTTTTTAAACATCTCCCAGTTCTCCCAATATATCTCAAATGACATGGACATTCTAAAACATAAATCACATGTGTAGAATTACATGTAATCAGGGATTTAATATCATATTCTTTTTTGGAAAATGAAGAGCAGAATGACTTTCTTTTTTTATTACTACCGACTTTTACAGTCCTACATACTTTACACTTCCTACAAGGAAAAAAAACATTTAAATTTGGAAACAGATCGAACTTTTTTGGGGGTTCGATGACATTGCGAGCCAATTTCATCCTAAGAGACTTATTTTTCTTATAAATGAATTTAGGAGTTTTAGATAAGAATTTATTTAGTATATCATCTTTTAGCAAAATGGGCCAATATTTTTTAAAAATTCATTCAATATTTTTATATTGCATATTATAGTTAGTAATAAAGGGTACATTATTTTCAAATCCCACATGAGCCTTTTTATTTCCAAGAAATGTCTCCCTATCTTTAATACCAATCGAATTTCTCTCTTTAATCAAAAAGGTCTTATCATACCCTTTCTCTAGAAATCTTTCAATTAACACCTCAGATTGATCGAAAAAATCTTTGTTAGCGCTACAATTTCTTTTTAATCTGGTAAACTGACTTTTTGGAGTGCTATATAACCAATTTGGATGATGTCCACTAGAAATAGGTATATAGCTGTTTTTGTCCACTTCCTTGAAGTAAGTTTTGGTACAAATTTGACCATTATCTTTATATAGGACCAGATCCAAAAAATTAATTCGCTCAAAATCACTAATAACAGTGAATCTCAATCCATAGCGGTTCATGTTAATATATTCCATAAAAGAATCGAGTTTTTCTCTGGATCCATCCCATACCATTATAATGTCATCAATATACCTCTTGTATAGCGCCATCTCTGGCCATTTATTGAAAATACTTTCTTCCTCCCATTTATCCATTACCAGATTTGCAACACTGGGAGCATACTTAGCTCCCATAGCAACACCTTTGCATTGCTGAAAAAAAGTGTTGTTATACCAAAAGAAATTATTATTCATCGCAAATTCAAGTAATTCAACAACAAATTTCCTCTGCGATCTTTTCAGGAGTGATTTATGTTTAAGGGCCCATTTTACCGCATTAATTCCATCATTTTGATCGATGTTAGTATATAAAGATTCTACATCTATAGTAACCAATATGCAATTATCAACATTATGTAATTCTTTAAGAATATTAATAAGATGTCCACCATCTCTCAGAAAAGCCCTATTTGTCATAACAATATTTTTCAGAAAAGTATCAACATATTCACCAACTCTTGCAAATAAAGAATTTATCCCACTCACAATGGGTCTCCCCGGTGGGTTCTCCTTATTTTTGTGTATTTTTGGTAAATAGTATATAGTAGGTATTCTCGGATGTTTAATCAGTAAATATTTTGCTTCTTTTTCAGTTAATACCCCCAACTCTTTTCCTTTATTAATAATACTCTTAAGTAATAATTTAAGTTTCTTAGTGGGATTTTTTGACAAAATTTTATATGTATCTTCAGATTGTAATAATCTTTTCATTTCTTTTTCATAGTCATTCTTATTTAAAACAACAATACTTCCCCCTTTATCAGCACTTCTAATTACTATATTCTTTCTCTTTTCAAGATCATCAATACCCAATTTTATATCTGGTGGAATACAGTACGAATTTTTAACATTAATACTCTTAATCTCATTTTCTACCATATTTTTAAAAACCTCCAGAAAAGCATTTCCAGAAATCTTGGGGTTAAATGTAGAAGCATTTTTTAAACCACTATTTTGAAAACCATGAGAAGATGAAGTAGGATTGTTTCCTTGAGATTTATTCAATTCAAAAAATTTTTTAATATTAAGTTTTCTCACAAATTTTTGCAAATCAATAAAAACATCGAATTTATTTAAATTCGTCCTAGGTATATATTTCAAACCAAGGTCCAAAACTTTAATTTCTCTTTCAGAAAAAGTAACATCACTTAAGTTATAAATTCCTGCCCCTATTACTCTCTTTTTCTCTTTTTGTCTCCTTCCTCCTCTTTTGCCTCTGTATTTCTTATTCCCTCTTCTCTGCCATAATTCCCTTGTTCTCTCCAATCTTTCTCCTGTGGTCTGTAACCCCTTGGTGCCATATTCCACCCCCGGTGATGGTATGAAAAACCCCCCCTCGGTGGAAAAAAATTTTGATTTTGATAACCTCCTCTCCTATATCCATTACCCCTATATCCACCTTGACCTCTATAATTAGGAAAACCTCTTGAAGGTCTACCATTATATCCATATTGATAAGGTGATTTATCATGAACATTTTCAGGTGTTCTATTAACAGAATTCTGAAATGTCACTTTTTGTTTAGGAGAAGGTATAGTGGTTTGATTAACCGTTGGAGATTTTAAATTTGGTATAATAATTTTTTCAGGTGTGGAAAGTTGGGAGTCACACCCATCTGTGGTGATTTTATCTTGCCATTTAAACATTTGCGATGAATAATAATTTCTTTTGGTATAACAACACTTTTTTTCAGCAATGCAAAGGTGTTGCTATGGGAGCTAAGTATGCTCAGTGTTGCAAATCTGGTAATGGATAAATGGGAGGAAGAAAGTATTTTCAATAAATGGCCAGAGATGGCGCTATACAAGAGATATATTGATGACATTATAATGGTATGGGATGGATCCAGAGAAAAACTCGATTCTTTTATGGAATATATTAACATGAACCGCTATGGATTGAGATTCACTGTTATTAGTGATTTTGAGCGAATTAATTTTTTGGATCTGGTCCTATATAAAGATAATGGTCAAATTTGTACCAAAACTTACTTCAAGGAAGTGGACAAAAACAGCTATATACCTATTTCTAGTGGACATCATCCAAATTGGTTATATAGCACTCCAAAAAGTCAGTTTACCAGATTAAAAAGAAATTGTAGCGCTAACAAAGATTTTTTCGATCAATCTGAGGTGTTAATTGAAAGATTTCTAGAGAAAGGGTATGATAAGACCTTTTTGATTAAAGAGAGAAATTCGATTGGTATTAAAGATAGGGAGACATTTCTTGGAAATAAAAAGGCTCATGTGGGATTTGAAAATAATGTACCCTTTATTACTAACTATAATATGCAATATAAAAATATTGAACGAATTTTTAAAAAATATTGGCCCATTTTGCTAAAAGATGATATACTAAATAAATTCTTATCTAAAACTCCTAAATTCATTTATAAGAAAAATAAGTCTCTTAGGATGAAATTGGCTCGCAATGTCATCGAACCCCCAAAAAAGTTCGATCTGTTTCCAAATTTAAATGTTTTTTTTCCTTGTAGGAAGTGTAAAGTATGTAGGACTGTAAAAGTCGGTAGTAATAAAAAAAGAAAGTCATTCTGCTCTTCATTTTCCAAAAAAGAATATGATATTAAATCCCTGATTACATGTAATTCTACACATGTGATTTATGTTTTAGAATGTCCATGTCATTTGAGATATATTGGGAGAACTGGGAGATGTTTAAAAACAAGAATAGGCGAACATATAAGAAACATAGTAAAAGGATTCGATAAACATAGTGTATCCAAACATTTTAAATTGGTACATAATTGTGATCCGAGCTTACTTACCTTTTATGGGATTGAGATGGTAAAACCCCATTGGAGGGGCTCGGATTTGGTTAATGAGATTTCCAAAAAAGAGACGTTTTGGATTTATGAACTAAATTCCTTGCAACCATTCGGGTTAAATGTCGATATAGATTTGAACTGTTTTCTCACAAATTTTTAAATTTTAATTTTTATGCTTTTTAAGTATATTTTCATATAGGCAACTGTTTAAAGATGATATATGGAAGATTGTGTGCTTTTTATACAATTTCTGCATTATTTTTGTATTATCACTAGAGTTCCCCTTTATTTGTGCTTAATGTGTTACTGGCCCTTTAAGTTCCCTTTTTGAAACACAGTCTTAGAGGGTATTGGCCCGTTAATGTATTTATTTATTTAATTTATTTACTATCATTGTTTTATTTAAATTTCTTTTTATTTTTGTTCCCTTGTTTTAAAGTTTTTTGCTTGTGATGGCAAATATATTGGATATATTGTATACTTTTTGTGGACTTCTGTCATCCTTGGGGCGGCTTGCTTTGCTTGATTCCCCATTGATGTCAGCTGTTCGTTTCCTGTGAGTGTATATTTAATGAGGGTGAGACGTCTCACATCTATCCGCTCCGTGAGGACGTCGATGACGAAACGCGTAGGGCGGAGCTTGATTGATGTGATGTCATTACGTTTTTGACTGCCAGCTATTGCACATGTGCTGAGTAGTCAGGCTCGTTTATGTGATTGCTGTTGATGCTGTTGATGCTGGTGTCGGCTGGGACACCTCTTGAGTAAGTGCAATGAGTATCTAATAAAGGAATTGGTTTTTATAATATTGCACCATGAAGTCTTTCTGTTTCTCTCGAGTGCTTGGCATTTCCCCCCATGGATACGTTTGAAGGTGGTCCTTTTTCTATTGGAGAAGTGGATTTTCGATTAACTACAAAGTTTTTCGTCCTGTTATTTCGATCGATGAGGATCGGTGTGTTGGAGAGCTTCCGTTTCTGAAGATATTTTTTTGGATGATCTGCCATTATATTATCAAGGTTTTTTGGTGAAATTTTTTTATATTGAGACACTTTTTTTTATATTGAGACACTCCTTTTGCACAAAAGTTTTTTTGCACCTAAAAAGTTTTTTATATTTTTCTGTGGTATTGGTATATATATATTTTTCTGGACTTATGATTTGATGATTTCTTTACATATATTTATATATATTTACTAGCGCAAATTATTTATTAATTGGTACACTTTATATATGGTGGTTTTTTTGCAGCTGGTACACTATTAGTAAGTTATACAATTTTGACCATAGGCGCTATTATTAATTTTTCTTATATTTGGGTTTGCAAAGGCATTTGTTACACACAAAATAGATTTCTATCTTTTGTGGCTATTGAGGGATAATTTTAAATGTAATATTCTGTGCCTGGAGGTTCAGCTTCAATGCTAGCCAATTCTAACCAATTTTCCAATATAAACCAGCGCAAAACACAAATATTAAAATAATAAATGAATATAAAATTATTATTTTATAAATAATCTTTAAAGTCCAGTGATAAAGGTAAGTGACCACAAACCCGTGACATAAAAAATTATTCCATAAATCAAAACTTTCTCAAAAATAAACTTCAGTGCTTCAAATAATTCTTCCACCATCCACCAGTGCCGAAACCAACATAAACCGCACTCACCAGATAATGGTGAGTAAAACACCTTTCAGGATTATTAAGGGCTCCTGGACCCCCTTTGAGGACTCCTCTATTTTCCACCTCAGATCTATGGGTGTTTTCTCCACTCGTCTCCTCTCCACATCACCAAGTTCCAAAAAGGGGAAAAAAGACTAATAGTGTAGTACTGTTATACCCCTTTTATAATTAATTCAAGCCAAACCACTCACATTTCATAGGATAAAAACCAGCATTTATTTAAGGACATCAATCGAATTTTCGAACAGCAAAACTAATTTCCACAGCTCCTAGGAACTCACAGCCTTGTATGCAGCAGGATGACAGCCTCCATAAAAAACAAACTTCCTCCACTAGTCAAAATGGCCGCTTGGAACGCATCCTTCGGCGTGCGTTCCACTCACCGGAAATGACGTCGGACGTTCGGGAGACCAACCGAAAGTACGTCAACGCGTTTCGCCCCACCCACAGGGCGTTCTCAAGACCTGTGGGTGGGGCCCTGTGGGTGGGGCAAAACGCGGTGACGTACTTCCGGTCGGTCTCCCGAACGTCCGACGTCATTTCCGGTGAGTGGAACGCACGCCGAAGGATGCGTTCCAAGCGGCCATTTTGACTAGTGGAGGAAGTTTGTTTTTTATGGAGGCTGTCATCCTGCTGCATACAAGGCTGTGAGTTCCTAGGAGCTGTGGAAATTAGTTTTGCTGTTCGAAAATTCGATTGATGTCCTTAAATAAATGCTGGTTTTTATCCTATGAAATGTGAGTGGTTTGGCTTGAATTAATTATAAAAGGGGTATAACAGTACTACACTATTAGTCTTTTTTCCCCTTTTTGGAACTTGGTGATGTGGAGAGGAGACGAGTGGAGAAAACACCCATAGATCTGAGGTGGAAAATAGAGGAGTCCTCAAAGGGGGTCCAGGAGCCCTTAATAATCCTGAAAGGTGTTTTACTCACCATTATCTGGTGAGTGCGGTTTATGTTGGTTTCGGCACTGGTGGATGGTGGAAGAATTATTTGAAGCACTGAAGTTTATTTTTGAGAAAGTTTTGATATATGGAATAATTTTTTATGTCACGGGTTTGTGGTCACTTACCTTTATCACTGGACTTTAAAGATTATTTATAAAATAATAATTTTATATTCACTTATTATTTTAATATTTGTGTTTTGCGCTGGTTTATATTGGAAAATTTGTTTTGGTTTATATACCTATGCACAGCAGCATTTCACTTATAATTGTTTGTTAGTAGATTGGTCCTGGGCGCTGTGTGTTTTTTTTATCTACATTCTAACCAATTACAGCAAGCAGTGTATATTCATTTTTTATCACTCTTCACACAGTGGCTATGGCTGTTCGGATCACTTCTTCGAGTCAGATACAATCCTTCATTCTTTCCAAGTCCTGGCGAAGCTGCTGGAGTCTCCAGTGACCACCGATATCATCTGTGATGTGGGGATGTGAGTATGCAATCCTAGTTGTCACCAATACATCATCAGTTTCTGTATTAACAAGCCGATACAACCTGCATTGCTGTCTATGCTGTGATCTAACAGCTCATTCTTTGCAGGCCTGTGATGCACAAAAATGTTCGATACAACTGTCGGGTGATCTTCCTTAACAAGTAATCAGATTTTACCTTTATGTTTATTGCTTTTATTATCATGCAATTCATGTCTGATCTGTCCTATAGACACCTTGTAGATAATTTCTATATCAACAACAATTTACATGGAAAACATTTTAATAAAAAGGCGGTATTTTCCAATGGGAGAATATTATACCACGGACATAGATGTGTCCATCTCTCTGTCATTGACTTTCATTGACTTCTGAGTTATTTGACTGTTTAATTTTGCACACATATTAAAATCTGCAGTTTGGGCTAAAAAAAATCACTTAAAGAAGAATTTTGGGTATATATACTTTACACATAGTTGTATTGGTCCAGTTTGAGCCAATGTAACTATACCTATAAATGCCTGACCGATGATGGAAATGACTTAAATAAGAAATTACTTGCTCATCACAGGCACCATTCAGAGACTGCTTTGCATTTTCTCAATGAATGCAAAGCATTCTCTGATAGGATGAGATGGAGAGCGAGACATCACCGCCCGCCTCTCCCCTGAGTCCAATCAGAGAATGCTTTGCATTCATTGAGAACATTAATGCTATCTCTGTAAGTATCTTCCTTATACTCATTAGAACTGAAGAAGTGGCTTGGAGTAGCTGCAGAACATCTTCAACATTACAGAACAAATCCAATTGAAAGCGACTACTACCAGCTAGATCAGGGGTCTCCAAACTATGGCTCTTCAGCTGTTGAAGTACTAAAAGTCCCATCATGCCTTCGGGAGTCTTGCCTGTGGCTGTCAGATTTACAGGGTCCTCATGGGACTTGTAGTTCCTGAACACCTGGAGGTCCATAGTGTGGAGACCCTTGAGCTAGATCATCAAGGATTATACCAGTTCAGATTTTGTAGTCGTCTGCAGACACAAGGCTCCCTGCATACAGTTTTACATTAAAGAAAACATTATGGCATTCCTTTAGATGTGTATCAGTCCTGTCTCAACTGGCCAGCAGGGATGAGCGAGGAGCATGTACATCTAAAGGGGATGCTGATGTTGCCTTTTTTCACATAACAGCAGAAAATGTTTCCTGTCTGCCTTTCCTTCTTTGCAATTTAAAGTCCAACTCTGGGAAATCTAAAAAGTATCCCTTGCTGTGGGGCTGTGCATGCACTGCAAATGGTAATTGCTTGCATAGGTCTAGGGTACATAGAAAGAAGACCTACTTACTCCATCCTCCACACTGCTATGCCGGTCCTTGAAGCACCTTCATTCCCCCATACTTTGGAAGTCTAAGGTCCTAACATCATCAAGACCAATGCATGGTCCATAGCCCTGCATTGGATGTGATAAAACCAAGCAACAGTCCACTGCAAGGGCATGGAGGGCACAGTCTGATGGGGGAGTGGAGGATCAGGAAACTTAAAGCGCTTCTCCATTCCCCCAGACTAAATGATCAGTTAACAGATGCAGTGCCAGCAAAACCCCCACTGCAAGGGATCTTTTTCAAATTTCCTGTAGTTGAACATTAACAGAGGTGGTTGATTTACACCCAGGGAGGAAATTTACACTCCATGCAATAAATCCCTGGCTGTAATAGAACCCAGGGCCCAGTGCTGTATAGGATCTGTGAAAACAATTCCAATTATTAGGAATATTTCTGTAATGTCAGAGTATAGAAGCATTTCTGGCTGTTTTCACTTTGTCTTATCTAGCTGTTTATAGTCCTCTGTAAACATGCATTTCTGAATGTGCTGTATATTAAAATCTGAAAAAAATAATTATTGACTTGCTTTTGTTATTCTAAAGGAAAATTTTGCTCATCCGACCAAAAACGGTAATGGCGAATGCTGGAAATTACCGGGAGCTGCGCTGGTTTACACCATGGAATAAACTGAGGTAGAATTTTAATTTTGCAAAGCTATTGCTGCATGTTATATCCTTTAGGCCCTGTTCACATTGGCACAATTCTGCCGGTGTTTCCAAATCATGCTAAAATTGTGGCAAAATGCAAGTTGGAGTGCCATTGATTCTTAATGGCATCCCAAACGCAGTGCGATTTTTGACGCATGACAAAACATGTGAAAATCAGCAAAAACTCTCTCCTGGCCTAGCGCCAAAATTTAGTACTGGAACTTCTTTGGTGCAACAAACGTGCATAAGGCAGCCCATTCAAGTGATTGGGCTTCCCTATGCATGACTAGCGGAAACCCGTATAAATCACGCAAGAAAAACGCATGCAGGAATGTGCAAATTTATACAGGGCCTAAAAGTGTATGTAAACCCTAACACCAAAATTCTCTTATTTGCTTGTGTATGGTCTGTTTAACCCCTTTTCACCCAGCCCCGGCTTCTCTTTAATAGGGTCTGTATGCCCAGGGGGAGGAGGGGAGGATCAGACAATCATGTGACTACGGTGGTCACATGATTGGGAGCTGTCCTGCCAATGTCCGGTCATTAGTACTGACCAAGAGCTGTCTATGACAGCTTGGTCACTGTGTTGGGAGCCTGCTCTCAGTACATAAAGCTCTGCTGCCCATGAATGCATTTGTGTGGTATGTGGGCATTGAAGTCAGCCCACTTTGTTCCCACACATATGCGTTATTTGGGCATCAAGAGGTTCAAGTATTTTGTTATATCGATTCCATAAGTGGAAAATAGAATATCTGTTGATCTTGTCAGAAAATTAGATCTGCCCTGTGTCCTGCACACTTCCTGTGCTATCACATAACTACTACAGACTAGGACTACAGAATGATTATCTTTTAAGATGTAGATATCATCGGGTGGGAGTGGTAGTAGTAGTTAGCAAAAGACAACTGGGCAGTGCTGATACCATTCAATACACAAAATTGCTGTGTGTTGTCACCCCTAAACAGGAGTTTGGAGGAGGGCTCATCTCTGGAAAATCAACAGGTATTTTTTCAGATTGCAGGGTCTCTAAAGGGTGAAAATAAAAAGAATGTGCATGCATTGTGGAGATTGCCTGTAAAAAAAAATTATTTTAATTTTTCCCTTACATACACTTTAAAAAATTGATTTGACTATGCAGGAGAAATTACTTAACTCGAGGCTTTTAGTCTACAACCTATTGCTTAGAAAATCATGACATTTATACAGAATAGAATCCGCTTCCAGAACTCTCCGTCAGGACTTCATAATATTCCATAGTGCTGTCTATGAACATGCTTACAGGAGCTTACAATGCTGATGGCAGACATAATCACCACGGTTCTTTTGTCCAAAAACAATTTTGACCCATATTCAAATACTACTGGAGTACAAACACCTATTTGTACTACACATCTAGTATAAATTGGCACTTAAAGTGTTGTAAAGGTTCAAGGTTTTGTTTTATCTTCATGCATTCTGTGCATCAAGGTAAAAACCTTCAGTGTGCAGCAGCGCCCCCAACCTCCCCTTAAACTTATTTGAGCCCCATCGCAATCCAGCAGTGTGCACGAGAACCTCGGCTCTCCCGGGTCTGTCCCTCCTCATTGGCCGAGACAGCAGAGGGACCTATTTGCACTGGATACTGTCAGTGAGCCAATGAGGAGAGAGTGGTGCCAAGCCACGCACCATATATGAATGGACACTCAGAGCAGCAGCTCAGGAGTGAGCCTGCTCAGGTGCCACAAATTGGTTGCTATGGGTCCACTAGGCAGGAGAGAGTGGCCTGGAGCGCCGGCAGCGGGCCCGAGAAGAGGAGGATTGGGGCTGCTCTATGCAAAAGCACTCCACAGCGCAGGTAAGTGAAACATGTTTATTATTTAAAAACAAAAAAACATCTTTCATATCACTTTAACCACTTGCCCTACTGAGGATTTACCCCCCTGCCTGACCAGACCATTTTTTGCGTTATGGCACTGCATTACTTTAACTGATAATTGCGCAGTCATGAAACACTGCACCCAAATGAAATTTACATCCTTTTTTTTCCCACAAATTGAGCTTTCTTTTGGTAGTATTTGATTGCATGTGCATTTTTTATTTATTGCGCTAGAAAAAAAAATCAACAATTTTGAGAAACAAAAAAATATTTTTGACTTTTTGCTATTAAACATGTCTAGTAAAAAATTTCAAAAGTCAAATTTAGTCATAAATTTATGCCAAAATGTAGTCTGCTACATGTCTGTGCTAAAAAAAAATCCCAATATGTGTAAATTAATTGGTTTACCGGAAAGTTATAGCATTTACAAATGGCGGTATAGATACTGGAATTTTTTGTATTTTTTTTTTTACTAGTAATGGCGGCGATCAGCGACTTATAGTGAGACTGTGGCAGGCACTCTGACACTGGGGGGAACTGACTTGGTGTCATTGACATCCCCAGTGACAACAATACAGTGATCAGTGCTAAAAAAAAAAAAAAGCACTGACACTGGGCAGGAAGGGTTTAACATGAGGGGCAATCAAAGGGTTAACGGTTTGCTGGGAGTGTGTTACTGGGCAGTGGTGTGTTGGTGCTTCACTGTAAGCACACTGCTCTGGATGGGTGTGCCCGAGCCCACAGAGAGGAGGACTGTTGGTTAACAATGCAGTCTTCCTCCCTGTTGGAGATGCTCGGTAATCACCGGGCGTCGGCGGGGAATCACTAGCTGGGACTCGGTGATTGACAGCTGCAGCCGCGAATGGCGGCGCGGGTAGGGCACGCTTGTGCCACCTACCTGGAAATACAAAATCACATAGATATATATATATATATATATATATATATATATATATATATATATATATATATATATATATATACACACATACACGTGATTTTGCGCACCCCTACTGCCCTGTAGCAGTATATCTGTTATAGACCGGTCCGGATGTGGTTAAAGTGGTAGTAAACCTTACAACAAAAAAAAAAAAAAGAAAAAACTTGGGCCCCTGCAGGATATCATAATGTACTAGTATGCACTGCATACTAGCACATTGTGACAGACTTGCCTTAAAACAGATCTCTCCAGTGCCCTGTCACCACTGCTGGGGCTTCCATCTTCACCTGGTTTTCCTTCTTCACCTGGTTTTCCTTCTTCACCTGGTTTTCCTTCTGGGTTTGGAAGCCAATTTGAATGGCCAAGCCACGAGAACCTCACTCCCGCGCATGCACATGGGTCTCACAGAGATGGCACAGAGTGCTGAATGGAAGGCACCATCCATTCAAGGTGCAGTGCGTATGCACCAGTGACGTCACCGGCTGCTACTAAAGTAAATAACTCCTAAACGTTGCACATTTAGGAGATGCAGTATTTACTGTACCTACAGGTAAGACTTTACTACCACTTTAAGACCAAAAGGGCCATTGTGCAGCTACGCACTTTGCACAGTTGCACAAATCACAAGTCCACCTGTGGGTAGAGCACACAGTGATGATCTCTACAGTGTGCTGTAGCTCTGTCCTTGCCCAATCACAGGTCGGGGGGGGGGGTTCCTGGACCAGACTGCATTGTTTAACTGCAGTATAGTCTACAGAGATGTTCAGGAGCTGGCTGTACTCTCTGGCGGGAGTGTTTGGATAATGATACTGGCTGAACTGAATTGCAGGTAAAACCAATCACATTTTTGTATTTTTCTTTAATTCTTTATTTATTCAGTGCCTTACATCAACATGTGGCAGCAAATGAAAAGTGCATTATAGCAGGGCTCGCCAAATCCCAGGCGCCGGGTAACCATGGTGACTCAAAACTGTGGCCTGGTACCTGGGCTTTTGTCAGCCCCAGTGGTGTAGCTTGGGGGGGCACCTTTGAAGGGAGTCATGGAACAGGTGTCCCAGAACAGATGCCAGTCCTGTTATTTCCGGGTGGCTGGCAGGTGCCACGTGCTTTTTATGAGGTGGGGAGGGGCAACCCTGTGAGGATGGGTTAAAGGAAGAGAGGGGCGGGACAGTGAAGGGCAAGTTAGGGGAGATGCGGGGCTGTAGGGTAGTAGGAGGGGTGGGTCTGGGGAGAAGTAGGGACCCTGTCAGAAAGTATGCCCTGTGTGGCTCTTGAGCCTCCCGCTCCTCCTACAGGATCACTGGGTGCGGGTCCAGGCCGAACTGTCCAGGGAGACTCTCTGCCTCACCTTGGAGCAGGAACCGGTGGCACTGAACATGTTCAGTAATGGCCCCTAGCTGGATACCCCCTCACAGGGGACCCTCCAGGTGCTCCGGTTCCTCCCCCGGACAGGCTCTGACTGCGGCTCCAAATTGGGTCTGGGCAGCCCGGGACCCCACTACCCCCTGGACAGCCAGTGAGGCCACCTATCAGTGCCCATCAGTTCGCCTATCAGTGCAGCCTCAGTAGTGTCCATCAATGTTGCCTTATCATGCAGCCTATCAGTGACCAAAAGTGCAGCATATCAGTGCCCATCAATGCAGCATATCACTGCCGCCTATCAGTGACCATCAGTGCTGCTTCATCACCACAGATCAGTGGAGAAATATGACTTATTTATAAAATAAAAAACCCAGTGGTGATCAAATACAACCAAAAAAAAGCTCTATCTGTGTAAAAAAAAATAAATTGATAAAAATTTCATATACAGAGCTGCATGACTGCGGAATTTTCTTTCAAAGTGTGACCTTGCTTAAAGCTGAAAATTGGACTGGCCTGTTTGCTTGGTGTTCCCCTTTGTTATGTTGACCTCTGTTGGGTCGTTTTACACTTTTTTTGTTTGGCAACAGCACAGGTTTACTTGCAATTTTTTGTTCGTTTAGCCTGCGGTTTGCCATAGATGTTCTATCAGCGCACTTTTGGTGTGTTTTCTGAAGGTACACTGTAAGTCTTAAGCATGCTGCATCTTTGGTGCAATTTCAGAAAACACACCAAAAATGCACAATTGAATAGAAGGTCTATGGGAATCCAGGGGTTAACTATGTGAAAAAGCGGGTGCACCTGTGCTGCTGCGAAACCACAGTGCAACAGTGTGAAACTGCCTTATGTGCTGGTTAGTTGTCAGCTGTCTGGTTTCCTTTCTCAGGAATTTTACATTGTAACCTATGTTTTTCTACATTGTTTAGAGAAGTTGAAGTTCACTTCCTTCCAAGAACTATTCAGGACATCACCGGGCAGGTGCGAATGTGTCTTCTGTTGTTATTGTGTTCTTATATAAAATGTTAGATCTGAATATAGGAACCCCCATCAGTTTGTAAAGATGCAACTGCCAAACATGTCATGCGTATCCTTGCTGCACTACCATCTAGTCACTGACCTGGAATCAGAATACAGGTTGGAAGTTTTGGTTTTGCCAGCTACATGTTGGGCCAGTAACCCTGAGATAGTAAAGCCAGGATAAGCATGACAGCCTCAGAGATTGCAAGAAAACAGCAAAGACAGCTCCAGTGTTTCTATCATTGACAGGTTCCTTTTTAGGTCCCTAATCACATAGGTCGATTATCTTCATATCCTGTGCAGAGCTGTCTTTTCCTAGCACATGGATTGACAGGTGTTGCTTGCATCCCATGCCTGTGCCCCATTGTTTTCTATTGGGGCACACAGCTGCTTGGACACAGCTGCTGTGTCCCAATATGACATATGGATGAATACGGGTCCCCAAATGCGCACAAGGTGAGTTTGGGGATCAGCATGTCATATTGGGACACAGTGGCTTTGTCTGTGCAGCCACATGTCATAATAAATAACAAGGGGACATCGGCACGTGGATGCATGTAACACCTGTGCATCACTATGCCAGGAAAAGACAGCCCTGCACAGGGCATGTAGATAATCGCTTTGTGAACAGGGCCTTGGCGACAGTTGGGCTCATGTCTACAGGAAAAGTGTATGTTAACCCCTTGCTGATCATCCCTTTAACAGCATCTTTATATCCAGGGGGTGAGGACTGCCTGATCATTCGACCACTGTGATTGACAATCACAGTGGTCACGTGATTGGGAGTCTGTTCCGCCAGCTCACAATCATTACTAGAGACCAGGAGTTGTCTATGACAGCTTGGTCATGGTGCTGGGAGTGCACTCTTGGCAGAGGGACCTCTGCCATTCATGGACTCATATGTGCGTCAAAGCCCACCTGTTTGCCACCACACATAGCTAAATCCCTGTCAAGTGTTTAATGCTATCTGTACCCCTCCTGAGAAGATTCGCCCTTCTCTGTTTGTCCTGATCACCACTGAAATGGAACAGAAAGTGAATGGAAATCCAACATTCTAGTGTTGTCACCAGAACAGGAATTGGGAAGAAATCTTCCAGTGGAGGCACCTGTCCCAGTGACAACTTTCTAAGAAGGGGTTTTTGAGTTCTTATTTTCAGTTATGTCTCTGGGACAGAAAGTTTAGGAAAATCTCCTGAACAGGACACAAACACCAGTGCAAAATGGTTTTTACCAAAGCATTAAAATAAAACATTTTTACTATGTGAGAGAACACAATGTAGCCCGACAAGTCTACATTATACTCTACCCACTGACCAGAGTCTACTGCCTTCTGGGCTTATTAAATAATCACTAAAGAGCAACTTTTGGATAGAGTATAATATTTGGTAGCATGTGCCTTTCTGGTGTATATATTGTTTTTTTCTTATATTCAGTTGTGTCTGATTACTCTGCAGGACACGGTACCATTTGGTGATGCAGTTCTGGCAACTAAAGACACCTGCTTAGGATCAGAAATCTGTGAAGAGTTGTGGGCACCAAATAGGTAATATCGAGAGTCTACACTACACAGCGAAGAAGAATTAGGGCTATATAGAGGGGAGTTAGTATATTAATACTACACAGCTTATTCAATTCACTTAAAAGCTTATACATTTAATGAAAGAAGTCAGAGATGACATGTAACCAAAGAGAAGATGTACTTGTATTCAGCAACGTATCATAGTTGTAATAGAAAAAGTGCACTCATGGTAAAAAGGAATCATTTTCTAGCTCGGAATGTAAACACATTATCAGCAGGAATATAGATCATTTAATTTTTTCAAGCAATCATCATCTAAACATTTATGTTTAAAACTGTTTGAAAAAATTATTCATAACATCTCTTCAATGGCAGGTATTATGGCGCTTTTCCATGGAATATGGACCTACCAAATTAGTAACATGAATCAAAACCGGGTTCAAGGTCATGGGCGGTAAAGGATTACTGACGCATGTAGGGAAGTGCAGGTTGGCCTGTGTAGTCCAATGTAATTAAAAAGCTATTATAGTAATAATTGTGTAAAGTAATTAACTATTAATAGAAAATGGTGTCAAAACATAATATATTTAACAACAGCAATGCAGAATCAGTTTGGTGTGTTAGCATAATGTTAAAACAATAAACAATCTTTTTTGATTATTGTAAGTTTAAATCAATTTAACAAGAACCTTTTTTTTAATGAGTGTCAAAGAAAATATTTAGAATTATGTTTACAAAAAATATTTTAACAGTGGAATCTGACCAATTCCTATTTCTGCCTTACACTGTGGGTAAAATTTACTAGAACTGGTGCACTGAGAATCTAGTGCAGCTGTGCAGATTCCGCCAATCAGATTCTGAATTCAGCTTGTTCAATTAAGCTTTACTAATAAAACCTGAAAGCTGGTTGGTTCCATGCAGAGCTGCACCAAATTTTGCACTCTCCAGTTTTAATAAATAACCCTCAGTGAACTGAGGCATGTATGCACAGAATAAACCAACATTTAAGAAATTTACAATAAACCGTCCTCATTGCCGTAATGACTGAATTTCCAACTTAGCAACTGCAGTTATCACAGTGACAAATGATTGGCTGGAGAGATTAATGATAGTATTATCTGGAGCCTGATGGGGAGGGATGGGAGATTGACCATCAACTCTGCTACATTTTTGATAGTCAGCACAAGGGATTTGATGTTTCCATATAAATTATGTATGTAAATATTACCATGTGTAATATGCACACTCACAAACAATGTAGTTCTAATAAAACGCAAAGCTCCAAGATCATTAGGCCATAATTTACCCATCTCACTTTTCACACACAGTAAACTTTTATTCAGAGTCTTTTGTGCTACGAATGCTTTCACAAATCACGCACATGTATAAAGTACTATTCTTGCTATTAAAATAACATGAATTAAAAAAATGGCCACTTCAATCAATAACTTACCAGTTTAATTACATTGTATAAACCTATCAATTTTAATGCCCAACGTTGTCTGCTCACCTTCTCCCTTCTCTCCATAGAGTCTGGCATATGAAAAGTTAGGGCCGTGGCCGCATTCCCTGAGTATTAAGTATCCTGTACAGCAAAGAGAGTCCTCTTAACCAGGGGTCTCCCTCGGTCTCCCTCCACGAGGCCTTAAATTAGCAGTGCCATCAAACCCTCTTAATCCAAATAATTAGCTCTCAGGTAGGGAACATTGTCCATGGTGACCATCCTGCGGCCCTAAGGGCCCTCCCAAGCGGTCAAGAGACCATACAGAAGGAGGCAATAGAGAAGGGGAAGTTATAAAAGAAAATAGAGAATCTTTTTTTTTTTTCTGTAAGAATTGTTTTCACATGTTGCAACAATAACAAAAAATAAAGGACGCACACTTGATAAAGTTTAACAAAGATTTATTTAATGTAATTTGAAAGGAAAAAAATGCTCATAATTAAAATATTTTTTAATTGTGTTATACTTTAATATTTATATTTGCATTGAATACATCTATCACTAATTTGTAATAATTGAAGACACGTTGATAAGAAGGGAAGGCGGTGATGATAAAAGAGACATAAAAATAAAAAAAAATAAGGAATAGGTAGAAAACGTGGAAATGTGAGAGAGGGAAAGAGCAAGAGAGAGGGAATGAAAGAGCAGGAGAGGGAGGGACGGAAAGCGTGAGGGAGGGAAAGAGAGCGAGCACTAGAGGGGGAAAGAGTGGGAAAGAGCAAAAAAGAGGGAGGGATAGGGAAGGAGAGGGAGAGAGGAGAAGAGACAGAGAGTATAGACAGAGGGAGGGAGATTGTGAGGGGGGGAAAGATCAAAAGAGAGGGAGAGAGTGAGAAGGGAAAGAGGGAGCGATAGAGAGAAGAAATGACAGAGAAATAGAAAAATTTTAAAAGAACAAGAGAAAAGAATTAAAGAGAGTGGTAGAAAAAGAAAGAGAGTGATAACAAGAGAAAAAGAGTACATTAGGAAAAAAAGGAAAGAAAGAGAGAACAAGAGAGAAAGATAAAAGAAATAGAAAGTATTCTCATTTAGTTTAAATCCCCAACCAGAAAATATAAGCTCAAATATATTCAAAAAGGACTGCTATATTGCAAATCCTGTTGTCCTCGTGAATCTCAAAACTAGAAATGTAAGAACAAGAAATTAAAAAATGACAATATTCATTAGGGCAGAAAAAGTATACCAACAAAACATACCATAATGGACAAAGCGTGAAAGAAAAAAAAAGGAACAAAATAAAGAAGGTAAAAAAGAAAAAACAAAATAAAGAATGAGCAAAAAAAAAATTGTGAGAAAAGGGAGGAGAGAGTGAAAAGGGAGGGGGGGGGGGGAGAGAGAGAGAGAAAGTGAAAACTGGTTACTCTTTAGGGCATAAAAATTAATTGTACAAAATATAACATAAATGAAGAGAAAAAATAATAAAGAAAGAGAAATAGACAAAGAAAGAAAGGAAAAGTGAGAGAGAGAGAGCGATTGGGAGAATTAAATATTGAAGAGAGTGAAAATACACTGATTAAAAAGTGTTCCTTTAATTTTTTTGCGCAGACTATAGCATCAAGTCAATTAAACTCCTGGGCTATTGATCTGGTCAGTTACATATCAGAGGGGGTTGGTAATCAGTTTCAGCTGCTTTGGTGTTAAATTAACAACAGGTACACTAGATGGGCAACAATGAGACAACCCCCAAAACGGGAATGGTTTTACAGGTGGAGGCCACTGACATTTTTTCCCTACTCATCTTTTCTGACTGTTTTTTCAGTAGTTTTACATTTAGCTAGGGTCAGTGTCACTACTGTTAGCATGAGACTATACCTGGACCCTACAGAGGTTGCACAGACAGCCCAACTCCTCCATGATGGCACATCAATACGTGCCATTGCCAGAAAGTTTGCTGTGTCTCCCAGCACAGTCTCAAGAGCATGGAGGAGATTCCAGGAGACAGGCAGTTAATCTAGGAGAGCTGGACAAGGCCGTAGAAGGTCCATCAGCAGGATCGGTATCTGCTCCTTTGTGCAAGTAGGAACAGGATGAGCACTGCCAGAGCTCTACAAAATGACCTCCAGCAGGCCACTGGTGTGAATGTCTCTGACCAAACAATCGGAAACAGACTACATGTGGGTGGCCTGACGGCCTGACATCTTTTAGTGGGCCCTGTGTTCAGTGCACAGCACCATGGAGCTTGATTGGCATTTGCCATTGAACACCAGAATTGGCAGGTCCGCCACTGGTACCCTGTGCTTTTCACAGATGAGAGCAGGTTCACCCTGAGCACATGTGACAGACGTGAAAGAGTCTGGAGAAGCTGTGAAGAACGTTATGCTGTCTGTAGCATCGTTCAGCATCACCGTTTTGGTGGTGGATCAGTGATGGTCTGGGGAGGCATATCCATAGAGAGACGCAAAGACCTCTACAGGCTAGACGATGGCACCCTGACCGCAATTAGGTATCAGGATGAAATCCTTGGACCCATACGCTGGTGCAGTGGGTCCTGGGTTCCTCCTGGTGCATGACAATGCCCAGCCTTATGTGGCAAGAGTATGCAGGCAGTTCTTGGAGGATGAAGGAATTGATTCCATTGAATGGCCCTCACGCTCACCTGACCTAAATCCAATAGAACACCTCTGGTATAACATGTATCGGTCCATCCGACGCCACCAGGTTGCACCTCAGGCTGTCCAGGAGCTCAGTGATGCCCTGGTCCAGATCTGGGAGGAAATACCCAGGGACACAATCTGTCATCTCATTAGGAGTATGCCCTGACGTTGTCAGGCATGCATACAAGCATGTGGGGGCCATACAAACTACTGAGTACCATTTTGAGTTGCTGCAGTGAAATTTCAGCAAAATGGACTAGTCTGCTGCATCATTTTTTCACTTTGACTTTTGGGGTGTCTTAGAATTCAGTCCTCTGTAGCTGCTGACTTTTAAAATAGTCACTTACCTGTCCCTCGGTCCAGCGGTGTCCTTACCACCGCTGGTTTCACCGGCCGTCTTCTCTCCATGGTGCCGCCATCTTTAGTGTGGGCACCCGGCTGTGACAGCTTGCTGCTTCACAGCCAGGTGCCCACTGCGTATGCGCGAGAAGCGTTGCACTTTGTGAATGGCCCCTAGTCTTGTGGGACCAGTCACGTGTCCCAGAAGACTACGGGGAGGGAGGACAACTTCCGCTTCCGTTCTCGTAGGCAACCTGAGAGCCGCAGGACTACAATTTCCATCATGCCTCTGCAAGTCATAGCTGTAACTGTCAGTTTTGTAATCTTTGCAATGCCTCATGGGAAATGTAGTTCCACAACAGCTAGAGAGCCACAGGTTGCCTACCCCTGTCCTAGGAGATCACAGCAGACGTGGGAGGGGGCATCAAATACGGGTACCCGCTGCCCCCCTGCTCCCCAAAGGTGCCAATCCTTAATTGTTTGCAGGGGACAAAGCATTAAAGCGGAACTTCCCCTTTTGGATGGAACTCTGCTTTAATAACACAAAATTTTATTTTTTTTTCTAAATATTTTTTGACAGGGAAAGTAAGAGTAGTACTTACAATTAAAATATTATTGGGGGGGGGGGGGGTGGCGCAAAGGGAGAGAGTTGTTTTTTTTTTAATTTAGTTACCTGTGAAGAAAATAGGTCTACAGGGATGAATTTTCAGGAAATCTTCAACTTTTCTGGTATTCTAAATCTATTATGACGATAAAATAAAAAATTATATTTACGTAAACTATTTCAAAATCATGCTAAATTACTTTCTTCTTAAAAGCATAAAAGGAACCTTCATATAAAGATTAAAAAAATTAGAAAGTCAGAAAGTGATAGAGAAAAAAAAGACAGACGACTAGAGAGAGAGAGAAAGTGAAAGCAAGAGAGAGAGAAATAGAGAGTGAATGAGCTAGAGAGTGAGAGAATAAGGGGGGGAGGAGGGGGGAATAGAGAAAGTGATAGAAAACAAGGGCTAATCTTTATATTGACTTACCCGAGAAGAAATGTTCTCAAATGGGAAGAATTTTCTGGTCTGCCAAATCTAGATTAATGAGAATATTTGTTTTTATTAATATTTTTTGTACTTTGTACAAAATTAAAAACAAACAGAAATAAAAGAAATTCAGTTAACAGGATATAGAGTAAGACAGACAGAGAGAGAGAAATAAATAAATAGAAATAAAAAAAAGATAAAGATATAGAGAATGAAAGGAAGGGATAAAGAAAGCAAGATAAATAAATAGGGAGCTAAAGAAAGATTAAAACGAGAAAAGTTGAATGAGGATACTCTCACATATGCATCCATTTAGATTGCATGTCATCATCAGAGTGCCCATTTATAGTATACATCCTCATTAGAGTGCCCCTTTACATTGCACACCTGCATTAAAGTGCCCTTTACATTACATGTTCTCATCAGAGTACCCCTTTACATTGCTTTTAAAGGGGCACTCTGATGATATATGGATATGTAATGTATTGGAGCAGAACACTGTGGTGGGGACAACCAATTTGACAGTCTATCACAGCGCTCAAGCTCATCGGGTGTCCCCATCACAGAGCTCTGTCACAAATCACAATGCACCAATACCACCTTTGTTTACTGCTGCTGCTCTATGCGGACTCACTACTAGTGAGTCCCTCATTCAAAAATGGAGCCTAACTCTGTCTGGGATTGTGTAATTTTCGTTTTTGAAATAAAGTAATGACAAAAGCAGAGGATGCCCATTGACTCCTGGGATCGATGACACCGATATCCCAGGAGTCAACGAAACACCATGGGTGACATATCGCTACATCAACAAGGCTGGAAGTGGTGGGTATTTTTTTTTTTTTTTTTTTAAAAGAAAGGTACCTGTACCAAAAAAGAAAAAAAATTGCAAGCATTGAAGCTCCACTTTAACAATCTGTATAACTTTCCCTGGAATAGACAATAACATTCTCAGATATAAAAACATAAATGATTTTTCTAAGAACCTTAGTTACATTATTATACACCTGCAGGTCTACCCTTTAGGGATAAATATAATTATGCAGTTATTCAGTTGTATTTTCTCCCTGTCAGAGCAGAGATGGTAGGCAATGTTAATATGTATATATGTATAGATATTCGGCCGGTTCAGCAGAGATTGCCCAAATTTTAAGCCGTGTACCCCCCTCTTTGTTCAACAGAAGCTAACCGTTATTACAGCTTCTGTCAAACGATCCTGCTGAAAAACCAGTATTCTGCCGCTGCAGCACTGATCAGTGTATTCTGATGGGTGGAGTGGGGGGGGGGGTGTAGAATGGCCGCATAGCAAAGCCTAAACATGAGATATCTTATCCATATGTCCATTCCTACATCACTGGACACATTCAAAAATTAATGATTTTTTTTAGAAAACTGTAGTTCAAGCCCTTGGTATATGGTCAGTTGTTAAATTGTGTTTGCCCTGTAGTTGGTCTCTTTCTTCTCACTTAAATGTTGCATGCAGTGCAATACATTTGGAAGCATGAAGATATTATTATTATTAATATACAGGATTTATATAGCGCCAACAGTTTGCGCAGCGCTTTACAATGTGAGGGCAAAAAGTATAGTTACAATACAATTCAATACAGGAGGAATTGGAGGGTCCTGCTCGTTAGTGTTTACAATCTAAAAGGGGAGGATCAAGTAATATGAAAGGTAATAATTGTGGTGGATGAGCTGATGGAGAAAATACAAGTACAGTTGTTAGGTGGAGGCAGGATAGGCTTCTCTGAAGAGAAAAGTTTTCAGGGATTGCCTAAAAGTGGACAGAGTAGGAGATAGCTGGACAGATTTGGGTAGAGAATTGCATAGGATGGGAGAACTCTTGGAGGCATGAATGAAAGGAGGTGACAAGGGAACTAGAGAGCAGAAGGTCTTAGGAAGAATGAAGAGAGCAATTTGGTTGTTATTTTGAGACTAGGTTAGTGATGTAGCTGGAGGCCAAGTTGTGGATGGCTTTCTAAGTTGTTAGTATTTTGAATTTAATTAGTTGGGTTAATGGCAGCCAATGCAGGGATTGGCAGAGAGGGATATCAGACACTAAATGGTTGGTAAGGTGGATGAGCCTGGCAGCAGCATTCATGATGGACTGGAGGGGGGATAGCCTATGTAAAGGTAAGCCAATGAGGAGGGAGTGAATTTTACAGGCACATCACCTGTGATTATCATGATGATGATTAAACTGTACAGCCTGTATACAGTTCAGTAAGACACAAACTTTACTGTGTGATCATCATTTTGATAATGACCACCAGCGCCTTGGCTGTATCATTCACATGGCTGCTGAGAGTGTTTGCATTGTATACTATTACTCGGGGGGGGGTTCAGCCAGAATGTGGCAGAACTCTATTCTGCAACCTTCAGCTCTAGCCCTCTGCTCCCACTCACCACTGTCACTTCTAAACACAGTGTTTAGAAGTGACAGCTTACCTCTCCCAGCAGCTTTCATTGATTCCTTCCTGCCCTGCACTCAGTATGGGGACAAGATAATGCAGGTGTCCTGGGGAGCAGCGCGTCATGTGTGGGAGGGGGGTGTCGCATGGTAGGTGGCACCCTCTGTGATCCCATCTGTTTGCACTCTGTATATAACACTCTCCTTAACTGTGCACTCTGTACATAGTGATCTTCTGAAATCTGCACTCTGTATACAGCATGCTCCTGAACTCTGCGCTCTGTACATAGTGCTCTCTGTACATAACATTCCTGAACTCTTCACTCTGTACATAGTGCACCCTTGAACTCTGTATTCTGTACATAGCACACTTCTGAACTCTGCACTCTTTATGTAGCACACACGTGAATGGAGTGGGGTCATACATGCCCCCTTATTCTGTATACTGCATTGTACATTCCCTGTTCAACAATACTACATTCTGCACTATGTAAGTAATATCGGACTCTAATTATCCACACTTTTTAAAAAGTGCCCAATATTTAGCGCAATATAATCCACACCCACTTTTTGCCATGGCGCGCGCTACGTGCGTCACATTTTCTTTTTGTCTGGGCCCAGCTTATGATCCTGCACACTGACCCACTGATTTAATAAAACATCCCTGTCTGAATCATAAACAAACAGGACAGAGTGCGTGGTTTTAGCAGTGTGGCACGGACATTAGATTAAAAGCAGGGAAAATGTTGATATGAATAGGCAACATTATTATTATTATTATTACATCGAGTTTATATAGTGCCAAAGGGTTTGCTCAGCGCTGTACAATAGAGGGGGGGGACAATACATGAAACAGTACAGCAACTACAAACAGCACATGAGGGGTTAGAGGGCTCTACTCTTTCGAGCTTACAATCTAGGTGATGCAAAATATAAAGTGGTGCAGAATATACTGACAGATGTATAAATGTGGAGCAATAATATTTGACTAATCCATTGCTTGTCTTGTAGTCCTCACATTGATATGGGCCTGGACGGTGTAGAGATATTTACAAATGCTTCTGGAAGTCATCATGAGCTGAGAAAAGCCCACTTACGTGTAGATCTTGTCAAATCTACAACCACAAAAGTATGTTCTATTTGAGTGAATTGCATCTTTAGGTGAAATATCCTTTTAGAAATCCCATAAAAAGCATTAGCATATTAAGGGGTATTCTAAAAAGGAAAATAGCAATGACCAACCTGCATTATCCATAGCAATCAATCAGATGGTATGTTTCTGTGTGTTGAGTGTTCTAAATTGATAGAAGGTGAACTCCGGGGTTACAGCCCCACACCTACACTCTGGGGTTACAGCCCCACACCTACACTCTGGGGTTACAGCCCCACACCTACACTCTGGGGTTACAGCCCCACACCTACACTCTGGGGTTACAGCCCCACACCTACACTCTGGGGTTACAGCCCCACACCTACACTCTGGGGTTACAGCCCCACACCTACACTCTGGGGTTACAGCCCCACACCTACACTCTGGGGTTACAGCCCCACACCTACACTCTGGGGTTACAGCCCTACACCTACACATTGGGGTTACAGCCCCACGCCTACACATTGGGGTTACTGCTGCTTTCATATCACTCAGTGCTTGTACTATCTTTTTCTTGCAGTGTGAATATGTTTTTTTATTTTAACATTCACCCACTTTAACATCTTTACTCTCATTTACAGAATGGTGGGATCTATTTACTCTCCAATCTCAGAGGCTGTGACAGTGACCGGCTTTATTTTGATGGTTGTGCTATGATATCCATCAATGGAGACATTGTAGCACAGGGCGTTCAGTTTTCTTTACAAAATGTGGTAAGTGCAGTTCATTTACAGTTACCAATCTATTGATGTGTAATAACTTGAAGAAAACAAAGTGGCTCCAGGGGAAGTCGCAAGTAATGGCAATAACTAAAAAAAAGATTATGCTAACAAGCTTCAGGCAGACGCTAGCAATTCATAATACTTAGAAAAGATATTCGGGAATGCAGTGAAAAAGGTATATTTAGGAACTTTTTGGGGTTTCTGAATAAATCTTTCTTCATTGTGTTAGAGACTGTGCTGCTTCCTGAATAGCCTCTGGGGCTGATTTACTCAAACTGGAGAGTGCAAAATCTGGAGCAGCTCTGGATAGAAACCAATCAGCTTCCAGGTTTTATTGAACAATTCTCCGGTTTCAGTACATCAAACCCCATCTCTTTATATTTATCTCTGTCATCTTTCTGTTATGTCTCTCTCTTCATCATTCCTCACTCTCATCTGTTTATATCCTCTATCTTTCTCTTTATCATTCCTCCCTCTCTATCATCTCTGTCTGTCATCTTAATCTATATCACGTTCTCTTTATCATCTCTTTCGTCTTTCTATCACCCCTCTCTATATATCATCTCTGTCTTTCTTTTGCTATATCATCTCTCTTTTCTGTCACCTCTCTCATCTTTATCTATTTATTTATATAGTTGCTGTGTGGATATATACTGTATATTATCCCTCTCTCTTTCTTTCTCACCTCTCTTTCTTCTCTTTTTTTTCTTTCTCCATCCTCTCTCTCTCTTTTTCTCTATGTATTCTCTCTCTCTCTCCCCTATTTCTTTCTTGTTCTATCTCATCTCTTTCTTTCTCCATCATCCCCCCCCACCCTTCTCTTTCGTCATTCTGTCTTCTCTCTCTCTCTCACCAAATTTTTATCCATCAGTATGTAAAATAAAGAAAAAAAAAAAACAACAAAAATAGGATTAGCTGATCGTTTTCCAATTCTATTTTGACAGGAGGTCCTCACAGCCACATTAGACTTGGAAGATGTCCGTAGCTACAGAGCCCACACATCCTCACGGTGTATATCGGTAAGGAATCAATTCTCATGCAGCACTTTTTGTATTTCAATGTTTTTATTGATTTTAACGTTGAAGCAAAAGGCACACCCACGCAGGGGCTATCAATGGCACATAAAATACAAAAAATAAATCCAATGTTATAGCTTTACCAGTGCAATGAACCAAAAGCATATCTCTACCGCCTCACAAAAATAAGACAAATACAAAAAGGAAAGAAGAGGAAGGAAAGAAGAAGACAAGGCCAACAGCAGGGATCCAGGAACACCTAGACCCAGACTAGCCGGGGGCAGCGTGGGAAAAGCATATGTCAACCACGGCTCCCAGATTTTCAAAAATTTGCGATGGAAGGCATTATGGATACTCGATATCTGTTCATTAAGCATTAAAGTGGACTGAAGAGGGACAGATGTATTCTTCCAGGCCTGAGCAATCATTTTAGTTGCCCACAAAAACAAAGTATGCGTTGAGCATCTGTTCAAAGAAGCATAGAGTAGGAAAACAAGACCTGGGGCGCCAGGAAGCTGTTGGCAAAGCTGTTCAAAGGCAGATTTCTGATATGGAAAGGCGGAGGTACCACACAATGAGGTTAGCCAATGCTGCAATTTAAGATAACAAAAAAATTCCGCCTGGGGAACATCCCGTGATTCCCTAAGAGAATTCCAGGTGGGGAAAGACCGAGGAATCAAAACATGGCGCACCTGCGAAAAGCCATTAGCCACCCACAAAGAGAGGGTTAATCTAAACCCAGCAGAAAAAGAGGGTTATTAGTAATTGGGAGCAGAGGTAGAAAGGGTGACATCAAGCCACTAGAGGAGGAGACCAAGTCCCATACGCGCAGGCCATGGAGCAAAATTGGACTCAGTGTCTTCGGGCGTAAAGCAGGGGGGATCCATAGGAGCGTGCAGTATAGACAGACCTCCCTGCAGCCTATGAACAATAAGCATATTTCTGGAGATTCTGGGGCAGCAGTCAGCCCAGATAACTTGAATAATCCTCATCTGAATCAGCCGAAGGAAATAACTGGAAGGGTGCGAAGATAGTATAACAATTTTGGTCATTTTCACCTAATTACCTCATCCTATCCAAGACAAGAGTGGGAAGTGCCAAGAGCGCATGAGAGAGGACAAGGAGCAAAGCAATGAAAAATAGTTTGCAGCAAACAAAAAGTCATAGGTGGGGGTCAGGTGAATGTCCAAATGTTCCAGCAAAGATGAAGCCCATTTGTAAGGAAAATGGGACTGTAGGTGCAAAACCAAATCTGAGGCCAAGGTGATATTGAGAGCGAAAGTCTTATCCAAATTTATATGGAGACCCAAAATCAAGGAGAAACGCTCAAGAACCTGTTTCAAGTTTGGGAGCATCGTCCAAGGATTAGTGAGAGGAGTACCAAGGCCAATGGCTCAAGCGCCAGGACAAATAGTGCCAGAGACAGGGGACATACCTGTCTCATCCCTCACCAAATTGGAAAGAGATCCAAGATATACCCTGCATACTTAAACGAGGCCAAAGGGGAAGAATACAAGGCCTGAATCCAAGAAAGGATAGAATCCCCAAAGCCCCAGCAGGACAACAAAAACCGCAGGTATTCCTAGGATAAGGAACCGAAAGCTTTATATATGTCCAATGACTGTAAAAATCCCAGAATTTTCCACTGTTGCAAAAGGCGAACATTGTCGCCCACCTGCCTCCCCGGGAAGAAACCTGCTTGGTCCCTAGGGACCAGGCTACGCAAATATTTATTGATCCAAAGACTGAGAATCTTGCCCAATATCTTTAAATCTTTATTAGGAAGTGAAATGCACGTTCCTGCACGTCTTCCATTGTCCTAGGGATCATTGAGATATGAGCTCTGAGCGCATCTGGAGAGGGCAAAGAGCCCTGTCATAATTAATTGAAATACCTAGCCAAGAAGGGCGTCAACAGGGTTGCAAATTTCTTGTAATAGAGGCCTGAAAAGCCTTCGGGACCCGGGGCTGAAGAGGACCATAAAGATTTGATGGCTTGAAGAACTTCCGATACAGATACACCCGCATTAAGTGCTACCTGCACCACTTCCAACAAGCCAGGGAGCCATAGATCCTGAAAGAACGCTTCCGCCTGAGCTACAGGAAAGGGGTTGGGTTGGCGTACAGGTGCGAAAGGAAGTCCAAAAAGTGTGAGACGATCTGCTGGGGATTGGAAGTACAACCCCCCGCTGGGAGCCGCAACTGGACCGGTTTATAGGGTTTCCCCACAGAATTGAGTTTCCTAGCTAGCATCGGACCTGGCTTATTAGCACAGATATAAAACTTATGTTTGGTCCAACACAAGGCCCGTTCAGCTTCCGAAGACGCAAGTAGGTCTAATTCTGCAGCCAAGGTGTCTCATGCACGTTTATGGGCCGCGGACGGGTGTGACTTCCAACGAGCATCTGCCAAGGCCAGAAGAGAATGAAGTTCCAAAAGGCGACGCACCCTCATCCGAGGTGCAGCCAGCTGTATGAGGTGGCCCCGCTTTGTAACTTTGTGTGCCTCCCACAGGGGCATTGATGAAGAAACCGATCCTGAGTTGTCCGCAAAGTACGTCCGTATTACAGATTCATTTTGCTGACAGGTGATCTGAGTGGTCAATAAGGATTCATTAATACACCAATGAAAGGAGCGCCGTGTCATACCCGAAATTGTGAGAAGTAAAACCAGGGGATCATGGTCCGACTAGGGCAAAGAAAGGATAGATAATAGCCTGACTAAAGGAAGCTGTTGCACCTGCATAAATACATGGTCAGTTCTGCAGAAACTGTCATGAGGATTGGAGTAGAACATAAAGTCACGCTCAGCAGGGTGAAGTTGCCTCCAAACGTCTACCAGTCCCGCAGACTGCAGGAGTGAGTGCATGCGTTCTTCATGCGCCAAGTTGTGAGAAGAGGCCACCCCCCAAGTAAAGCGCCTATCTAGAGTGGAATCCAAGGTAACAGTTGAATCTCCCAAAAGAAGAAGGCCCTTGGAGTGTCAGGAAATGATAGAACAAAGATGCGTGAAAAATGTGTACTGAAAGCGATTAGGGGCATAATAGGAAACAAAGATGACCTCCTGATCCCAAAGCGTGCCCTGCAAAAGTGAATACCTGCCCATGGGATCCGCTATATTCCAGACACAGGTGGAGATTGCATTTGAAGGCTATCAGAACACCCCGTCGTTTCTCAGGAGCCGAGGCTGTGTAAAAAGTGGGATAACGAGGCAAAAGATACCACGGGGCAGAGCACTGGGAAAACCTGGTTTCCTGCAGGCATACCACGTCAATGTGTTGCGATTTAAGGTGATGAAAAACTTTAGAAAGACTTCTGAGCCACATTAAAACCTTGTACATTTTATGAATGTACTTTTAAGAGGGGCGAAGCCATGGCAGGATCAGTGTAATACACTCTATTGTTCCATTAATCCGCTCCATTGCTTAGTCCATGGCATCCCGAAACCCTGCAGAAAATAGAAACAGAAAAACCAGGAAAGGGGGGAAGATAAGAAGAGCAGAAGAAAAGGAAACACAAAGAATATGTACAATGGCATAGCCATATCACAACTATGGTGAAATGCATCCTTTACTCAAAGAATACCAGTTTGGGGTGGATCTACCACCGGACACATGGCTGAAAATAGATACATCAAAATCATCGGCCCCCAGGGGACAATAAGGCAACAACATAGAACATGAAATGGTCAAAAACATAACTGAAACCCACGTCAATAGAGATAGGAGTCCTTCGAAGAGGGAACACACCCATGGAAGCCCTCCCGCCAGAAACCCAGTTAGGTGTAGGGACCCAACCCTTTCCGAGGGGATGACAACAGACCATACCGAAACCCAACCAACTCAGCCCAGATAGTCCCCTGCCTCAGCACCCCAACAAGACCATCAGCATGGTATTGAATAAGGGCCCACTTGAGCTAACCTCCCTCTACAGAACCCAAGGGAACCATCGGCCCAAACCACCCCCACAAATCATATTGCACTCACCCTGGACCCTTGGTGTTCTGCAGTGGTGGAAAGTCTCGGCGCTCAAGTCCAATGGATGACTCCTTACCCAAATTTGGACTCAGGAACAGCCAGAAGGTCAAACTTACGGTCCCATAATAATAAATCAACGATGTGGCACAATGGAGGAAGTCCTGGACACCAGCCTGGTGAGGAGCAGGTTGGACTGGAACGTAGGGGAGTCCGAGGGAGGGCCCTCTTCCGGCTAGATGTCTTCTCCCAGAGGCAACCCAGAGGAGGCAGCCCCGCCCGGGATCCAGAAGAATGCGCCAGGCTCTGCACTGTGCCTCCCGGCGGGATAAGGTGTAAGGATTCCAGAAGAGAATGAGCTTCTTCTGGCGTGGCAACAGAGTGGGTACAGCCTTGATAATCGAAAGTGAGGCAGAATGGAAAGCCCCATGCGTACTTGATTCAGCAGGACTGAAGTGAAGGGCTTCAACTGGCAACATTTCTGGAGCATGATCTGGGAGAGATCTGAAAAAAGCTGTTAGCGATGCCCCGGGAAACTGACATCTGGTTATTCCTGGCCACCAAGAGAATAGTTGCCTTAGTGCAATAATGCATAAACTTGATAATAATGTCTCTTTGGGGGCCCCTCCGGCCATCAGGGGCCCAATGCTTGATGTATTCAGTCAAACACAAGTCGGTCGATGGGGATGGCGGGGTCAGCTCCTGGAACAGGGCAGTGGCGGTGGAAGTGAGATCCGTAACAGTTTCAGGAATACCCCGCAGGCGCAAGTTGCCACGACAGAAACGGTTCTCAAAGTCCTCCAGCCAGAGCAGCGTGTCCGCCAATTCTTTTCTTAGGTCGCTCAGATCTTGCTCATGATTTTCAATCATCGTGGTCGCAGCATCCATTTTATCCTCAAGATCATTCGTACGATTGCCCAGCTCCGTAATTTCTCTAGAGAGATGCTCTGCTAGCCTGAAAGTAGCAGAGGACAATTCCATCTGCAGCATAGATTTAAAGCGATCTAGGAGCTCAACATCTCGAAGAGCCGGTGCGGAGGGCTGCAGGGGTCCCTCTGATGCAGAGTCTGTGTCATAGGCGGGGTCCAGATCATTCATCCGAGGCGGCGGATCCGAAATTGAGGCCGGGGCTCCAGGGACAACCGTCGGCAAGTAGGCCACAAGCTCCGGCACGGATTGCCAAGCACTGGAAGGGCGGGCGGCCCCTGTTTTTTTTCCCCCATTTGTGCGGGTGTACAGCAGTGTAGAATTTTCTGAGACACATGTAAAACTTCTTTAGTGTCTATAGGCGATTTTGCGAATAATTAAAGAGCCGGTGACATAAAAAATAAAGTGTTATTTTAAGCCATTGTGTGATAAAATAAAATCACAATGTAAAGCGTATCATGAACAGTTCCGTGTAGTTAAAACAGAAATATCAAAACAGAAGTTATAAAGATGTGTCACCATTATTTTCATGGCTGATTGTCCTTCATGTCTTGTAATGGTTGTCCTTCTGAGCTTTTAGCAAGACGGAAGTGACGAGTTCTTGTCTTAGAGAATGCACCTGTTCCAGCTTCTCAGAATGTGAAGAACGACAGTGTCTCCATGCTTTGCTTGTGCGTGTCTGTGTGAATTGATGGACATGTGTATGTGTGTATGTGTGTCGTGTGAGTGTCCAGCGCTCTCTTCGGTTGCCTTTTTATGAAGCTTGTATGCGTCATAATTCGGGATCCTAGAACCTTGTATGGCAAACAATACTGCTTAGCAGAGCAATTTCATTGAAGGGAGGGGACACTACATATATGGTCTTTTGATTGACAGGCCCATATGTATTGGCTGCATAAGTTGAAGCTGACAATGTTGCATCAGCCTACTCATATGACCGGTCTCTCTGTTTAAATAATATAAACTAAGAATGTATCTTTACAACATAATATCTCAATAATGTTGTATAACCAAAAATCTACGTATGTAACAATATATTAATAACTTATAAAACAAACTAAATATTTTGGTTACTCCTGACTCCATGACATTCTACACTACAGTCCTTTAACCAGCTATGCCTTTTTATATAATAATTCGCTCTCAGCTGGTTAGCTCAGCTAACTCCTGTCTCAGCTATAACTGAAATTAACACTATCACTGGTTCAAGGCCATTCACACATTTTAATATTAATCATGATTAATCATAAAAGCCAAATATTTTGCAAGCTTGCCATCAATATAAGTGCCGAGTTATGAATTTGATATTAATGTTTATCAAGCAGCGATTTGGGGGAGTGTAGTGGGCGGGCAGCTTACCCTCCTGGGAGTCAGTATATGGGCGAGGAGAGCGCCTGATAATGCAGCCATTTTCAGTCGCTGCTCATGAGCGCCCCCCAATGCAGCACTTTTGAGTATTAAACTACTTATTCACTCACCAACACTTTATGTATGTATACACTTGTTTATTTGTATCTGACTCTTTGTGATTCTATGGGCCAGCTTCCTTGAGACCCTTTTTCATAGACTTTTCTTGGCTAGTTTTTACGAGGTAGGGTTGTCAGGTCTGTTGTCAGCCCTTTCCAATTGTTCAGCTGGGACTGTCATGTAGAATGTGATAGCACATGTGCATGACAAATTATATACACATACTAGGGCCAATTTAGACTGGAGCAAATTAAACTACCAGCATGTCTTCAGTGTGGAAGGGAACCTACACAGGGACATGGAGAACATGAAGATAGATTTCTGGTCGAAATTTGAACCAAGGACCCCTAAGCCACTGTTCTACCCGAAACTTTGCAACTGGATTTCAAATAAAGCATGACCTTCGGGGAACTTATTAGCCGCTCTGCAAGCTATGAGATTGCCATTGTCATCCTTACTTCACTATTTCAAAAGGAACGTCCATAAAAATGGAAGGTTTGCTTAGATGAAAAACTTCACCATCTGTGTTAAAAAATGTGCATAGATAGTGATAAAAAAAATAACATTTTAAGAAAAAAAATAAAAAGGGTGACCTCAAAACCTGAGTACCTCAGGAGCAGGTTACATCTGAATGCTTCACCTCCGTTTGCGGGGAGAGCTGGGGGCTCAAGATCCTATGAGAAGTCACTCCTGCACTGCACTGAATCCAAGACTATCCTGTCCATAGGTTGACAATGTTCCTGTGATTTCTTTGCAGAGCGAATAGCGTTGTTACCCTGTTATTGAAGTAGAACATACTGTAAATGGATCTGTTACAAGGGGGAATAAGAAAAGCAAAAACTGCTCAGTTAATTGCTAGTGGCAGATTACTTTGTGGATTTTTTTTTGCTCATAGTTTGACATTAGAAATGTATTAGAAATACATTTGTTCACAAAATTATTCCAACACTATCTGATATAGTGTGGAGAGCCAGATGGTACACATCTTCATATACGGCGGTCCTGTCCCAAAATCCAGCCGGACTGGGTGGACATATTTCATTAGAAACGCCTTATTATGAGTAGGGCATGGCTGAAGACACCAAATCTCTTCTCTCCATGATTCCAGGCTTAATTAGACGCATTAAATATTCTGCTTCCTGGTCATGGCAGGTCCTGCCTTAATTCCCAGACACTGGAAATCACCCATGACACCCACCATCCAGGGAATGGATCGCTATACTAAACCATATGAAATGCACGGAGTAACTCATGGCCATGGCCAATGAAAACTACTCTAAGATTTGGGACTTGTGGTTTCCAAGGCTCGAATTTTCTGACTCCCCTGAGCGTTTGCCCTTTTTGAGCAGTTAGGCATTCATAGCCTTGCCCCCTCCCCCTTTTCCCCCTTCTCTACTTCACACTAATTCTGGTACTATTCACTTACCCCCCCCCCCCCCCCTTCCTTTTGTAAGCTAAAAATGTGGTACATGCAGGACTGTCCACCTGGATTATTTTTTAAATAACTTTTTTATTTTTGTCAGGCTGAGCCCAGTAAGGTGCCTGATTTGTGGAATAATAATGCCAATCAAGTGGACGCATGAGCTCGTACCTGCTGGGAGATTGTTGATGTTTATATGTTCTATCAGAGTTAGTTATGACTTTTCATAGTTATTTCTAGGATATTTATTTCTGTTATCGACTGTATCGTCATTGTCACAGTTTTAGGCACTTGTTCACTTATCTGTTTGACTGTTAAAGTGCCAAACCCCTTAATAAAACTATATTCTTAAAATAAATAAATATATTTATTTAAAAGGGTATGCCAGTTTTGTGTAGAAAAGTGTGGGAGCCCTTGGTGATGGAACAAGCTTTACCGGACAATCAACAATGTGAACACATCTAATGTTTTTTAGGACCATTAGTGTGGACATGGATGGGATTTTGGTTTTGGGATATTAATCTCTTTGGTTTTATATATTTAAATAATTTAAGATTTTCCCTGATCATTTAATATTTCTATTTATCATTTCCTAAACCAACAGTCCAAACATTTGGTAAACTTTTGAAACCTTGAAGAGTTCTTGTATAAGCTGATCACTAAAGATGAAATTGTTTTAGTTAAACGCTATCATTTCTTTGTGCAGGCCAGCAGAGTGACCCCATTTCACAGAGTACACGTGGACTTTTCCCTTTCCTCATTTGATGATGTATATACTCCCACATCTGAACCAATCCAATGGAAGTACCACAGCCCTGAGGAGGAAATCAGGTATTAACGGTCAGATGTATTGTTCTGCCTATTCTAAACAGATGAATCAGAATCTGTCTACTATAGGTTGCTTCTAGGGGTGTGGAAATTTTTTTTAAAAAAACTGTTGGTCCAAAGGACTAAATCAGGATCTCAATCTACTTATCATGATAAAAAAAAGAAATAAGTTTTGCCAGGATGGAAAATCTAAAGGGTTGATGTTTTTTTTTTATTAGACAGTGGTGCTTTTAGGAATGTCTGGAGCTTTTAAAAATGAAAGGGGCTCTATGGCGACTTAATCTTTTAATGTTTTTTACTTTTTGCTTGAAAATTTCTTGGAACCCCCACACAATATATACTTTTTTAAATCAAAGGCTGTAGAGAATAAATTGGTGGGTGTTGCAATTTGTTATGTCACACGGTATCACGGTATTTGCACAGCTTTTTTTTTTTTGTTTGTATTTTTTCTTTTTAATTTTTTTTAATTTTAATGCAAAAAACACAATACATAACCCAGTTTTTCTGGTAAAAAATATAAGATGATGTTTTGCCAAGTGAAGAGATACCAAATATGTCAGGCTTTAAAATTGTGCATGCCCGTGCAACAGCAACAAACGATGTGAATGTTACTATCCATAGGCGATGCTATAAAAGCCTTTACAGGTTACCACTTTAGATTTACAAAGGAGGTCTGGTGCTAGAATTACTGCCCATGATCTGACATTCGCGGTGACACCTCACATGTGTTGGACGAACACTGTTTGCACTCTTGTGGCATCGCCATGTGCATTTACCTTTGCATGCGAGCACAGGGGGACAGGAGTGCTTAAAAAATGTATATATTTATTTATATTTTACACTGTCGGTTTAAATTTTTTTTAATCACTTTTATTGCAATAGGCAGTGACAGGTACTCTTTATGGCGAGATCTAGAGTCAATAAGACCCCAGATTCCTCCTCTGCCCTTAACAGCATTTGATCACACCAAGATCAGTGTGATCAAATGCTTTCCATTTTTTTAAATTATACCATTTACATCCAGGGAAACAGAAAGTGATGTAGATATAAGATATCAGTGAGCGCTTGTAATAATAAAAGCAGCTGTACACTAAAAGGTAACCATAAAACCTTCAAATAACATATGCGTAAACATGTGCAGCGTTAAAAAACAAATAATATGAATGATATTCAATAAAATACAACCCTGGGCTGTTCTCTCCAGTACCACCCTAAAGAGGGATTCCGGGCAGATCTTCATTGATTTATATACTGTGCATTATCCATGCGTATCTGGTGAGTGCACATTTTAACTATTTGTTTGGCGCTCACATGGACTGCTGAATAACATATTACCAACCTTGGGTTGCAACTTTAATATATATTTTTTTATATATTTATATATTTTTTTTTCCTTTATGGACTTTTAATAGAACTGTCTGCATTTTATTGAATATTATTCAGATCTCCTAGATTGTAAGTTCAAAAGAGCAGGGCCCTCGTACCCCCCGTGTATTGTATTGTTTCTGTCCTGTCTCGTGTTCTGTTCCCCTTGCTGTTGTACAGCGCTGAGCAAACCCTTTGGCGTTATATAAATACTGTATAATAATATTAATAATTATTTGTTTTTTAGCGCTGCACAATTTTACTCAGAAAGTGATGTATGTTCATCTCTTCCTGTTTCCTTTATCATAGAGGCGGACAGAGCGGTTCCCGTCTTTGTCTGTCTCTATGATCAAACAGTGGAAGCATCCCCTCCTGCTGCTTGTAAAAGCAATCCAGCAGCTAGTTAGTCTCTCAGATTACTTTTACAAGAGAGTCAATCATCTGCTCTAAACCCTGTTGGGCGATAGGAATTGCACATCCCTGGCTTCCCAATGCTGCTCTTTTCACTGAACCTCTCCATTTTGTGAGGAACCTTATCTATTCCATAGAATTTCATCAAAGATGGGTTTATTTGAAATAAGAACCATAGTTCTTCTAAACATTACAGGGATTACCATAAAAGAGACCTATTCTTGATTAAATATTATAGGTTAGATAGGGATTTCCAAAAGTGGAGGGGTTCTACTCTTATAAGAGACACATTCAGGAATTAAATAAACTGGATTTATGCTATGCAACCCTGAGGTCTAATTGTGGAGTTGGATTTAAAATGCTTTATATTTTAAAATGTATAAGAAGAAATTTAAAAATTGGGGGGGGGTTAACAAAAAATGTATTTTTATATGTATTTGTTTTTTGTTTGTTTTTTTTGTAGAGTATTGTATTTTACTTGGATGGTTTGTATTAACATTAATTTTATTGATAAATATCCTTTTTAACCAGCAGATGGTGATAGAGATAGATTTTTCCAGGGATTTCAAACATAGGAAGCAATACAAAGAGAATGGGGTACTTTTTCATACAAATACATGGTACAACAGGCACATATCAGTAATATGAATTGTTGGGTTTACATATTCTATAAGTCCTGCCAGATGACTTCATGCGGGCCCTTTTACAGACATGGCTATGTAAAACATAAAACATTTGTGCCTATACTGTTTAAAATCCAGTAATACAAACTGTCTCACCCTGCTCTGCACATGCTGAATTGCTCTCTATTTCTTTTTGGGCTGTCAACAGACGCTGATCTGCTGACAGCATAAATAATTACTTTGGGCTTCAGCAAAATGGCAGCCTCCAGAAAGAAGAAACAGGAGCAATGCGGAGGCAATTGACAGTACACACTCATTTTGGTAGCGTAAATATTATTGTGGAATGTATGTCCCTTGCTAAAGAACCTTATTTTATATCAAGTTGTTATGGATAAAGTAATCCCAGTCAATATTGCAGGCACTTTTGAATTTTAAAGTTGTTGCTGCTTTTGGGTTATGCCCAAATAGGACAGAAGTAGGCCACATTGTTGTATGTAGTATGTGCCACTGATCTGCTCCTTTGTAATCTGGATTTTGGTTTGGAATTTTTCTTGAAACATATGTTATCTTAACCAATTCAATACTGGGCAATTTTACCCCCTTCCTGCCCAGGCCAGTTTTTAGGTTTCAGCGCTCTCACACTTTGACAATTGCGCGGTCATACAACATTGTATCCAAAGTAACATTTTATCATTTTCTTCACACAACTAGAGCCTTCTTTTGGTGGTATTTAATTACCGCTGGGGTTTTTATTTTTTGCTAAATTAACAAAAAAAGACCAAAAATTTTGAAAAAAAAAAGTTTTTCTTTGTTTCTGTTTCTGTTTGCAAATAAATAATTGTTCTTCATAAATTTAGGCCAAGATGTATTCTGCTACATGTCTTTGGTGAAAATAACCCAAATTAGGATGTATTTTTTAGTTTGTAGGAAAGTTAGAGTTCACAAACTATGGTATAGATCTGAATATTGATCACTGACAGCCAATCTAATTTCTTGAGGTCCAAGAATGTCAGAACAGTACAGATATCCCCCAAATGACCCCTTTTTGCAAAGCAGACAGTCCGACGTACTTCATAAGAGGCATGGCGAGTTTTTTGAAGTTGTATTTTTTTTGTCATAATTTTTCGGAAAATGAAAAAAATAAATTTAGTTTCACTATCTTTTTTTTTACATACTGTCACCAGTGCAGTACAGCGTCATCATATAACTGGCATGGCGGTGATCAGGGACACTGACTGGTGACATTTTGAAAAAAAAAAAATTACACATTTTTTTTTATTATTAAATTATTTTTCTTTTTTTTTAAGATTTTTTTTTTCATATTTCACTATGACCAAAGTAGTACAATGTTACCATAGTAACATTGTACTACTTTGGGGAAGTGATCAGTATTTTTTTTTTTTTTTTTACACAATTTGCTTATAGCAAAGAATTACTTTGCTATAAGCAAGCATTTACCTGAATGACATTGATTCATTCAGGGCTTTTTTTTTTTTTTTTGTGCTTAGCCGTGATTTGGCCACAGCTAATCACATGACATGTGATTAGCTGTGACCATTCACAGCTAGGCAGTAGTATACAATTGATGGCATGAATGAAGCCATCCATTGTATACAACTGTCATGTGACCTGCTGTGATTGGTCACAGCAGGTCACATGGTACCTGCAACGGGGCCGATACTCAGATCTGTTATCGGCCGTGTCCGAGGTACACAGCCGGTGACAGATCGCGCCGCTCTGCAGAAGCTCGATCTGCATATGTGCAGGAGGACGCCATATGGCGTCCAACTGGAACGCTGATGACATTTGCCGCCCGCCATTCGGCCATAGGGCGGGTGGCAAATGGTTAAAGTTGGGGAAAGCATTTAATCAATTGCATGGGGTTTCCGTATTATCCTAAATTTGGAGCCTTCACACATTTCCTTTTGTAGATCACAAAAGAGGACATTATAGCTGAACACCGATACATTGATTGCTTTTTATTTCAGAAATGATGATTGCTATGGACATTGACAGGAGGGGTGACTGCCCTGCGCACAGTTGTATACTGCAGGGATGGGTGTGAATCCATTCTGACTATATGGCTGAAAGGAGTAGAGACAGCGGCATCACTACTCCTGTCAGCCAAGCGCTGGGAGCAGTAGAGAGCCGGGAGGCTGTGCGTCTCTCCCCCTCATTCCAGTGCAGCTCCTGTATTCAGAAGCCAGCTGCTGTAATCACAGGCATACAGGAGCTGCACTGGAAGGAGGGAGGAGGGGGAGAGAGAGCAAAGCCAAGTGCTGAAGTATGTATGAGTGGAGGAAAGAGCCTGGAGGAGGTGGGCAGAATTCTCTCTCCCATCCCTCCCTCCTGTCAGTGTCTATACACACAGCTGCCGGCTTCAATTTACATGAGTGCTGTCAGATCGGGACTGTGTGGGGTTTGCTTACTCGCCCAACCTACATATTTCTTCTGTTATTTTACCCCCTCTGCCCACCAACTCCCCACTGGCAGCAGAAATTGCAGATGAAGGCGAGTAAATAAACCCAGCAAAGTTCCGATCTGACTGTATTAAGAAGCCGACACCACTGTCCCCAGTGCTGCCCAGATCTGGTATGAATAGCTTTAAACACCTTCACACCCATTGATTATGTATGAATAGGGTTGAAGGTAAACAAAACCATTCATAATAATGTAGAAAGCTTAAAGGAGGACAATGGTGACTGACCACTAAGACTGACCAGAACTATGAATTAATTTGCTGAAAAACACAAATCCACTTATAAATGTAAAAAAAAAAAGAAAAAAGATAAAAACATAATGAAACAAAAGACAAAGGATTGCACAGTGATGCCTCTACTGAAACCACCTACAAGCATAACTGCCAAACAAATGGATTTATCCACCAAAAAAATCCCAAAACAATTAAAGAGAAAAAAAAATTCAGTGCTATGAGTGAGAATACGCAATGTCACAGTACATCCCCAATATCAATATTTGTTAATTGTATTCAACTTTGTGTATCTTATCACAATCATATTGTGGAGCATCAGAAGTGGACTCCCAAATAAGAAGATTCACCAAATATATGTAAAAAAAAATGCACATTTGAATTCACAAAATCACAGTCCACAAACGTCAGTGAAACAGTAAACGTATAGAAGATGTGGTTCTTATACAGGTCACCAAGTGACTTCACGTATATAGTAAACATATGTTCACCCAGCCTATGACCTCTAAGTCAAGGGAGGTAATATTATCGCTAATTTTCTGCTTTGCAGTCTTGGACCAGCCTGTTGGCTTTGGGACTATTTAAGACGCAGTAAACAGGTGAGAATTTTTCTGATTATGTCATAAAACACTGTATATGGTATAAATGGGATGCATAGTGATTTTGCATACATTGTATTTTTTTATGGTCATGTAAGTCAGGTAAAGCGCAAAAGAGATATTGCATATGAACATTTTGTATTCCTATTTTCAGCCAGCAGATAGAACTCTAGTCTCCTTTTTACTTGTTTAGCTGTCCATCTATAGCTGCTTTGTTTTAAAAAAATAATATAAAAGAATAAAAAAAACTGTTGTTGGCATATCTGGAGCTACAATTTAGAGTATTAGAAAGCAGAGAGGTGACCTCATCAGTCTGCCACTGTTCTTTAACTGACCAATGACAGTCTGGGAGTGGGAAGATGACCAAGTTGTATTGCTTCAAAGCAGTAAATACAGAGATGCCATTAGGTAAACTGCCTTAATATATGCATTTCAGTGGTGTATTTAGCTGTTTGCCTGGAGTTGAGCTTTAACTTTGAGTCTGAGCTGAGTCCCCACGACCATGAGCCTGCCACTAAGCCCAATATCCTGTTTTGTGACGCCAATGTCCATACCCCTTATGGAAGGACAGCTCTAATGATAATATCTGTGTATGGCTTTTTTCAGGGAGGGTTCCTTCTTCCTCTCAGTGGTGGGGTGGACAGCTCTGCTGTAGCCTGTATCGTGTACTCTATGTGTCGGCTCGTATGCCAGGCTGTGGATATGGGAAGTAAGTGCACCTATCAAATCCTTTGAATAATAAAATACAATGTTACTAATAAAGGTAAGTAAAGCATTGCCAAATAATTCATGTAATACTTGTTTTTTTTTTCTTCTAGATGAAGAAGTGCTGTGTGATGTACGTCATATAGTCTGTGATGAATCCTATATGACCACTACTCCCAATGAGCTCTGCAACCGTCTACTGACCACTTGTTACATGGCCACTGAGAACTCCTCTGCTGAGACTCGAGAAAGGGCCAGAATGCTGTCACAGGAAATAGGCAGGTACCTGAGAAGGGCAGGAGACACAATGGTGGCCATACATGTAGACCTGTATGATAGATATACAGCAGGTACAAATGATTGCAAAATCAATTGCCTAATCATCAATTAAAATATAGAACACATGTTATTGTGTCATACTTTGCAAGTGGCTTAAACCTAATAAAAGATTATGATTGATCAGTCAAAACGATTACGATTGAAAACTATTTTTCAATAGATCTGTATTGGGAACAGTTCTCAGGCACACACAGATATTTCTTTGAGAGATCAGAGGAGAATGAAAAAAATCCATAGCTTCATGTAGCATAGTCAGATTTGATCAAGAGCTTTCTAAATCAATCAAATGGAGGGTCTCTGGTTTTTGTTTTTATTTTGGATAGATAGACTGTGGGGGAGATATACTAAAGCTGGTGCACTCAGAATCTGGTGCAGCTGTATATGGTTGCCAGTGGTTTAGACATTAATGGCTGTGTGCTGAGTTATTTTAAGGGGACAGCAAATTTACATTGTTATACAAGCTGTACACTCACTATGTCCCATTGTAGCAAAGTGTCATTTCTTCAGTGTTGTCACATGGAAAGATGTAATAAAATATTTACAAAAATGTGAGGGGTGTACTCACTTCTGTGAGATAGTGTGTGTGTGTATATGCATATACTCTATATGTATGTGTGTAATATGTACACACATACATACATACATACATACATGCATACATACATACATACTATATTGCCAAAAGTATTGGGACACCCCCTCCAAATTATTGGATTCAGGTGTTCCAATCACTTCTATGGCCACAGGTGTATACAATCAAGCACCTAGGCATGCAGACTGCTTCTACAAACATTTGTGAAAGAATGGGTCGCTCTCAGGAGCTCAGTGAATTCAAGCGTGGTACCGTGATAGGTTGCCACCTGTGCAATAAGTACATCCGTGACATTTCCTTGCTACTAAATATTCCACGGTCAACTGTTAGTGGTATTATAACAAAGTGGAAGCAACTGGGAACAATAACAACTCAGCCACAAAGTGGTAGGCCAATTAAAATGACAGAGCGGGGTCTGCGCATGCTGAAATGCACAGTGCGCAGAAGTCGCCAACTGCCTGCAGAGTCAATAGCTAAAGACCTCAAACTTCGTGTGGCCTTCAGATTAGCACAACAAGAGTGCCTAGAGAGCTTCATGGAATGGGCTGAGCAGCTGCATCCAAGCCTTACATTATCAAGTGCAATGCAAAGTGTCAGATGCAGTGGTGTAAAGCACGCCGCCACTGAACTCTAGAGCAGTGGAGACGTGTTCTCTGGAGTGACAAATCATGCTTCTCTGTCTGGCAACCTGATGGACGTGTCTGGGTTTGGCGGTTGCCAGAGGAATGGTACTTGCCTGACTGCATTGTGCCAAGGGTAAAGTTTGGTGGAGGGGGGATTATGGTGTGGGGTTGTTTTTTATGGGCTGGGCTCGGCCCATTAGTTCCTGTTAAGGGAAATCTTAAGACATCAGCATACCAAGACATTTTGGACACTTGGATTTTGATACTCCCAACTTTGTGGTAACAGTTTGGGATGCCCCTTCCTGATCCAACTTGACTGCACACCAGTGCACAAAGCAAGGTCCATAAAGACATGGTTGAGCAAGTTTGGGGTAGAGGAACTTGATTGGCCTGCACAGACCCCTGACCTCAACCCGATAGAACACCTTTGGAATGAATTAGAGCGCAGACTGCGAGCCAGGCCTTCTCGTCCGACATCAGTGCCTGACTTCACAAATGAGCTTCTGGAAGAATGGTCAAACATTCCCATAGACACACTTCAATATTGAATTAAAATTCACGTGCGTGTAAAGGCAGGCATCCCCATAATTTTGGCAATATAGTGTGTGTGTATGTATATGTGTGTGTGTGTGTATATATATATATATATATACATCAAAGTTACTTTACAACATGACAAAGGAAAAATTTTGCTTGTATTTAAAATGTAGCTATAGATATTTTTTCCTTATTTTTGGATAGGGTAAAGAGAGAAAAACAAAAACCCTGCTTTGTTATTTTTTTGCTGTCTGGATATTATAGGGGAAATTTACCTTTACTTCCTGTCCCAGAGATGAAAACGGACATATTAGGAAATCTCTGAAAGTGGGAATTCTCCTCCTAGACAGTTGTTTTCAATGGAAATGTTATCCTTACCTCTTTTTCTGGGGTCAGTTTTGACTTTCTATCACTTTCTTTCTCAATGAAAATGGTCAACAGTATAGATAGAGGTTTGAATCCTACCTATGGGGGAGTCCAACTCTTCTCCCATTCTAGCCAAAGCCCAAAAAAAAGGGGTTCCATATAGAGATGCACTTCAACTATATTCAATATTTTGTATTTCAGTTATCACCTGACCCCAATCATTGACACCGCTGTGAAGGCTGTTATTTGCATTTTTACCTCTGTGACTGGCAAAGTCCCTCAGTTTCGTGTTCATGGTGGAACTGGACAAGAGAATTTGGCGCTTCAGAATGTCCAGGTATTTTCATTCCTTCTATAAAAGCAAAAACCTGTTTAGAGGGCTTTGCTTTTCTATAAATGTTTTCTTTATAAATGTAAAGTACTTCTGGTGTAAAGTGTATTATATGTACACCCTGCCATCTTCATGGAATTTTGTTATAGTTCTAAAGGCCCTTGATGCAAAGAGCATGCTGCTGTGGTTAGGATCGGGTCCCAGGAAAAAAGATACGTGCAACTTACTTATCACAGAAATGTGAAGTTTGAGTAATGAAAACTTTAGGAGTCATAAAAATTGCATGGTGTCACCCTAATCATCTGTGGCATTCACACACCCGACCACTTACACACCTTTATCGACACTTCTTCCAGGTAGATAAAGCCACTCTGTGCTCTCCTATAAGCCATTCTAAGGATCAGTTCACCCAAAACAGGTTTTAGATTTTTTTTTATTGCTTTATCTTAATACATTTTTTTCTTTTAATTTAACATACAGAATTAGGAGATACAATGACAACAAGATGACCAGTCATACACTAGGAACTGTATAGGACAGTGGTCTCAAAACTGCAGCCCTCAGGCTGGATGTTGCCCTTTGCTTGCCTTTATCTGGCCCTTGGGGCACTATACTTCCTATTGACACCAATGATGAGGCACTATTCCTCCCACTGACACCAATGATGGGGCACTATTCTTCACACTGGCACCAATGATGGGACACTATTCCTCCCACTGACTAATGATGGGGCACTATTCCTCCCACTGACACCAATGATGGGGCACTATTCCTCCCACAGATACCAATGATGGGGCACCATTCCTCCCACTGACACCAATGATGGAGCACTATTCCTCACACTGACACCAATGATGGGGCACTATTCCTCCCACTGACACTAATGATGGGGCACTATTCTTTACACTGACACCAATGATGGGGCACTATTCCTCCCACTGATACCAATGATGGGGCACTATTCCTCCTACTGAAACCAACGATGGGGCACTATTCCTCCCATTAATAAATTAATAAGCACTATTCTTCCCATTAACACTAACAATGGGGCACTATTCATCCCACTTATACCAATGATGGAGTACTATTTCTCCCAAACACATCAGTCATGGGCACTATTCCCCCCACTCATACCACTGATAGGGGCACTATTCCTCCTCCTCCTGATCACAGGGAGTATGTAATCTTTTTCCTCCTAGTCCACCAAAAACAGATTTTAGATTTTTTTAAATTGTTGTTTTTATTTAAATTTTTAATTTAACATACAGAGTTAGGGGATATAATGAAAACAGCATGACAGTCATACACTAAGGACTGTATAGGTCTGTGATGGATGCTGCTCTTTGCTTGCCTTTATCTAACCCTTGGGATACTATTCCTCCCACTGACACCAACGATAAGGCACTATTGCTCCAAATGACACCAATAATGAGGCACCATTCCTCCCACTGACACCAACGATGAGGCACCATTGCTCCCACTGACACCAACGATGAGGCACCATTGCTCCCACTGACACCAACGATGAGGCACCATTGCTCCCACTGACACCAACGATGAGGCACCATTGCTCCCACTGACACCAACAATGAGGCACCATTGCTCCCACTGACACCAACAATGAGGCACCATTGCTTCCACTGGTCAGTGGTCACCATTGCTCCCACTGACACCAACGATGAGGCACCATTGCTCCCACTGACACCAACGATGAGGCACCATTGCTCCCACTGACACCAACGATGAGGCACCATTGCTCCCACTGACACCAACGATGAGGCACCATTCCTCCCACTGACACCAACGATGAGGCACCATTCCTCCCACTGACACCAACGATAATAATAATAATAATGCTTCTTGGGTGGGTGAAAGGAGACGATAATGCCATGAGGTGCATAGCTATGGCAAGCGTGGGCGCAGAATGCAAAACCTAGCTGATTTGAAAAATATCATTACCTTTGAAATTAAAAACAGACACACACACTATTGCCACAAGTATTGGGACGCCTGCCTTTACATGCACATGAACGTTTATGGCATCCCAGTCTTAGTCCATAGGGTTCAATATTGAGTTGGCCCACCTTCTGCAGCTATAACAGCTTCAACTCTTCTGAGAAGTCTGTCCACAAGTTTTAGGAGTGTGTCTATGGGAATGTTTGACCATTCTTCCAGAAGTGCATTTGTGAGGTGAGGCACTGATGTCAGACTAGAAGGCCTGACTCGCAGTCTCCAATCAAGTTCCTCCACCCCAAACTCACTCATCCATGTCTTTATGGACCTTGCTTTGTGCATTGGTGTGCAGTCATGTTGGAACAGGAAGGGGCCATCCCCAAGCTGTTCCCACAAAGTTGGGAGCATGAAATTGTCCAAAATGTCTTGGTAGGCTGATGCCTTAAGAGTTCCCTTCACTGGAACTAAGGAGCAAAGCCCAACCACTGAAAAACAACCCCACACCATAATCCCCCCCCCACCAAGCTTTACACTTCACACAATGCAGTCAGGCAAGTACTGTTCTCCTGGCAACCGCCAAACCCAGACACGTCCATTGGATTGCCAGACAGAGAAGCGTGATTCATCACTCCAGAGAACACATCTCCACTGCTCTAGAGTCCAGTGGCGGCATGCTTTACACCACTGCATCCGATGCTTTGCTTTGCACTTGGTGATGTAAGGTTTGGATGAAGCTCTCTACACACTGTTGTTGTGCTAATCTGAAGGCCACATGAAGTTTGGAGCTCCTTAGCTATTGACTCTGCAGACAGTTGGCAACTTCTGCGCACTGTGCGCTTCTCATGGGCTGACCCCGCTCTGTCATTTTACGTGGCCTACCACTTTGTGGCTGAGTTGCTGCTGTTCCCAGTTGCTTCCACTTTGTTATAATACCACTAACAGTTGACTGTGGAATATTTAGTAGCAAGGAAATTTCACAGATGGACTTATTGCACAGGTGGCAACCTATCACGGTACCACACTTGAATTCACTGAGCTCCTGAGAGTGACCCATTCTTTCACAAATGTTTGTAGAAGCAGTCTGCATGCCTAGGTGCTTGATTTTGTACACCTGTGGCCATGGAGGTGATTGGAACCTGAATCCAATAATTTGGAGGAGTGTCCCAATACTTTTGGCAATATAGTGTATGTGAACTAGAGGGTGTATTTGCTACATACTATTAGACCCCCTTCTCATTTCACTAAAACCATCTGGATAACGTTTACTTAACAGTCAATTGCTGACTGTAAGAAAAAAAAAATACGCCATTATAACCACTTGCTGAGAGGGCAATATATACATACAGCACTCAACAGGTGGTGAAAGTGGACCTTTCAGTAATTGTACAAGTCTGCATGAATACATTCCTTGCAGTTCACTGTATCCAGATGTAGCAACAGAATTATTTTTCTTAGAAACTCCACCTTTTAATCATTAAAAAGTGACTTTGCCTAGGCTGAGATGATGTCTTCAGTCTGCTGCAGGCATGAGAAGGCATTTTCCAAGAGGTCTTTTCTCCTCTAGTAATCAGACTACAACATAATAACTTTGTAGTAAGCAACAAGGTGAGCGCTGTAGCAAGGGCTGATTTGTGTTGGACATTTGTGAACACAGCCAAGAACTGCACAGGTACCTATTTTTACATAATTGTGTAATTTCTGAGTCAGCCTTCAATCCAGGATTAGATTGTGACCCTGGTTTATGTGCCATCCTTCTGGAGAACAATGTCAGGAGGAGTACCATGATCTGACATCTGGAATACCTAGAAGTGTTACACTGATACATTACTGAGCATGCAAGTGTTTAATATGAAATGATATAGTATAATGGAGGCTAGGCCTATGTTAAAGGATATTGTCATGTCACTTGCATCTACAGGCCCGATTAAGGATGGTGATGGCGTATTTGTTTGCACAGCTCAGCCTCTGGACACGTGGCTTACCAGGAGGACTTCTGGTTCTCGGATCAGCTAATGTGGATGAAAGGTTAGATCCAACATTTATATATAAAGAATATGAGTACTGACTAATAGGTAAGGCAATAAGAGTTGTGAAATCCAGAATTCTAGTTTATTGATAGATCTGGACATTACTTTATAATGGGTGGCTAAAATCATTAAAAGTAGATAGAGCCCCTAACTGGATGACATTAAGTTTGCTAAATCACTGTGTATCATAAACAATTGCTCATTTCCATTCATCCTTTATCTGCATCTTAGTGCTGCTGATCTCCTCCAACCTCTTTCAGTCACATCCTGTCTACATGCACTTGCCCCGTTTGCTTGGTGGATAATGATGGACCAGGCTATGTATCTGCATTGCTGTTTGACGTCTCAATCAAGGGAGCAGCATGGCAATGCAGAGATGCAATTCAGAGACAGTTGTTAGCCTAGAACAGGAAGGGGTTTATTTACTAAAGCTGGTTGACTCAGAATTTCGTGCACCTGTGCATGGTAGCCAATCAGCTTCTAACTTCAGCTTGTTCAGTTAAGCTTTAGCAATAAAACCTGGAAGCTGATTGGTTTCCATGCAGAAGTGCACAAGATTCTGAGTCAACAAGCTTTAGTAAATAAACCCCAAAGTGTCTAAACAAATGTCTTCGTGGCAGGATCATCAGGGAGTGTTGTACAGACTCCTCTCCTATACTGAAATTGCTTACTCTGATTTCAATGCACACTGTGATCTTCTCACAGTGTGCATTAGAAGCTGCAGCTAGTCCGATAGAGCCTGCCTCAATTCTTGGCTCATTTTCTGGCTGGAGGATGACCAGTGTCATCAAGCCTTTGAGTCTATGCATGCATCCAGCAACTGAAGGCAGACTGACAACCCTGCTGCTAATTTTGAGGCTTAGCATTGTCACCTTGCAACAGGATGTTACTGGCAGAATCGCCAGGTAAAAAACGAGGGATATCTCTTTTTCGGAGATCACAGCCTGTGCTTCGGCCTTCCCTTTTTAGGAGAGAATGATGTCCATAGCTGCCCACAACCTCCTGGGATACTCAAGTTGTGCATCCTAGGAGGCTTCAGGGAATTCTAGAACACACTGTGCGTGTGCAGTTGCATGTTACCAGGGGGCCTGGCTGCAAGAACCACCAACTGACTGGGAGGATCTGGGAAACATTGGCCACATTTATGTTCTTTCCAGTTTTAGTCAATTGGCGGTCATGCTGTTTGCTCCAATGTTGGGCTATGTAAGTGATATCCATATACTTGTGACTGTAACTTCCAATGGAGATATATGGCGATACGCTTACAATAATGTATCCATTGCAGGTATCATGCCCTATTTAGGCATTCTGAAGAAGAGATTGCCATTTGGCTCGAAACGTGTCAAATGCTTGCATAGATTGTATTTCATCTCTCTCACCTATGCATTTATTACAACAGATATGTAACATATTACCACCATATCTTGTTTGTCTATGTTCATTTTAATATTTTGTATGAATAAACTATGGTCTGTAAAAGTCTTTACGAATGGTTCTATTGGTTCTGTCTGTGCCTTTTAAAATCCCACAAAAAAGAGGGTTCTTCCATATATCCCTATACGCCAGGGATGATGGCACTTCTTGTTACCACACCTGCTGTTTTTCTCATGGGGGGGTAATTACCAAAGGGGGTGGGGTGAAGTTTCTCTTTAACCGCCTCCCGCCTGCCATATAGTACAATGACGTCCTCCCAATCTAACCGCGCAGTGTGGCGATCGGCGGTGTGCTGTGTACCTCGGACACAGCGGATCACCGATCAACGGAAAGAGCCTAAGATGTTGGCTCGGTCATGTGATCAGCTGTGTCCAATCACAGCTGATCGCATGTAAATAGGGAAATGCCGGTTACCGGCATTTCTCTCCTCATGAGCTGTCACGCTGACAGAGGAGAGGAGAGCCGGTAATCGGCATTCCTCGGAGGGGACATGTGCACTGATCATCAGGGCACTGATGATCAGTGTGCCCTGATGATCTATGTAGCCCCAGCAGTTCCACCTGTCAGTGTCCATCAGTGCCAGCTGTCAGTGCTCATCCATGCCACCTGCCAGTGCCCATCAGTGCCGCATCAATGCCACATATCAGTGCCTACCAGTGCACATCAATGCCACATATCAGTGCCCATCTGAGCTGCCTTTCAGTGTCACCTATCAGTGCCAGTCAGTGCCACCTATCAGTGCCTATCAGTGCTGCCAATCAGTGCCCGTCAGTGCCGCCTATCAGTGCCACCTATCAGTGTGCATCAGTGCCGCTCATCAGTGCCCGTCAGTGCTGCCTATCAGTACCGCCTAACAGTGCCAATCAGTGCCACATAATGCCAGTCAGTGCTGCCTATCAGTGCCGCCTATCAGTGCCATATATGAGAGCTGCCTTTCAGTGCCCATCAGTGATGCCTGTCAATGCCCATCAGTGCCACCTACCAGTGCCTCCTCATCAGTGCCACCTATCAGTGTCCATCAGTGCCCATCACTGCGGCCTCATTAGCGCACACCGGTGAAGGAGAAAAATCACTTATTTACAACATTTTATAACAATAACTAAGAAAAAACTTTTTTTTCAAAATTTTCAGTGGATTTTGGTTTGTTTAAGAAAAAACAAAAAACCCAGAGGTGATTAAATACCACCAAAATAAAGCAAAAAAATGTCACAAAAAAATGATAAAAAGTTCATATGGATACAGTGTTTCATGACCGCGCAATTGTCATTCAAAGTGTGACAGTGCTGAAAGCTGGAAAATCGCCTGGGCAGGAAGGGAGTATAATGCCCTGTAGGCTTGTGGTTAAGGTATGATGATGCCTGACATACTGAAAAAGAGATTAGGGATTTGTATATTCATTTAAAACCAAAACTGTTTTGGGGGCTATTTTTAAAAGATTTGCTGTTCAAGCTTCTCAAGTGTTCGCAGAACCATCATGAATAATGCTCTTGATTTACCTAAGATGTTTAGTTTCTAGGATTGTCAGTACTATCTAATGCCCACAATGTGGTCTTTTCCTGAAATACCGCAATCAGGGAAATGCCACATTGTGGCCACTAGATGGCACTGGCAAACATAGGAAATAAACATAGCAGGCAAATTACTGGGATCTTTCTTGGTGGCTGTGTGAATCCTTGAGATATTTGGGTATAACAATTATACCCTTCACAGCACTTCTCTCCTCCTGGTGTTTATTAAAGTCCCTTAATATAATTTGCAAATATTGAGTTTCAATCAGCATCATTTTTATACTGTTTCTTTTTTTAAGCCTTCGAGGATACTTAACAAAGTATGACTGCTCCAGTGCCGACATAAACCCTATTGGTGGGATCAGTAAAACAGATCTGAGAAGATTCATTGGTTATGCTATTGATACATTTCGGCTCAGAGCTTTGACAAGGTGAGAGAAGACCAAGCTTCCATCTGAACAAATGAGGTGCCAGACATTTAAAAAGACAGTCCACTCAAAACTGATATTGTGGACTGTCTCACTCTTAACGGAAAAAACAACCTATAAGAACCAGAAACAAGGAGGGGCTGGGGGTCTCTCATCTGAATATTTTTAGCTTTTTGTGTAATCTGAATAAAGCTGAACAGCTGGAGATAAAAATCACACTTTGCAGCATAGCAGTAAACTGCAAAAAAAAGTGTGATCATCATTCTAGCACTCCACTTACTCCCTTAATGTGGTCATGTGCACTATTTCCTGATTTTCCTTTTAAATATTCCCCTGAATTAAAAATGAAATGTATACTGTTTAGTCCTGATATGATGGACGTAACTCACCCTGTGTTCTTCATGTGTTTTATATTTCAGTATACTGTCTGCCCCACCAACAGCAGAATTGGAGCCGCTCACAGATGGACACGTATCGCAGACTGACGAAGTAGGACAATCATTGATCTCTTATTATACAGTCTCTTCCTTGTCCCCAAAAGAGAAAGTTCATTCTCTTCATTTTTGTTTGGGGGGGCAGGTACCCACTCTTACTTCCGGCCAGATTACCACGGTGTATCCACCAAGAGTTCTCCTCCCCACCCGCAACATTATGGGACACTTCACAGGTCCCAGAAGGCTGCGGGACCATTCAAAGCAGCAAGCTAGCTGTGAAACTGCAAGGAGTCACAGTCAGCTGCCAGCGCCAGGGACCCTAAGACTGGTGAAGAACCAGCTCTGGTAAAGACTGCAATGGATCCTCGGATGAGTGAGTGTCTGTTTATTAAATTTCAGCAGCTACAGTTTTTGTAGCTGCTGGCTTTTAATTTTTGCAGAACTGACTGAAGCTCCTCTTTCAAATGAAGTTTTATATCCTTTATTTTATGATTGTAAAATAATTGTTTAAAAAATCTATTAAAATTAAAAAAACTTTTTAAATCTCTCTTATACATAATTGGGTACCTAAAGTGAACACCAATATTGCCAGCAAAGAGAACAGCCTTTACTCCTTTATACCACTAATGCAGATCAACCTTTGAGGACCAAATCACACAATTTTTTTTCATATGTCAATATACACTGCTCAAAAATATTAAAGAAACACTTTTTTAAATGAGAGTATTGCATTAAGTCATTTAACCACATGCCGCCCAGCCACTGTAGAAATACGGCGGCAGGGCGGCATGGCTGGGCAAAACCACGTTTTAAAACGTGTGTTTTTAAAACAGGTAGGGGGCGCGCGCGAGGCGCGCCGCCGCCCTACCTGTCCCGCCGATCACAGCCACGGATGTCAGTCGCCGAGTCACAGCCGGTCGTTACCAGCTATTTCCTGGCGATCGCTGACAGAGAGCACAGCTGCAGTAGCTGTGCTTTCTGTCAGTTCCCTAACAGCTCCAGGACACGCTGATTGGGACAGAAAAGTTTCTCTCTCCCAATCAGCGGTGTTCCCTGCAGTACACACCCCCGCCCCCTAGTAAAACACTCCCCTCACACAGTTAACCCTTTCCCTGAATAATAAACTTAACCCTTCCTCCCCAGTGCCATTAGTACAGTGTCAGTGGTTTTTTTTTTTCACTGATCACTGTATTGGTGTCACTGGGGATGTCAGTGACCCCAAGTCAGTACCCCCCAATGTCAGAATGTCCGCCGCAGTCCCGCCATAAGTCGCTAGAAAAACCCTAAAAATCCCAGTATCTTTCCCGCCATTTGTAAACGCTATAACTTTCACGTAAACCAATTAATTTACACGTATTGGTTTTTTTTTTTTAGCAAAGACATGTCGCAGAATGCATTTTGGCAGAAATGTATGACAAAATTTGATTTTTACATTGTTTTTTTTCCTCAAAATTGTCAGCCTTTTTCTTTTATAGCGCAAAAAATAAAAACCGCACAGGCGATCAAATACCATGGAAAGAAAGCTCAATTTGTGGGAAAAAAAGGATGTAAATTTCATTTATGTACCGTATTGCATGACCGCGCAATTGTCCGTTAAACTAGCGCAGCGCTGCATAGCAAAAAAATGGCATAAATTGCAGTATCTATACCATAGTTTGTAGACGCTATAACTTTCACACAAAGCAATCAATATACATTTATTGGGATTTTTTTTACCAAAAACATGTAGCAGAATACATTTTGGCCTAAATTTATAACCAACTTTGAGTTTACTATATATTTTTTATAGCTGAAAGCAGTTACTCCAGGAGAGCTGGACAGGGCCGCAGAAGGTCCTTAACCCATCAGCAGGACTTGTATCTGCTCCTTTGTGCAGGGAGGAACAGAATGAGCACTGCCAGAGCCCTACAAAATGAACTCCAGCAGGGCGCTGGTGTGAATATCTCTGACCAAACAATCAGAAACAGACTTCATGAGGGTGGCCTGAGGGCCAGACATCCTCTAGTGGGCCCTGTGCTCACTGCCCAGCACCATAGAGCTCGACTGGCATTTACCATTGAACATCAGAATTGGCAGGTCTGCCACTGGTGCTGTGTGCTTTTCACAGATGAGAGCAGGTTCACCCTGAGCACATGTGACAGACGCAGGGGCAGACTGACCATTTGAAAACTCGGGCACTGCCCGAGGGCCCGGGGTCAGTAGGGGGCCCCATGAGATGCCCCTGGTACCTTTTTCATAGGCTTTTTTGAGTTTGGGCAAGGACACGGGCCCCATGATCCCCTATTGCCCGGGGGCCCCATGAGTTGTCAGTCCGCCCCTGGACAGACGTGAAGGGGTCTGGCAAAGCCATGGAGATCGTTATGCTGCCTGTAACATCTTTCAGCATGACCGTTTTGGTGGTGGGTCAGTGATGGTCTGGGGAGAAATATCCATGGAGAGATGCACAGATCTCTACAGGCTAGACAATGGCACCCTGACTGCTATTAGGTATTGGAATGAAATCCTTGGACCCATTTTCAGACCCTACGCTGGTGCAGTGGATCCTGGGTTCCTCCTGGTGCACGACAATGCCTGGCTTCATGTGGCGAGAGTATGCAGGCAGTTCCTGGAGAATGAAGGAATTTATACCATTGAATAGCCCCCACGCTCGCCTGAATCCAATAGAACACCTCTGGGATATCATGTTTCGGTCCATCCAACGCTGCCAGGTTGCACCTCAGACTGTCCAGGAGCTCAGTGATGCCCTGGTCCAGATCTGGGAGGAAATACCCCAGGACACCATCCGTCGTCTCATTAGGAGCATGGCCCGACATTGTTAGTCATACATAGAAGCACGTGAGTACCATTTTGAGTTGCTGCAATGAAATTTCAGCAAAATGGACTAGCCTTCTGCATCATTTTTTTCACTTTGATTTTCAGGGTATCTGAATTCAGTCCTCTTTAGGTGGATAATTTTCATTTCCATCAAACGATGGGCATCCTTACATTCCTAACACATTACCCAGTCCATATCACTATAGATTATACAGCATGATATTTTTCCCCATTGAGATATGATGTGTTTTCAAAGTGTTCCTTTCATTTTTTTGAGCTGTGTGTGTGTGTAATAAAAAAAAATATATATATATATATATTTTTTTATTTTTTTTTTTTCTATGCAGAACTTTCTTATAATAAAGCCCTGTTCTGTCTGCTTGCTTGTTAGCAGTCTGTGCTTAACTGACAAAGTAGGTGGACCCATATCTGCCGAGAGCCAGGTTGGATAATCGATGATAGTTGGGGCTTTGTTTTTAGTTTTTAATAGTCCTATTTTGCTGCAGAAAAGGTTTATATACTCTTTTCTTGAAAGGCTGTGCGAAGAGTTGTTGAGTGAAGCACAGGGCAGGGGGAGAGTCGGACTGATACACTCCACCTTAAGCAGAGGTCCGACTTTTTAGCATGCTGATTTATTTTAAATCCCATGTTCAAGCAATATAACTCCTAAAATGTAACAAAAAAAGTCTTCAATTATTACTGTTTATGTAGCCTGGTTGCAAACAAAATAGTACAAAAATTGGCCACTGCGTTAAAAATGGGTTTAGTTAGCACACATTTGCAAATACACGCGTAAGCTGCAGAGCCTCTTCGCGGCACCCCGATATTCTGTGTTTCCTAACTACAAATTTTGAGAGCCTCCATAGTAGAGGCACATGCATTTATTGGATAGACTGAGGGCAGGTGAACCTGAGGGAGCCCACCCCTCCTCAAAGGTACAGGAGTGCAGAGAACACCTAGCATATAGCACAATGACAGCCAAGGTGTCCAGTGCACCCCTCACCAACAAGACAACCGTACAAAAATTGTCCACTTCCCCAGTCTATAACTGGCCTTCACAGCAAGGAGCACATGGAAGGGCAACACATGTCAAACAATAAAAGAAAATTCCCAGCTCAACTTACCAGCTTGCAAACAAACCGAATTAGCCTAATGTGTTAAAAACAGGAGTTTAGTTAGCACATGTTTGCAAATACATGTCACTACACAATATCATGGTGAAGTGGTTCAGCAGACTAAAGAATCTTCCGCATTATCAGATTTCTAGTTTTTCTAATACTTTTCTAACCATCATGTGCCCTACAGGAGGATATGGGAATGACATATGATGAGCTGTCCGTCTATGGAAAGCTGAGAAAAGTTGTGAAAACTGGACCATACAGCATGTTCTGTAAACTGCTTCTCATGTGGAGGACAGTAGCACCTAGACAGGTAAGTGTCTTCTTACTTGCACTTCTGACTTCCTCTGCTGGGGACTACTAACTGTAAAATATAGCAACCTGACAAAAGGATCCAACCATTTTTCATGCTGTCCTAAAAAGGAAAATAAAGTTCTTGTGGTGTTGCGCTTTAAAGGGTCAGACCACCCAAAAGTGATATTTTAGGTATGGTAAAATCAGTCCCAGGACCGTCTTTGTCATTCACACGAGATCTCCCTACCTTTGTTCCTGTCTACCTGGAAATTTTGAATATTCTTGCCACCTTTTGTGTGTTCCAGTTCCTCCTGATACATGCTCCGTAATATAAAATAAATACATAAAACCAGGTGAGTGGGGAATGCTCATAATGGTGACAGCATGTGTGCAGTCGCAGGAACTTAGCACAGAGATCTCACTAAGTTCCCAAGAGATACACAGTATAGCCAAAAGTATATGGACACCTGACCATCACACCTACTGTATGACCAAAAGCATGTAGACAGCTCTGAATTATTGAGTTCAGGAGAGTTTAGTGGAGGTTTTAGTTAATACAAAGACATTTTAGACAATTGTGCATGTCCAACCTTGTGCTAACAGTTTGGGAAAGTCTTTTTTTCTGTTCCAGGATAACTGTGCCCCTGTGTACAATCCCAGCTCTATGAAGACATGGTTTGGTGTGAAGGAGCTTGAGTGCCTTGTACTAAGCCCTGACCCCAACCCTAATGAACACTTTTGGGGACTGGAAGTTGGAAAGCAGATTGCAAGCTAGGACCTCTCATCCAACATCAGTACCTGACCTCACAAATGTTCTTTTGTCTGGATGGGCCCACATTTCCATAGACACACTAATCTAGAGAAGCTTTCTAGAAGAATGTAGTGTGTAATAGCTACAAGAGGAAGCAATAGGCATGGTTTTGGAATGGGATGTCCAACAAGACATATAGGTGTGATGGTCAGGTGTCCTCAAACCTTATAGAGGAAGATGAAAGAGAGAGCGCACAAACCTTGCGCATTACCTCAATAAATAGTGACTAATTTTATTAATAAGGAAATATACTCACAAAATGATTGTATAACAGGCATAAGTAACCATAATCCAAACAGGGTTACAGGTAAATCAAAAAGGGGGGGGGGGTATGAAGGCTAACGCGTTTCGTAGGGTGCTCCCTTCTTCATCAGAGCTGGGTTAGGCAGATAGAAACTTCAGTATGGCAGAGTTCCCATGGCAAGGAGATATTCAGCCACTGAGTGTCAGTATTACAGCAGTTCAGCCTGTAATACTGACACTCAGTGGCTGAATATCTCCTTGCCATGGGAACTCTGCCATACTGAAGTTTCTATCTGCCTAACCCAGCTCTGATGAAGAAGGGAGCATCCTTCAAACGCGTTAGCCTTCATACCCCCCCCCCTTTTTGATTTACCTGTAACCCTGTTTGGATTATGGTTACTTATGCCTGTTATACAATCATTTTGTGTGTATATTTCCTTATTAATAAAATTAGTCACTATTTATTGAGGTAATGCGCAAGGTTTGTGCGCTCTTTCTTTCATCTTCCTCTACAGTTTTATTAAGCTTCACCAGCTTCATGATAGAGCTGCACAACCTCTGATCACCAGTGGATGAATACACAACACGCTGCTTGTCACTAACGCCTGTTTGATCTGAGTCCTTGAGCGCAGGAGATAATGGATCTTTGGTCCTCAAACCTTATACCATATACAGAGGTTAGACAAATAAATGGAAACACTACATGATTTGCAGGTGTGAAAGTGACATCATGTTTCACATTGACAGCGAAAGTGATGTAACATTCCTTTGCAACTGCTGCAAAAGTGACTGGACTGAGATTGAGCTGTGCAGTCACCCTTGCAGCAGTTGTTTTCTTATTCCGTGTCACAATCCTGCACAATGTGCTTATGTCTTTTTCGGACAGTTGACCACAGCGCTTATGCTTATCAGATGATATTTTCCTGGAAACTGTATTTGCCGTAATAACCTTTGATACTGTACCTAGTGACACGGCAAATAAATTGGCAACTTCAGTCACAGAGGCGCCAGCTAAACATACACCAACAATTTGCCCTCTTTGAAGTTTCTGTTAATGTTTCTATTTTTATATCTAACTCCTGTGTGTATATTTGTGTGTATATATAAGAAAATATAAAGAATCTGTCAGGTGCACTAACTCCACAGTGGCTACTAAACACTAAATAGCAGGGTTGGGTGAACTGATCTTTAAAGTGTATGTAACCCCAACATTTCATATTTCTGATATGTGTCTGTGTCGCCCTGTACTTGTGTTAAGAAGTATCCTGTTGTATTGATTCCTCTGTCTGAAATACCTGGTGATCCTGCTACTCCCCCTGCTTTCCTATTTCAAACTGAATGCGCGGTAACATGTCATCCAGTATACTGAATTCTTACTAGAGCATTGCACAGTACCATGGCAACAAGTGCACTTAATTTTTCTTATAGTGAATGTGAAAAAAAACATTGACAACCAGTACATTGAATTCTTGACTAGTGTCAATGCACAGAAACCATGGTAACCAGTACACTGAATAATTACTATAGCAGTTCCCAGTAACCATGGCAACCAGTGCTCTGAATTCCTACTATAGTGAATGTACAGCAGCCATTGCAACTAGTACACCAACTATTTAATAAAGCAATGCACAGCAACAGCAAGCAGAATTAATTATTACTATAGTGAATACTCCATGGCAACAAGTGGATTGAATAATTAGAATAGTAATGTGTGGTAACCATGGAAACAGGTACTATGAACACTTGAATACATTACACTGAATTCTTACTATAGTGAATTTTCAGTAACAATGACAACCTGTACACTGAATTCTGGCTATAGTGAATGTTCAGTAACCATAGTAACCAGTACAGTGAATGCTTGCTCAGTAACCATGGCAACCATTTACCTGAATTTTTAATATAATGAATACACAGTAACCATTACACCAAATGTTTACTATAGCAAGGTAGCAGTAACTATGCCAACCAGTACTCCGAATTCTTACTATGGTGAATGTGCAATGGCCATGGCAACCAATACATTGAATACTTTCTATAGAAATGTTCAGTAATCATGGCAACCAATACACTGAATTCTTACAATAGTGAATGCATAGTAACCATGGCAACCAGCACACTGAATACGTACAATAGTTATGTGTAGTTAAATGGACTAAATTGCATATAATATGATGTATTTCCATAAAAGCCAAAGACTAAGCAAAACAAACATATGTGGTTCAGTTCTGAATAGAGTGGCTGTGTGGAATCCATCAGATTAAATTGTTGCTTCTGCCCATTGCATTTCAGGTAGCTGAGAAAGTGAAATATTTCTTCAGGATGTACTCCATTAACAGGCACAAAATGACGACCCTGACACCTGCATACCATGCCGAAAGCTATAGCCCGGACGATAACCGGTTTGACCTCCGGCCGTTCCTATACAATGCATCTTGGGCATGGCAATTCCGCTGCATCGATGAACAGGCAGGTCTCTTACAATTGCTGTGACTGCATGAGAGTTCTGTATAGCTTTTATAATGAATCTGTCATGAGAAATCTACAGAAACTGCCATTGCAGACCTACTGAAAATACCACGTCTGGCTGTTGTGTTGAGCCTCTGGCTTTAATACTTGAGTCACTGACAAGCCTGCAGATCATGAATGTTACAGAATAGGCAGACACCTTTATCTGCATATTTATTCAGTGACTCAATTCTTGTAGATGTACTGTATGTAATTTCTTCATGATAAATAATAGTAGCGTGAAGTGTTGCAGTTACACATTGCTATATCTCACTTTAACTGAACCCTATTGTGGTTTTTATGTATCTTTCTGCATGCTGTGGAGCAGGCAGTCAGCACAATCAGGCGACACTCCTCTTGTATTGATTATCAGCTACTTCAAGAGAGTCTACCACTTTGCCAATTCAGGGAACAGTGACAGGTTCTCTGGACAGGTCAATGCACCTTCTAATAAGAAAAAACAGAACCCCACACGGTGGATCAGCCCAGTAATAAAAAAAAGATTTAAAGACTGGCTTTAGCTAGTCTTTTTTCATGCCACACCATTTTTCTTATGGGTCGCAGCCATGTTCCTTACCATTCTTTCACCACTCCATTCTGTTTTTGAAGCCCTACCCAGTACTTCCAAGTATGAGGGAGCGGGTCACCTCCCCCCTTTACAGTATGTTGTGATTAGGCCTGAGCAAGAGGGAATATGAACCACTTGACCTCCAGAGGATTTACCCCCCCTTAATGACCAGGCCTCTTTTTGCTACTCGGCGCTGCACTAATTCAACTGATAATTGCGCGGTCATGCAATGCTGCACCCAAACGAAATTTACGTCCTTTTTTTCACACAAATAGAGCTTTCTTTCGGTGGTTTTTGATCACCTGTGTGCTTTTTATTTTTCACGCTATAAACAAAAAAAGGCCAAATATTTTGAAGAAAAACAATTTTTTTTACTTTCAGCTATAAAAAATATATAGTAAACTCAAAGTTGGTTATAAATTTAGGTCAAAATGTATTCTGCTACATGTTTTTGGTAAAAAAAAATCCCAATAAGTGTATATTGATTGCTTTGTGTGACAGTTATAGCGTCTACAAACTAAGGTATAGATACTGCAATTTACGACATCTTTTTGCTATACAGCGCTGCGCTAGTTTAACGGACAATTGCGCAGTCATGCAATACGGTACATAAATGAAATTTACATCCTTTTTTTCCCACAGATTGAGCTTTCTTTTGGTGGTATTTGATCGCCTGTGCGGTTTTTATTTTTTGCGCTATAAAAAAAAAGGCTGACAATTTTGAGGAAAAAAAACAATATTTTATACTTTTTGCTATAAAGCACGTCCAGTAAAAAAAATAAAAAAATCAAATTTAGTCATAAATTTCTGACAAAATGCATTCTGCGACATGGCTTTGCTAAAAAAAAACCCAATACGTGTAAATTAATTGGTTTACGTGAAAGTTATAGCGTTTACAAATGGCGGGAAAGATACTAGGATTTTTAGGGTTTTTTTATACTAATAATGGCGGCGATCAGCGACTTATGGCGGCAATCAGTGACTTATGGCGGGACCGCGGCGGACATTGTGACATTGGGGGGTACTGACTTGGGGTCACTGACATCCCCAGTGACACCAATACAGTGATCAGTGCAAAAAAAAAACCACTGACACTGTACTAATGGCACTGGGGAGGAAGGGGTAAGTTTATTTTTCAGGGAAAGGGTTAACTGTGTGAGGGGAGTGTTTTACTAGGCGGGGGTGTGTACTGCAGGGAACACCGCTGATCGGGATAGAGAAACTCTTCTGTCCCGATGAGCCTGTCAGGAGCTGTCAGGGAACTGACAGAAAGCACAGCTACTGCAGCTGTGCTCTCTGTCAGCGATTGCCGCCGATCGCCGGGACATAGCCGTTAACGACCGGCTGTGACCTGGCGACTGACATCCACGGCTGTAATCGGCGGGACAGGTAGGGCGGCGGCACGCCTCGTGCGCGCCCCCTACCTGTTTACAAAACGCACATTTTAAAACGTGCTTTTGCCCAGCCGTGCCGCCCTGCCGCCGTATTTATACAGTGGCTGGGCGGCATGTGGTTAAAGAGTAACTTCACTTTCTTGAGAAAAAATGTGCAAAAAATTTTATATATATATATATATATAAATAAAAAATCTCATATGCAATTGCGGCTCAAGGCATATTGTCATTGAATGTTATTAAAAATTACCTTTCCTTTTCAGTCTGCAGCGCTGAATTTTTCTGTAAAATACAATGCAATATGGCTACCTGGGAGGCTTTCTGTACACAGATGGTATACATAACGCCCCCTGAAAATTTAATTTCCTGCTTGTGTGATTGCAACAATGATTTTCCCAAAAGTCTGCACTAAGATACAAATCAGTTTTTTGGTATCCCATGCAACAAAAATGTTATTTTGGTGAGATACCCCAATTAGGAAATTACGTCTGATGTAGACCTTGCTAGTTTTCTCATTAGAGCCCTGCAGATGCAGCTGCAGGGCTCTGCACATGGACACAGACTAACAAACAGCTATTATTTCAGAATAACAAAAGGTCAGAATCTGCAACAAATTTGTTAAAATGCTTGCAATGTACATAGATCACCTACAGGGGAATGTTTTGTTTCTCATCAAACGTGGAGTCAACCTTTAAAGCTGAACTCCAAATTTAAAAATGTAGCAGCTCTGGCTGCACTCGCCTTTGATACAGAGCTGTCCCCAGTAGTATCTCTCCTTCACCACTGGATGTTCTCAGTCTTTTGGGTTGAATGAATCTGTAAAACTGAAAGACTGAAGGGCATCATGAGCCCCCTGAACCCTGCACTGAGTGTATTGATGCAGCATGTGGCACAGATATCACATGTTAGCTCCACTCTCTCCATCCAGGTCTGCCCATCACTAGGAAAAGATGGAAGAGGGTCCAGCATGTCATGTGCTGGCCAGTACACATCAGAAAAAGACAAGTAAATAAAAAAAACATACTGCTGTGGGGGACTCAATGGAGGCAGTAGGCCTGTCAAGAGAACCTATCACTGTACTCTCTGAATGGGCAAAGTGACAGATTCTCTTTGAAAGCGTAAACACCTGGCTGAATATGTTGTTGCCTGTTTCTTAAATGTACTAAACAGCTCAACCCTTAACCTAAGAACTGTCCAGGTTCCAGCAGATATAAAATTATTTTGCTTTTGTTTAATTATATTAGTGGAAAGACCCTTTAAATACGAGCCACAGATCTGTCCACTGCAGCAGCCATTTGTATTAGATGGCCCAGCATAATCACATGTAGGGATGAGTGCGATTTTATATTGCTGTGGTTAAAGCATTTTGTAGGAACAATTGATGGTGTAGAAATTGGATTGTTAAAATATATTTTAAATGGCATCTTTTTGTTTTAGGTGTCTTCTCTTGAGGAACGCAAAATGGGAGACGTATTTGAAGAGGTTGATTGAAAAGAACTGCTTCCATTAACTCTTTTCTTCTTATTAGAAGACCATAAGCCAGAGGTTCACTGCACTAAAAATTGATATTTAAAGTACAACTTTAACCAAAACTTTATTTTTCTGATTTTGGGTAGTGAGGGGTTAGAATTAATTTCACTGCAGGAATGTGACATCTCCGTTAGTCCTAGTGACATTTGCCATTGGGAGAGAAAGTGATGGGAAATATTAAATGTAAGGGCCTGTGCACATTAGTGTGTTAAGGTTAGGGGCTCACATTTAATAGGAGATATTCTTGCATTACATTAGGCATTCTGTGCCATGTTCTTTCTTACCCATTGAGGAACACAAAGTTTTTCACCTTTGGGTTATACTGCCGCCTTTAGGAGGGTTTGACAGTGTTTTTTCTTCAGCTCTGCTCTATTAAAAGAAGAAACACCACTTCACCTTCTACGGTCCTGTCCAGCTCTCCTAGAATAATTGCCTGTCTCCTGGAATCTCCTTCATGCTCTTGAGACTGTGCTGGGAGACACAGAAAACCTGGCAATGGCACGTATTGATGTGCCATCTTGGAGGAGTTGGACTGCCTGTGCAACCTCTGTAGGGCCCAGGTATCGCCTCATGCTACCAGTAGTGACACTGACCCTAGCCAAATGCAAAACTACTGAAAAAGAGTCAGAAAAGATGCGTAGGGAAAAAACTGCAGCTGAAATGGATTAACAACTCTCTCTGCTACTTAACTGACCAGATCAATATCCCAGGAGTTTAATTGACCTGATGCTATACTCTGATTAAAAAGTGTTTCTTTCATTTTTTTGAGCAGTGTATATTGATCACTTCATTAGCGCTTTATTTTTTTACTTGTTGCCATGTTTTGTTTTATGATTGTGCCATTCTGTAATGACCTACAGCTGAATAAGAATCCCATAGGAAATAAAAGAAATGCATTTTGCTTGCTCACTCGTGGTTTCTTTAAATAAACATCTTGTATATTACCAATTCTCCAAGAGTATGCAAATTTTTGAGCACAGCTATATGTATGTGACTGCCTTTTTCCGGGTGTGCGGGTGCACGCACCTCATGCTGACCAGTGCTACCATTGGCTACAGCGCAAGTTTGTCAGCAGGCCCCCAGCCAATGATTTTGGCTGGGACCCTGCTGATCGGCTGTAGCCAATCACAGGACGATCCTGTGTCTTGTTTGCAAATAGACACAGGATCTCAGTGAATAAAAGCACCACATCTACACATACACACATTAGTTTGGCACATTTAACCCTTTGATCACCCTCAGTTGACCCTTTAATCTCCCTGGTCACCCAGGCAGTGACATTAGTACAGTGTCTGTAGACAGTATTGATCACTGTATTAGCATCACTTGCAATGTCAGATAGTATCAGGGTCAGTTAGTGTCCCTCCCAGCCAGGATCAGTTAACACTAGTTTGTCCACCACACTATCGCAGTCATGCTATAAGTTGCTGATCATCATAATTGCTAGTATAGGGTCTGTTAGTGTTGGGCTGAATGTTTGAGTCGAACCTAAATTCGACTCGAACATTGACCGTTTGTGTGTCCGCCCGCTGCTCTGCACAATGCAATGCACTCTTGACAGGTCAGGTGCAATGCTTTGGCCAAACACAGCACAGGATGACATCACAAGGGGGCTGGGTTCACTCTGCCCCCTTGTGACATCATGATAGTATTTAATACCTGGCATCGTGGCGCAGCTGTCAGACGGCAGGAGCCAGAGTTGCGAGCAGAGTGGGGTTTTTTTTATTTTTTCAGGTAGCGGTGGCGCCAGGCATCATGATTGAAGTTGAATCTACTTCAGGTGACATTTTTTTTATTTTTAATAAAGGACTTGTCAAAGACTGTCTCCTGTCATTTTTACACTACACTTTTTGTTTGTGAATGGGTAGCGATACCATACCGCATACTCATTCACATGGGGGGGGGCCGGGATCTGGGGCCCCCTTGTTAAAGGGGGATTCCAGATTCCAAAAAGCTCCCTGCCCGCAGACCCTCACAACCGTAGCCCAGGGTTGTGGGGAAGAGGCCCTTGTCCCCATCAACATGGGGACAAGGTGCTTTGGGGGGGAGCCCCCCCGGCCCAAAACACTCCTCCCATGTTGAGGGCATGTGGTCTGGTATTGTTCAGGAGGGGGGGTGGCGCTCACTCGTGTTCCCCCCCCCCCTTTCCTGACCTGTCTGGCTGCATGCTCAGATAAGGGTCTGGTATGGATTTTGGGGGTACCCCCACGCCATTTGATTTAAAATGTTTGCATGGGGGTTCCCCTCAAAATCCATCCAGACCTGAGGGGCTTGGTATGAAAGGGACGGGAGATCCCACGTATTTTTTTTAATTGTCGGGCAATGCCAACAATTCTTTTTACATTCAGCTGTCAGCGGGGAACCCCTCTGACAGTTGAAACATTAATAAATGTTTCACTACTAAAATACCGCATGACTTAATAATATAACTCATGCAGTATTTTAGTAACTGAGCGGTATCTTACTACATACTCAGATGCGATAAGATACCATTCAGTAAATTGTTTGTGTTCGAAGTACGCAGTCGAACATTCTGTAGGTTCGAATGTTGGACCGCAAACCAAACGGGGGGTGTTCGGCCCATCACTAGTGTCTGTACGGATCAGTATCTTGATCACGAACATAACTATACTAGTTTCCCCATTAGTATAGTGTCCCCAAAAATGCAGCATTAGCACGATCAACCCTGATACCTGCCAGCACTTGCATTTTTTTTTTTTTATTATATCTTTTATTAAATATTTTTGATACAAAAGAACATCAGATAACACATATCATAATAAAAAACATGAGGAAAAACTTCACTCATATATCACAATTGCATCGTACCGTCTTATCCTCCCCCTTTCCCTTTCCCTCCCTCCTCCCCCGCTCTTATCCCTAGACCATACCTCAATCCTAATTCCAACCTTCCTTATACTGTAACTTTCTATCCATATCTGTATTCCTTCCCTCCAACCTCCTTCTCTTTGTCGGGCATTCCATTAAAGCTCCCCCCGATACTCATCTACCTATATTCTCACCAATTCCAAGTGTCATTTTAGATGTTTTAAAGGCTAACCAACCACTCCACATTTTCCCATTCTGTCCTCCTAAATGTGACACAACTCCTCCATCCTATAACTAGATGGTATATTACCTTGTTCTTAAGTAATTTTACCAAAGGTTCCAATTTATAAAATGAATAAGTCCATGGATCTCTCTGTACAGCAATCCACTAATCTGGATGTATTGTAATATTCCCTCCCATTAATCCTGTATTTTTGAGCATTCCCACCATATGTGTGCTATCGTTCCCTTTTCCTCACATCCTCTCCAACATAAAGGTGAAACATCTACTTGTTGTTATGTGCTTTATTTGGTGTAATATACCATCTAACCATACATTTATAATTAATTTCAACCGTGTTTGTTACTTCATGTGCTAGTTTGAATATACAGTACTATTCCTCTGTTGTTTACAATATCTAACTTTGATCCCAGCTCCCGCTCCCATTTATCCAGGAACTGGGGGAAATCAGTGCCCTCTATATCTATAAGAATCTTAAAGATCTTAGAAGTGCCCTGTTTGGGGGCTATGGTTACATTCAATAATTTTTCATATGGGCACTGATCCTCCGACATCCCAAATGGCTGCTGGAGTGTTGAAACAAAGTGTCCCAGTTGACCGCACCACCATTCATCTAATGTGAAAAATCTTTTTTTTTTTTCTTTACATCAAAAATAGTGTGCACTTTACCCTTACTCAATATGTCTTTTAAACGTGTGTTCTGATTTTTAATCCATTTCCCAGAGATATTTTCCTTCCCTGGGGGGAAATACTCCGTTTCCACCAAGGGGATCATATCTGAATTATATTTCCATCCCTTTTTGTTTATGCATTCTATCCCAAACACTTAAAACTTTGTCAGTAAACTAGTGTTCCCATCTAATGTGCAAAATTTATGTGGTACCCAAACCATCTTCTCTAGCTGTGCCCTACTCAAAGTCTCTTCCATATTCACTCATCCGTTTCTTTGTGAGTTGAAAGCCCAATCTATTATTCGTGAAAGTGACACTGCTTGATAATAACTCTTAACATTAGGCATTCCCAAACCACCATTTCCTTTTGCCCCACACAATATCTCATACCTAATTCTTGGTTTCTTGTTTGCCCATATAAACTTAAGTATCATCTTCTTTACTATCCCAAAGAAGGATTCTGGTATATGTACTAGGAGCATAGGAAAACCTATGTAAGATTTTTGGTACTATGACCAACTTTACCAAGTTTATACGGCCTATCCAGGAAGTGCCACCTTTTGACAACCTCCTCAATTCTTTTTTTTTCATTTACTAAAGGGATGTAATTTGCTTGGTACAGAGCTTTTATTGAGGGAGCCAGTTTTATTCCCAAGTAGCCTATCTCCTTTTCCCTCCATGAAAATGGAAACTCTTTTTGTAAACTTTGCCTTTCAACTTTTGGTATGTTAATATTTAAGACTTCCAACTTTGCCAGATGTATTTTCAGAAGTGATAACTCACCGTACTGTTTTAATAATTTACTTAGGTTGGGTAACGTTATTCTAGGGCAGTGGTCGGCAAGCCGCGGCTCGCGAGCCACATGCGGCTCTTTACACACTTCAATGCGGCTCTTCTGTGTGCCGGGCGCCCGCTCCCCTCCCTCCTCTCGGGCGGCCGCCCCAAAAGTCAGGACTCTGCAGCTAGCCCAGCAATGGGCAAACTACGGCCCGGCGGACCTTTTAATCCGGCCTGCGGAGCGTGGCAAACATTGGCTGTCAGGATGTAGGCGGGGCAGCGTGACGAGCTCCTCTCTTCTCACAGTTTGCCCCGAAGACCAGAACGGCGCGGGAACACAGCGAGAGGAACGCGCGGAGCAAAGGTAAGTGAATTGACACAGGGGGGAATGAATTACTATAGGGGGGATGAATTACTATAGGGGCGATGAATTACTATGGGGGATGAATTACTATATGGGGGATGAATTACTATGGGGGATGAATTACTATATGGGGGATGAATTACTATAGGGGATGAATTACTATATGGGGGATGAATTACTATGGGGGATGAATTACTATATGGGGGATGAATTACTATGGGGGATGAATTACTATATGGGGGATGTATTTTCAGTTTTAAAAATGTGGCTCTCAAAATAAATTTCAATCGTGGTTTTGGCGAGATTTGGCTCAGTTGAAAAAAAAGGTTGCCCACCACTGTTCTAGGGTGTACTATGTAAAACAACATATTGTCCGCATATGCTTCTAGTTTATGTTCCTCTTCTCCGATCTTTATTCCTGATATATCCTCACACTTCCTTAACCTCACCAGGACAGGTTGCAAGGATATGATGAAAAACAAGGGAGATAGGGGGCAACCCTGTCTGGATCCGTTATATATTTTAAAGAACTGAGAGAAGGATCCATTGACCTTAACCGTTGCTGAGGGGGCACTATAGAACCCTTTTATTCACTTCAACATTTTAGTTAAACCTAGCTCCTCCAACCAGTGGCATCCCTAGGGTTGGTGTCACCCGGTGCGGTAACACTTGGTAACACCCCCTCCGACGATCCCCGCAGGATGGATCGGATCTGTGGATTGAGCATAATGGATCGGAATCCGATCCATTATCCTCTCCAATCCGCAGATCTGATCCATCCTGCGGGGATCGCCAGCTTGTAACCTAACTGATCTCTCCACCAGCTCCACAAAAGGTAAGTTTTAATCAAGTCCCCCTCTCTCTCTCTCTTCCTTCTCTCTCTCTGCCCTCTTCCCCCCCCCCTCTCCCCCCTACCTACTACATGAAGCTGCAGTGCTGTCACCAGGGTCTGGGAATTAGACACTGACCTGCTGCATACTCTGCCTTCCTCTCCAGCTCTCTGAATTCAGCACCTGTGGCGGGGATGTGGACCCGCCCCACTGCTGAAACTCCGAGGAGGAGAGGTGTCCGAAGTGCCTGCTTCACTGTCCGTCCCCTCAATGCTTGCTTATTTCAAAAGTGGCACATACAGGGATGGACTGAGCCTCTCATGGGGCCCTGTAGTGATCCCGGGCCCTCGGGCAGTGCCCAAATGGTCAGTCTGCCCCTGGTGGAGCAGGTCTGGTGTTACCCCATGAAAAAGGTGTCACCCAGTGTGGCGCGCACCCCTTGCACCTGCCTAGGAACGCCCCTGCCTACAAAGTATCCATCATAAAGCCCCAATTAACTCTGTCAAAAGCTTTTTCGGCGTTCACAGGAACAATGTCAGCAATTTCTCTCTTTTAACCTTTTGTAGGCGGAGCAATAATTTCAGGCCATTGTCTTTACCTTCTCTTCCAGGGGTGAATCCTACCTGCTTCAGGTGTATCCACTCCGGCATCAAGTCCTTTAATCTGGTTGCCAATACCTTAGCATATACCGTATTTTCCGGCGTATAAGACGACTGGGCGTATAAGACGACCCCCTACTTTTCCTGTTAAAATATAGGGTTTGAGCTATACTCGCCGTATAAGACTACCCCTCTTCCAACGCACACCAAATGAAAAAACATCAGATTTGATTTCAATATGGTATGCTATTTCAGTATGGTATTCCAATGATGGGGTGCTATTCCTCCCACTGACACCAATGATGAGGCACTACTCCTCCCACTAACACCAATGATAGGGCACTATTTCATCCACTGATACCAATGATGGGACACTATTCCTCCCACTGACACCAATGATGGTGCCCCATCATTAGTGTCAGTGTGTGAGGAATAGTGCCCCATCATTAGTCAGTGGGAGGAATAGTGCCCCATCATTAGTCAGTGGGAGGAATAGTGCCCCATCATTGGTGTCAGTGGGAGGAATAGTTCCCCATGATTAGTCAGTGGGAGGAATCGTGCCCCATCATTGGTGTCAGTGGGAAGAATCGTGCCCCATCCTTGGTGTCAGTGGGAGGAATAGTGCCCCATCATTAGTCAGTGGGAGGAATAGTGCCCCATCATTGGTATTAGTGGGAGGAATAGTGCCCCATCATTAGTCAGTGGGAGGAATAGTGCCCCATCATTGGTGTCAGTGGGAAGAATCGTGCCCCATCATTGGTGTCAGTGGGAGGAATAGTGTCCCATCATTGGTGTCAGTGGGAGGAATTGCGCCCCATCATTGGTGTCAGTGGGGAGAATAGTGCCCCATCATTGGTGTCAGTGGGGAGGAGGAATAGTGCCCCATCGTTGGTGTCAGTGGTTAGCAGAAGTAGTGCCCCATCGTTGGTATCAGTGGGAGGAATAGTGCCCCATCATTGGTGTCAGTGGGAGGAATAGTGCCCCATCATTGGTGTCAGTGGGGGAGGAATAGTGCCCCATCGTTGATATCAGTGGGGAGAATAGTGCCCCATCGTTGGTATCAGTGGGAGGAATAGTGCCCCATCATTGGTGTCAGTGGGAGGAATAGTGCCCCATCATTGGTGTCAGTGGGGGAGGAATAGTGCCCCATCATTGATATCAGTGGGGAGAATAGTGCCCCATCATTGGTGTCAGTGGGGGAGGAATAGTGCCCCATCATTGATATCAGTGGGGAGAATAGTGCCCCATCATTGGTGTCAGTGGGGAGGAGGAATAGTGCCCCATCATTGGTATCAGTGGGGAGAACAGTGCCTCATCGTTGGTGTCAGTGGGGGAGGAACAGTGCCTCATCGTTGGTGTCAGTGGGGGAGGAACAGTGCCTCATCGTTGGTGTCAGTGGGGGAGGAACAGTGCCTCATCGTTGGTGTCAGTGGGGGAGGAACAGTGCCTCATCGTTGGTGTCAGTGGGGAGAACAGTGCCTCATCGTTGGTGTCAGTGGGGGAGAGGAGCGGCTGCTCCTTCTTCAAGTTTGGCCGCTCGATTTTCGCGGGGCCGCTCGGCTCCGCCTCCTCACCGGTGATTGGTCGCCTGTGTGCCTTTCCAGTGCTGGCGCCCAATCACTGGTGAGGAGGCGGAGCTGAGCGGCCGCGTGACCATCGAGCGGCCGAACTGAAAGAGGGAGCAGCCGCGCTTCCTGGACCGGATCGTCGTGGGACCGGAGCCAGGTAAGGAACAGCAGCCCCTCTGCCCACCCCTGTACTTAGTGTCCGTTGGAGGAGGAGGGGGGGGCGGCGCCGCGCCGCCACTCGAAAAAGTGCCGCTCTGACCCGGCTCGCACCGGCGTATAAGACGACCCCCGACTTTTCAGAAGATTTTCAAGGGTTGAAAAGTCGTCTTATACGCCGGAAAATACGGTAGTTTAGTATCAGTATTTAATAGGGATATACAGTTGTATTCAAAATATTAGCAGTGTGTTGAAAAAAGTGAATAAAGCTCAAAATCCTTCTAATAGCTTTTATTTCCATACACACAAATGCATTGGGAACACTACACATTCTATTCCAAATCAAAACATGAAGAAAAATATCAAATTTGTGGTGTTCCTCTAAAAAAATTTAAGAAAAGTGATTAGACTGTTCAAAAAAATAACAGTGTTTGTATTCTTCTTTACAAACGCAAACAATCACTATATAAACTGAAAAATGTTTGAAGATTTTGCTTTCCTTTGAATCACTTAATATTTCGTTGTATAAGCACTGTTTCTAAGAATTGCTGTACATCTGTGTTGCATGGAGTCAACCAACTTCTGGCACCTGTGAACAGGTATTCCAGCCCAGGATGATTGGACTACATTCCACAGTTCTCTATTTCTTGGTTTTGCCTCAGAAACTGCATTTTTTATATGTCACCACACAAGTTTTCTATTGGATTAAGATCCTGGGATTGGGCTGGCCACTCCATAACATCAATCTTGTTGGTCTGGAACCAAGATGTTGCATGTTTACTGGTGTGTTTGGGGTCGTTGTCTTGTTGGAACACCCATTTCAAGGGCATTTCCTCTTCAGCATAAGGCAGCATGACCTCTTCAAGTATTCTGATGTATTCAAACTGATCCATGATCCCTGGTATGAGATAAATAGGCCCAACACCGTAGTATGAGAAACATCCCCGTATCATGATGCTTGCGCAACCATGCTTCACTTTCTTCACAGTGTACTGTGGCTTGAATTCAGTGTTTGGGGGTCGTCTGACAAACTGTCTCCGGCCACTAGATCCAAAAAGAACAATTTTACTTTTATCAGCTTGGCTTCACATAGGCGTCTTCTTATTGTAACAGTACTCACAGGTAACTTTAGACCTTCTTTGATCTTCCTGGAGCTGATTATTGGCTGAGTCCTTGCCATTTTGGCTATTCTATCCATTTGAATGGTATTTTTTCACTTTCTTCCACATCTTTCAGGATTTGGTTGCCATTTTAAAGCATTTACCATCATTTTAGCTGAGCAGCCTATCATTTTCTGCACTTCTTTATATGTTTTCCCCTCTCCAATCAACTTTTTAATCAAGGTACGCTGTTCTTCTGAACAATGTCTGGAACTACCCATTTTCCTCAGAAATTCAGAGAGAAATGCACTGTAACCAGCATGAACAACATTTGCTGCCTTCCTTCCTTAAATAAGGGCAATAATTGCCACCTGTTTTTCAAAGAATGAAAGACCTCACTAATAGAACTCCACACTGCTATTATTTTGAACATGCCCCTTTCAATTAGTGATTCAATTACACAGAATCAGCAGCATGCATGTCATGACTTTTGGGTCTGTTGGATTTCTATTACTCTACTACACCTGCTAGTAAATTATTTGCCACGTAGAAATATCATTTCTACCAAAAACAGTGATTGATCAGGTTAGTGATGTCTGACTGCTATTATTTTGAACACAACTGTAGGCCTGTGACTGGCACACTGTGAGCTATCTTTCCCTTCTTTAAGTATAATTGTTATATGATCCTGCAATGACTCCTCTCTCATTTCCAACCCCTCCCTAATGCATTCCCATAACCGCACATTTTAGGGACTAAAAGATCTCAAACTTTTTTACAGTAACCTACAGTGTATCTGTCTGGACTGAGGTTCTTTCCTTTACCCGTATTTTTTAAAGCCATGTTAATTTCTTCTAGGATAATAGGTCTCTCTAGGGCCTCTAGTTTTTTTCCTGCTATTCTTGGCAGCCCCACTTCCTTTAGATATTTTTGTCTAATTCTCCTCATTTCCTCTTCCCCATTTTTTGATCTCTGGGAGTCACATCGTAAAGGCGACTATAGTATGTTTGGAGCCTATTAGCGATATAGGTGGTGGAGTATACCATTTCTTCTTTGTCATCTTTAATTTTTTTTATAAAGATTTTTAATTTCTTTTTCTTTAATTTCCTCATAAAATATTTTCCTGGTCTATTTCCCCACCGGTATCTTTCTTTTGAAACCCTATTGAATATCCTTCTCAACTCCTGTTCCATAAGATCTTTTAATTTTTCTCTTTTAATAATTATCTTCTGATACTGATCGTTACCCATATTATTTTTATGTAACTGTTCTAACTTAGAAAGTTCCTCAGTTACCATCTTAATTTTTTTCTTTTGTTCTCTCTTTTTTTCTGCTCCCATCAAGATCAGTATCCCTCTGATATAAACCTTATGTGCCTCCCAGACTGTGGCTACTGATACTTCTTCTGTCTCATTTAACTCAAAAAATTGCCCTATTTCCCCCGTAATCTTTTTTCTAATTCATGGTCCTGTATAAGTATCTCATTTCATCTCCACAGAGTTGTTTTATCTTGAGCCCTACCTACCCATAGTCTTATTGTGGCGGGAGCATGAAAAAGACATGGCCTCTATGTTGGTGCTAACCAGCAACTCCAATTGTTAATGATCAATCATTGTATAGTCCAGTCTAGAATACGATCCATGTATCGGGAAGAAGAAGGTGTAATCTTTTTCTCTTTGGTGTTTAACTCTCCAAGTATCGATCAATTAACTTTGAGAGAATAATCTCTTCAATGATTTTAATTTCCTTCCCCCCTCTCTCCTCACACAGGATGTATGCATCCATCTGGGGGTCCATACACAAATTTAAATCTCCAGCCACAACCAGACTACCCCTTCTAAATTCAGAGAGTTCCCTTAACACTCCCTTCAGGAATGTTACTGTGTTTTTATTAGGACCATAAATATTGACCAATGTGTATTCAGCTCCTTGTATTTTTTCCCTCAGAAATAGATACTGGCCCTCTGGGTCCTCCATTTTCTTTTCCAAGATGAAGTTCACATTCTTTGCCATCCTTATCGTGACCCCTTTAGCCCTTTTAACTGGAGAATCTGCATAATACCCCGTTACATATTGTTTTATATATAACTTCACATTTGTATCATGAGTTATATGTGTCTTTTGGAGTGTTGGAAAATTTCTCTAAGTATCTTATGCCTTTTGGTAGGGGAGTTTTAGCCCTTTTATATTCTAAGTCATGAACCTCATAACACTCATTTCAGCTATTATTTCCGCCCCCTCCCCGTCAACTCAGCTTCGGGAACAAGGGATGGGTGGGGGGGGCGAAGGGAGGCAGGGGAGCCACACCATGTCCGAGGAGAACGAGGGAGAGAGAGGAAAAGAAAAAAAAATTCTAAAATAAAAAACCTACTCTCCCCCCAGTATGCCCCTCTATCTCCTCTTCCTAGATACTCATTGCCAACCTCCTGAGCCCTGCCCCCCACTCTCTCTAAGCCTTTCTGACCATTCTTCAAGGTCCATTTTCAGCGGTTCCAATTTTTCACAAAAATTTTTTAAAAGATCTTCCGGGAACCTCAACCTTGCCGATTTTTCATCTTTCCACTTGATTAGGCATTCTGGAAAACCCCAGTAGCCCTTATACCTGCTAGCACTTTCATTTAGCCCCCTCCCCCCAACAAGTGCAGTGCGAGTGTAATTTCTGATTTCTGATCAATGCTACCTTTGATACATTGTACACAAAACACCATTATTAGCAAGATGAGGCCTGAACTCTCTGCTAGCACTAGCAGGTAAATTTTTATTTCTAGTGAGCAAGTAGTGTATGGCAGCCAGGAGCTCTTTTGCCCGTAGTCGCACTAGGTACCTGTACATTTAGTGCCCAAAATGCCCCAAAAAAGGTACACTAGTGAAGAGTCCTGTAGGATTCTGAGCATTACAGATGAGACGAAGGGGAAGCCTCACAGTCAGAATCTGGCTCAGAATATGAACCTGTAGAAAGTAACGGCACCCCACTCAGACAATGGAGAAGTGGTCTCTGTCACAATCGCGGTATCAGACTCCAACGTCTTCAACTCACACTCTTAGGCCTGACAGCCTATTTTTAGTCCCCAGCAGGGGGTGTCTCTGAAGTCAAGAACCAATACCCTGCTTAGAGCGTGGAGGTATGGGTGGATACCTTAGCTAGAGCCAAAATCTCCTTTAACTCATATTTTGGCCCATAACTTTCCATCTGCACAAGTGACATTCCACCCGCGGGTAGATTATTATGCAGACAAGTCTGAGGATTGATTAGATATGAATTATGAAATTATACACTGAACGGTTCACGAGATCTATTTTTCTGCTTTCCTATGTGTCCGAGACAAGGCGAGTGACCCATCAAACTGTTCGCCTGCTCATCGCCCATCTGACGATATGCCTGGTTTTTATGTAAGTCTCTCATATTCCAAGATATGAGACATAGGGGAAAGATGGATTTTAACAAAGGTTATCTGATTCTGTCACCTATGCTGAGTTAGGTTTATTAGGTTGGAATCTCTTTCAACTCCTGGGAAAGCTTGCCTTATCACTTCCGAGGTGTTACAATTTGCAGGTTCTTTGGACAGGGAGGCCGTGGCTCCCTTGGGGGGCTTTATAGCTCCTATGACCCTCCTGTGATATTCCTAACTCACACACATCTGGCCAAATGTTGCTGGGCCTCTGGAGGGGTAAAGTGGCAAACACCAGAAGTGCAGTACAAGCTGGTGAGGTGGCTAGCACCCATAGTGTTATGCAGTGCAGCCATCATACACACATGCCCATAGTAGCCCTCCACAGGTGCTTGCAAACCCTATTTGGCTGCCAGCAGATTTAGCAGCACCTGTTATCCCCCCATTCACTGCCCAGCCCAGGGTTCAGGTGGAAACAGCAAAGTCAACAATGAGACCTCTACAATTGATTGTGGACCAAACCAATCTTCATGCCCAACAATACATCGCCACCAACCCAAATTCAAAACTTGCCAGGCCATTCAGGTGGAAACCTATCACGGTTTCCAAATTTAAAATTTTTTGGGCCTAACCCTTAACTTGGGCATTACAAAAAAGAAAGACTTGTGGTTTATATTGGTCTATAGACCCGATTCTTCATATGCTCATGTTCTCTGCTGCAATGGTCAGGAAAATATATGAAACAAAAATACTTTTTTTTGCATTTTAATGACAATATCCTCTGCCCTACTTGGAGTGACTCGGACTATGATTGGCTACAAAATTCGGCCCCTCATAAACTACCTCCCCGAGAAATTTGCAGATGTGTATACGTCCCTCATACATTTCACTGGCAGGCTTGAAATAAAGCGATATCTCCCTAGCAAGCCTACCAGATATGGGACCAAATGTATAAGCTCTGTGAGAATGCAACAGGCTATACATACAAATTTAGAAATGATGAGGGAAAAAATAGACAAGTGAAGCCCTCTGAATGCCCAGACTGCATGGGAAGCAGTGGCAAGATAGTGTGGGACTTGGTGCCACCCTTGTTCTATAATGAGTACCAGGTCTAAAACTAGGGGAGGGGGTGCACTTGTCCCGGGTGCCACATCAAGAGGGTCACCACACCCACCCGCACCGGGTACCGCTGCTCTAAGTGCCACCGTTGCCCAATCAAGTCTAAAGGACAAGTGGCACCCACTACAAATACCAGAGAAATAAGTAGGAAGGAGACCACACAGCGCACAAACGCTGAATCACTCCACCCACCTACCCAAAATAAAAGCATTCCTGAGCAACGCTTCAGCTACTGTTGCTTGGCAACATAGTGACAGTAGCTGAAGTGGCGCTCAGGAATACTTTTCTATGGGAGGCTGGTCAGAGTGATTCAGGACTGTATGGTCTCTGTCCTACTTGTTTCTCTAGTATTTGCAGCGGGCTTGATCAGGCAGTGGTGGCACCCCTGGCAGCAGGAGTGGAGTGATTCAGCACTGTGAGGTTCCCGTTTTGTCCTGCTCAGTGCCCAAACAGCCCCTGCCTTTTCTAAGTGAGACAGCCCAGCTGCAGACTGCAGTAAAAATTTTCATGGGAAAGCCTACCTTGAAGTGGAAGGCATTTATTAGGAGAGGGGGTTTGTGTGCAGAAGGCCCTGGACTAGGAAGGTGGGGGGTGCATAGAAGGAACTGGATGAGGGGGGTGCAGATAAGGCCCTGGATAAGAAGTTGGGGTGCAGAGGAAACCCTGGACTAAGAGGAGAGTGCAGAGGAGGTCTTGGTTTGCGGAGATGCAGAGGAGGCCCTATACTTGAAAAGTTGGGGGGTTGGCATGGGAAAGGACATGGATTAGGAAGGGGGGTGCAGAGGGGCCCTGAACTTGGGAGGTCCATACAGGAAATACTGGACTAGGAGGGGTTTTGCAGAAGAGGCCCTGAACTTAGGGTGGCAGAGGAATCCCTGGACTAGGAAAAGTGGGTTGGTGTGGCAAAGGCCCTGGATTGGGTGGGACAAAGGAGACTCTGGACTAGGTGAGGGATTACCTGGAGGTCCCAGACTAGAAAAGGGGGTGTCTGGAGACCTTGGACTAGGACAGTGGGTGTCTGAAGTTCCTGGACTAGGAAAGGGGGAGTGTGGAGCCCCGGACCCTAAAAGAGATCTGACAACACCCACAGTTTTGTCGCGACACACAAAGCGTGCCACTATATTACCACATACCATTTTTTTGCGGGCTTGCAAGAAAAAGACCAGCCCCATGGGGGCCAGATTTGCTAGCTACACTACTGAGGGATACCATTTGTCTATGGACAATTTTCATGCAAGTGTGCCACTTTTTAGACATTTGTTCAATCTAGGAATTGGCTACTGTGGCACCATGCGACCTAATTGCAGGGTTTCCCCTAATGGCTCGTTAACACCCCACTTAGAAAGGAGGAGAAAACCTGCTTGGGCAATGAAGAACTACTTGCAGTAAAATGGAAGGACAAACAGAATGTATTCATCCTGTCTACCTGTCAGGGATCGCGGCATCCCGTCGGCCGGCGCATGCGCGCTGGCAACGGCTCACGCCGGGACACAGGCACCAGGTCCCAGCGAGCCGGAGATGACAGGACGCCGCGCATGCGCAGTGGAAGCCGCGGGCGCGCCTCGGGCGGCCAATGACAGCCCGGGGGCATGTCCTGGGCGGCCAATGACAGTGCAGGGTGCACTATTTAAAGATGCCCTGCACTGTCAATAATTGCCGCAAGGTCTTTCTGTGATCCTGAGTTCCTGCACCCGTCTAGTGACCCTGTTTGACCCTGACTACGCTGCCTGCCCCTGTGATTGACCCGGATTGCCCTGACTACGCTGCTTGCTCCTGTGATTGACCCGGATTGCCCTGACTACTCTGCCTGCTCCTGTGATTGACCCGGATTGCCCTGACCATTCTATGGACTGACTTACCCTGCTGACCCTGCGTGTGACCCGACTACTCTTTGCCCGCCGATTCTGTACCTCACTTACCCCCACGGGACCACGATCCGTTACTACCCTGCTGGGGCCGCCATCCGCTTCACATCTGGCTCTCCGGTACCTGCATACGTCCCCGGAGGTCTCTTCAGCCACTGGTGGGCCTGCTCAGAGGTCGTGACCTGGTCCGGGACTGTTTCAAGTCCATCCCCACCATCAGGGGCCCTGGTGAAAGCACAGCCCGGGCTTAGACCCCACGCTCTGGGTAGGTCTGTCAGTTGGCAGCCTGAGGCACCACCTGGCGGATCATAACAGTACCTTGCGGCCATGACAGAGCCTGGAAGTAGACCGGCGTCCCTAGAGGATATTTGCCAGCACCTGGCAACTTTGACCCAGGCTTTCCAGAATTTCCACAGTCGTTGCGCCCGACTGGAGGACCGCATGGAGTCGTTAGCCCCCCTGACTCCCCCTGCTCAGAGTCCTCCATCTGCAGAACCTCCTGCTGCCCCGGCATCCGGAGCGGTTGCCACATCCCTAGCTCCTGAACCCCGTGTTCCCCTGCCGGAGCGATTCCGTGGTGACCGGAGCTGCTTCCGAGCCTTCCGGAACGCTTGCACCCTGTATTTCGACTTGCAGCCCCGCACGTTCACCACCGAGACCGTCAAGGTGGGGTTTATAGTCTCTCTCCTTCAGGATGAGCCCCAGGATTGGGCTCACCGCCTGATGGAGAAGCACGACCCCCATCTTGACTCCGTGACCTTCTTTCAGGCCATGGCTGTTTTGTATGACGACCGTCAGCGGGCTGCTTCCGCAGAGGCTACCCTATACTCTCTACGGCAAGGCCGCCGGACAGCCGAAGAATACGCGTCCAATTTTAGGCGTTGCATGGGAGACACCAGATGGAACGATGCGGCCTTATGTCACCAGTTCCGCATCGGGCTATCTGAGTCTCTCAAAGACGAACTGGCACGAGTAGGCCTAACTGACTCCCTGGAAAAACTGATTGAGTTAGCCATTCAAATTGACCGAAGACTAAGGGAACGTCGGCTGGAAAGGAGCAGCCAGGGTCAAAGGGTGGCATGGATTCCACCAAGGGACACAGCTCCAGCCCCAGGGAGCCATCTGCGAAGCACGGAATCAGGGGACAACCCGGAACCCATGCAACTGGGACTGGCCCGTTCCCACTTATCGGTCGAGGAACGTCAGAGGAGACGGTCACAGAACCTATGTCTGTACTGCGGGGAAGCTGGTCACCAGGTGCGCTCCTGTCCTGCAAAAATGAGTAAGTCCACGTCTTTTTCTTTTACTTTACCTGCAGGAAGGGATGATCAGTCAAGTTACCTGGCCATACCTGTGTCTTTACAGCTCCCCGGAGGAACATTGTCGGTGACCGCAATCGTTGACTCAGGAGCCTGTAGTTGTTTTATCGATCTGACTTTTGCCCACCGGCAAAAAATCCCTCTCCAGACCAAAGAAAGGGGGTTCAACATCTTCTTGGCAGATGGGTCCAGTATAAAATCAGGGGTGGTGGACCAGGAGACACCACCCATTTTCACCACAATGGCAGACCATCACCAGGAGTTCCTCCGTTTGGATGCCATCGCATCTCCCCTTTTTCCAGTCATTCTGGGGCTCCCTTGGCTGCGGGGCCATAACCCCCAGATTGACTGGGAAAAGGGAACCATTCAATTTCGGTCGCCTTACTGTTTGAGTCACTGCCACGTCACAGGATCCGTGGTTCCCCGGTTCCTCCTGTGCTTGGATGGCGACACCAATCTATCCCAGGTTATTCCTCCGGCCTACCATGACTTCTTAGACGTATTCAGTAAGCGAGGAGCTGACATTCTTCCTCCGCACCGTTCCTACGATTGCCCCATAGACCTCCTACCCGGGTCTGAGATCTCGTTCGGCCGTATATTTCCTTTGTCTGAAACGGAATCGGGAGTACTAAGGGAATATATTGACGAAAACCTTCGGAAGGGATTTATTCGTCCATCCACATCCCCAGCCAGGGCCGGGCTGTTCTTCGTAGAGAAGAAGGACAAGTCATTACGGCCCTGCATAGACTACCGTGATCTGAACAAAATAACGGTAAAGAATCGTTATCCCTTACCCCTAGTCCCCGAGCTCCTCCAGAGATTGAGTTCAGCAATGATATTTACTAAATTAGACCTGCGGGGGGCCTATAACCTTGTTCGTAGCAGGGAGGAGGATTAGTGGAAGATGGCTTTCCGCACGAGATTCGGCCACTATGAGTATTTGGTGATGCCATTTGGGCTCTGTAACGCACCGGCAACCTTCCAGCACTTTATCAACGATGTGTTTCGTGATTTCCTCGATGTTTTCGTGGTGGTTTATTTGGATGACATCCTAATTTTTTCCCCCTCACTGGAGGTTCATCGAGGTCACGTGTCACGGGTATTAGAACGGCTGCGTCAACACGGGCTATACGCTAAGGCAGAAAAGTGCTGTTTCGAACAGCGCGAAATCACATTCTTGGGACCGGTTCTCTCTTCTTCGGGGGTCGCGATGGATCCCCAGAAAGTCACGGCGATCTTAGATTGGCCAATTCCCGCCGACAAAAAGGGGGTACAGCGTTTCATCGGCTTTTCTAACTTTTACAGAAAGTTTGTTAGGAACTTCTCCGGTCTGGTCTCCCCCATCACGCAACTGATGAAACAAGGGGTCCGCTTTAAGTGGACCCCCGAAGCTCAAACGGCATTCGAAAAGCTCAAGAAATTGTTCACCTCAGCTCCCATTCTCTGCCATCCGGATTCTTCTCTCCCGTATGTTTTGGAAGTGGACGCCTCCAAAAACGCGGTAGGAGCGGTGCTGTCCCAAAGGAATGGTACCAAGGAACTACTGCACCCTGTGGCGTTCTTCTCCAGGAAGTTGACACCGGCGGAACGTAACTATGACATTGGAGATCGGGAGCTCCTGGCCATTAAATCTGCTCTAGAAGAATGGAGGTATTTACTGGAAGGAGCCACACACCCAATCCTAATATTCACAGATCACAAAAACCTTGAATATTTAAGAACGGCAAAACGACTGAGACCTCGCCAGGCAAGATGGGCTCTTTTCTTTTCGCGATTTACATTCCATATAACGTACCGACCCGGTACTAAGAATACAAAACCAGACACTCTGTCCCGCATGTTTGAGGACCCCGACGACGCAGTGGTACCTGACACCATCTTACCTTCCGGAAGCTTCCTCGCTCTACAAACGGAGCTTCGCTCCCGACTTCTCGACGCTTCTGTAGGACTACCAGTTCCATCTGGGTCGCCCCTCCAGAACCACGGTGGGCTATTTTGGAAGGAAGACCGGATCATGGTCCCGGAAGAAGTGCGAACCTTGGTCCTAGGGCACTGCCACGACCATCCAATGGCGGGTCACTTCGGGGTTACGAAAACTCTGGAACTACTACGCCGCTCGTTCTGGTGGCCGGATATGATCCAGGATTGCGAGCGTTACGTCCAGACCTGTCCCACCTGTCAAAGGAACAAGCCCTCCAGGAGTAGGGCATGGGGATTGTTACGTCCTTTACCTATACCCAAACGGGCCTGGCAGATGATTGCCATGGATTTTGTGGTCGAACTCCCACCATCCCAAGGCTACACGGCAATAATGGTGATCGTCGACCGCTTCTCAAAGATGGCACATTTTGTACCCCTGGAGAAGACCCCATCAGCACCAGAAACGGCACGGATCTTCATTAAGGAAGTAGTGAGGCTTCATGGGGTTCCCGAAGATATAGTGCTGGATCGGGGAGTCCAATTCACCTCCAGGTTCTGGAACGCCTTGTGTAAAGCGCTGGGAATCAAGCTGTCGCTTTCATCCGCCTACCATCCACAGACCAACGGCCAAACCGAGAGGACCAACCAAACGCTGGAACAGTACTTACGGTGCTACACATCTAACCTTCAGGATGACTGGCTGACGTTGTTGCCTTCCGCAGAATTCTCGTACAACAACTCGAATCACTCAGCTACGGGTCAATCCCCGTTCTTTTCCAATTACGGGTATCATCCCACATTCCTCCCTGATCTGATGCCTGAAAATCCGGTACCGGCGTCTCAAGACATCTTGACCTTCTTTTCTGTCAATAACAAGACGATTCAGGAAGCCATCGCTAAAGCCCAAGAGGACAGTAAAAGGGCGTTCGACAGGAAAAGAAGAGGAGAGTTACTGCTTCAACCAGGGGATCAGGTCTGGCTGGCAACGACCAACTTGAAGATGCTGTGCCCTTCAAGGAAGCTGGGACCCAAGTACATCGGCCCATTTCTGGTAAAACGAGTAGTCAACGAGGTGGCCTACGAACTCGAACTTCCGCGAACCTTCAAGATACATCCTGTGTTCCATGTGTCTCTCCTGAAGCCATCCAGACCGGACCCCTTCCCGGACCGTGAATCCAGACCTCCCGAGGCAGTCGCCATAGGTGACCAGGAGGAATATGAAGTGGAGACTATTATCAGTTGTCGAAAGAGGGGGGCCAGACGCAGTTCCTGATAAAATGGAAGGGTTATGGCCCTGAGGAGAACTCTTGGGAACCCATCCAGAATGTTCACGCCCCCAGGCTCATCCGGGAATTCTTTCGTGGCCACCCGCGGTGGAGAGATCAGTGGGGCTCCCGGAGGGTGCCCGTAGGGGGGGGGCAATGTCAGGGATCGCGGCGTCCCGTCGGCCGGCGCATGCGCGCTGGCAACGGCTCACGCCGGGACACAGGCACCAGGTCCCGGCGAGCCTGAGATGACAGGACGCCGCGCATGCGCAGTGGAAGCCGCGGGCGCGCCTCGGGCGGCCAATGACAGCCCGGGGGAGCGTCCTGGGCGGCCAATGACAGTGCAGGGCGCACTATTTAAAGATGCCCTGCACTGTCAGTAATTGCCGCAAGGTCTTTCTGTGATCCTGAGTTCCTGCACCCGTCTAGTGACCCTGTTTGACCCTGACTACGCTGCCTGCCCCTGTGATTGACCCAGATTGCCCTGACTACGCTGCTTGCTCCTGTGATTGACCTGGATTGCCCTGACTGCTCTGCCTGCTCCTGTGATTGACCCGGATTGCCCTGACCATTCTACGGACTGACTTACCCTGCTGACCCTGCGTGTGACCCTGCTGGGGCCGCCATCCGCTTCACATCTGGCTCTCCGGTACCTGCATACGTCCCCGGAGGTCTCCTCAGCCACTGGTGGGCCTGCTCAGAGGTCGTGACCTGGTCTGGGACTGTTTCAAGTCCATCCCCACCATCAGGGGCCCTGGTGAAAGCACAGCCCGGGCTTAGACCCCACGCTCTGGGTAGGTCTGTCAGTTGGCAGCCTGAGGCACCACCTGGCGGATCATAACACTACCATTCATGCAGATACAACGGTTCAAATTAATGCGCCATCTGGTGTCGTTGGTCATTGAAAAGCCTCTCTGTGTCCACCACTAAAATCTTTGTATGGGAAGCGTAGACTTCAATGACCAAATTACGAAGCCGTATTTAGTGTCCAGCAAAGTTAGACACTGTATAAACAGTGTCTATATATTTAGTTATTTCAATTGGCTATATATATATAAAAATGTTTTTGTAATTTATAAAGCAATTGGAAGAACTGGACCCTTCCTAAAATTTCAGGAAACTATCATCACAGCCATAGCTGCTGTGGCCCAAAGCCCAAATCCAGATGCACTTAGCTGGCTGAATGAAAGGCATTTTCTAGATGTCCTCCCTGGTACCTTGACACAAAAGTCACCCCAAAAAAGCTGTTGTGTCTGTAGTAAACACGGAATGAGACATAATTCCTGTTTTTTTTTCTCACCTGTCCTGACCAACCTTGTCCCCACTACAAGGACACACACTAGTGGAGTATTAGTCTATAGTACACACACAAGGTGTTTACTAAAGCTGGAGAGTGCAAAGTCAGGTGAACTTCTGCATAGAAACTAATCATCTTCCAGGTTTTATTGCCAAAGCTTTACTGAACAAGATGAGGTTAGAGGCTGATTGGCTACTATGCACATCTGCACCAGATTCTGAGTGAACCAGCTTTAGTAAATCTCCCCCACAGTCTAGGTAACACCACAATTCTGCACAATGATCTCAAAACTTGTTAGATAGTCAGGAAACTGTCAGATTTTGAGAGACCCTATAACCAATAGCTTGAAATGTTAAGGCTCTGAAAAGTTAAGTTGCACAAAAAGTTAGGAAAAAAGTAAAAAATAAAATAAAAACATGTTAAAAAAAAACCCTGTTGTTTTGAGATAATGTTATATATATACTGTGTATTATTGTTAATTGTTGTTTGCTTTGCAGGACTGCCAGTCAGCTGCAACACTGACCTATGTGTTGTATGATTGTATGTATACAATCTGCTAGATTGTAAACTCCAAGGAGAAGGGCCCTCGAACCCCTTGTGTATTGAATTGTATTGTTACTGTACTGTCTCGTGTACTGTCTCCCATTATAATGTACAGCGCTGAGCAAACTGTTGGCGCTATATAAATCCTGTATAATAATAATAATAATGTATTGTGACAGCAGCAGGATGCTGCTCTCAGAATACATACAGTGGGGATCGAAAGTTTGGGCACCCCAGCTAAAAATTTGTATTAATGTGCATAAAGAAGCCAAGGAAAGATGGAAAAATCTCCAAAAGGCATCAAATTACAGATTAGACATTCTTATAATATGTCAACAAAAGTTAGATTTTATTTCCATCATTTACACTTTCAAAATAACAGCAAACAACAAAATGGCATCTGCAAAAGTTTGGGCACCCTGCAGAGTTAATATCTTGTATTTTTCCATCTTTCCTTGGCTTCTTTATGCACATTAATACAAATTTTTAGCTGGGGTGCCCAAACTTTCGATCCCCACTGTACATCATTGCTTGCAGCGCTGCAGGAGGAGATTTCTCATCTGCAGCTATAAAAAAGGTATATGTCCAAGCATGAGGAGTGTGGGATGGTCAGCAGGCAGTAGCTCCTATGCTCTGGCATATACTTTTTCACTTTTTTCTGGCAGAAATGTCTTCCACATTGGTTGATGTGAATGGTGAAATCTGTTAGGTTCTTTTTTTCATTCAGCTCATGGGCTGAACAAAACAAAGATCATTACATGTATGCCCAACATTAGAAGAGTAGGTGGATGTGTGGTGGAATGTTCTAAAGGTGAGCAAACCATACACTTTATCAGGCAGAAATTTCTTCATCCACATCAATTAATATGAATGGTGGAATCTATTACGTTCTTTTTTTCATTCAGTCCATGGGCTGAAAAGAACATTACATGTATGCCCAACATTAGAAGAGTGGGTGGATGAGTGGTGCAAGCTTCTTTCTAATGGAAAAAGTAAGAAAGAAAACAAAAACTTATTTTTTTATTATATACTGTATTTTACATTTGAAGTTTGTGATCAGGATCATATAGTACTGATAAGGTAATAAGGTGGAATAAAGTCTTAGGATACAGATAAATGAGAGAATAAATGATCCAAGCTAGTGGTCTGTTCAGTAGACCTAGGGTTAATACCAGTTATCGCCTCAGCAGGAAGGGTTTTGGAAGGAGTAATGTTGGTATAGTTAGTAATGAGGAGACATAGTGCCTACACCACTTCTGATGATGTCTTTGAAAACAAAATGTGTTGGGAGTTATGCATGTAACATCATCCAGTGCTGTTTGGAGCACACAGGCACAGAGGCAGAAAGTGCTGGTGGAGCAGTGCTCCGATACATGATTTTGTTTTTATCTTAGTACTGCGTTGGATACATATTTAAGTGAGTGCAATGATTTATATATGTATTGTATTAATAAATGGTTTCAAATAATGAGATATCCTGTTTCTGCCTCTACTGATCTAATAGTAATATATATCATTTGATTTTTGTTGGCATGAATTGATATTTCTGGTGTAAGAGGGACTATACTTACCAAAGATGGGTAGTGTACTGTGTGAGCACTATGTGTCCCGGTAAAAAATATTTTGTATTATAACTAGGGGTTGTTTGCAAATAGTGCAAACTAGAGTCCAACATTAAAGTGTTACTAATCCCATAACAGTAAAATCAGTCTATATATGTAGTAAAGCATGCTTGTTATACTCACTGTGGAACCTAAGGGGTTAATCCTCCGCATTGTGTAGAAAGGGAGTTTGATCCTGTCTTCTCTGATCCTCCCCTTCTTCTACTGTCCCCAATCCATCTGCTGATAGTACAGAGCCCTAGGTGTCACTCTGCACATGCTCAGTGTAGTGTGTATTGCTTTAGAGTGTTTTATTTTTTGGGGGGAGAGTGCATGTGATCAGCACAGAGCCAATCAGCACTGTCCAGATGGTCAGGGGTTTTGCAGCCGCATAGGACAGTCAGAACAGAATAAAAACTCCTCTACAAGCTTTAACCAGTGCTCAGCTGAACACTGATAGAAGCCACAAGACTGTTATATATTGCTGATGAAACAGGTATTTAGTAGTTTATATTTACAAAAATAATTGCATTTCCATGTTCTGTGTACTGTGGGAGACTGGATATAGTGAATGCAGAGTCCTGGGTTTAGAAACACTTTAAGATACGGGGTAGATATAATTTACAGCAGCTGGGTCATGACAGTTAAAGAGAGCGTGAACATAAGGAAAGGAATCCAAAAATATTCCAACTCAGGGGACCACATTCTAGGTGCTGTCAGGCTATGCGTGATCAACACTGGGATTAATTTACCTGTTACACTCCCAGCAGGTATTTTATCAGACATACCAAATGCTCGCAATATCTGTGATAACAGTTAAAACTTTTAATAAAAGTTTGTAATACATATGGTCACTGTGCTGTCCTACTAATGGTTAGCCAACAGCTAGCTAACAAAACTGACAGAAGCATTGTGGTGTTTCCAAAACTGAATTTACGTCTGTGAATAGTTCTGTAAAAAGACATATGTGTATCAAAGGGAGGAGACCTTCACTGGTGTTCTTCAGAAAGCTAAAATGGCTTTGCAATGATAGATAGGAAATCTTTATTTTTAAGACACTCCCTATTCTTGAAAGGAATAATAAAAACAGGTGCAATTGCAGTGAATACCCAATAGATGGCACCCTGCTCAACGCAATGATGATATACAGAACATTAAAGATAGAGGAGAATATTTTAGAGCTTTATAATACAGTAGCACTATTGAAGAGACAGGGATTCTATAATACTGCCTTAAAGTAGTTGTAAACCCTGTAAGGGTGACTGGCCTCAGGTGGTACACCGAGATGAAACAAATCCTTCTTCATAGGTTGTACATGTTTATCTGCAGTCTTCTCTTTACATTTATTTAAAGTGCAGACATTATATAGCTTCCTATAGGATCTTCTAGAAATCAGGGGGCAGGGAGCTGAAGTTACACTCTGCAGAGCTCAGTGAGGAGACCTGAGAGCTGATTGGAGGGAAGGGACACACCCCTTTACACATCACACAGGAACATAGCTGAAGCTGTCAATCACAGGCTGTTTGCTGGAGATCCCTCCCTTGTAACCTTTTTTTCTCTTGGTGTTAGGAAAACTTGTCAGAAGTGACTCATGCTGATAGCAGAGGAATGAGGCAGCAGGGAGAAATGGATTGAGACAAGTATACACTAAAGAGAGATATGTTTTGTTTATATTTGAATATCTGAAGTTTACAACCACTTTAAGCCAGCTATAAATGGATCAAAATATGGGCAGTTCAGCAGGGACTGGCTGAATTTCATTCTATGTATGGGCGGGGAGTTTGTACAGAAGTCAATATACCGATTGACTTCTGTACAACATACCTGTCGGATTTTGCCCGCTCGATGATCGCTGCTGCCAGCTATAGTCTCCCCACTATCAGAATACAATAACTCAGTGGGGAGGCTTCCCCCATCCACATTGGGTGTGTGAATGGGTGAATAAAATCAGTCTTTTTGTTCAACCTGCTGGTTGAGCAAAAAAAAAACTTTATCATATATGGGCTACGTTAGTACATTGGAGAATTTTAATGATTTTCAAATATTGTTTTATAATTTTAAAATAGTAAAATGGAGAAAATAAAATATTTACATGTAGCGCTTACTCCTTGGCCATGACTCTGAATAGTTTCATCCTTTCTGACACACCTGTTTAAATAATGGGATGCCGCAAACACCCATGTAAGCACAAGTATTAGTATCCTACACACAATTATATTAGGGTCAGGAAATAAGCAACAGGCTACTTAACTGTAAGTTTATTGTCACAGGACAAAAGTAAATTGCAATGTGTATATAAATAAATAAATATATATATATATATATATATATATATATGAACAGGTGGAGGAAACTTTTCACTCACAGTAATCTGAATGAAGTATTTACTAGGATATAGTAGCTCAGTCTAAATCACTGTACTGCTAAGCAAGATAACCCAACAAGGACCAGTATCCACAAATAACAGCAATGTATAATCCCATTGTAGCTCCTCTGCAACCTTCCTCCAGCTAATTGGTGGGGCCCAGCCTTTAAGGTGGTGCAGATCTGTACCTTCCCTTAAAACTCTGCATGCAGCGATTTTGAAACTACTAGGTAGATAGGCATTATCCTTCTTTCCTGATCTGATAGTGGGGGTAAAATCAAATGCAGCAGAGGCCACTTACCAGTCCAGGTAGCACAGCAAACCCTGGTCTGGACATTTGTCTGTCTGCAATCCCTCTAGCTCTCAGGGCACTCCGGTCCTCGGGCTGCAGCTGGCAGGTGCACACAGTGAAACAGCAATATGCATCCTCCAGTCCCCTAACAACAAGAGGAAGTTCTTTGCTCTACAGCCCAGGAAAACTACTCACTCTCTCCTCTTGTTAAGTGTCTCTCTCTGAGGATTGTATTCTGTCATCCCATTCATTTCCATGACAAAGTCCTTCTCAGAGACAAGTGATCAAAAAATGAACATGCTTAACAAATGTCCTGGATTCCTTGGTTTTGGCAAAGTTCATTCAATGGGTATAAGGTGGATCAGAATGTTGGCTCTCAAAACAGACTATTGGCTGATGTTCTTCATTGATGGTAAAAGAGAGCTCCAGATTGTTGATGCAGTCTGTCTTTTCTGGTTCCTGAGAACGTGTGGACGAAAAAAACCGAGGAGGTCTGAGCAGTGGAATATGGGAGGTCACCATGTTTATGACCATGCAGCTGCCACTCCCTCAGATACAGTTTTCTACATGTATTAATATCTTCAATTTCTTACAGGTTACATTCTGCAATTCTCCAATCTCCAATATTGTCTCCAAATATCACCCAAACTGTATTCTCTGCTCCTTGCATGACCTCCTGCTCTCTAGCTCCCTCGTCTCCTCCTCCCATGTCTCCAGGACTTCTTTTGAGCTTCCCCCATCCTCTGGAACTCTCTACCCCAATTTATCAGACTATCGCCTACTCTGCTCACTTTTAGGCGATCTCTGAAAACCTATCTTTTTAGGGAAGCCTATCCTGCCCTCAGCCAATAATGGAATCTTCTACTCCTCCTACCAGTTTATCCCCTACAGTTACTACCTTTTGTACCACTAGCCCCTCCCTCTTAGATTGTAGAGCAGGGCCCTCCTATCCCTCTTGTATTGAACTGTATTGTTGATGTATTGTCTCCCGTTATATTGTAAAGCATTGAGCAAACTGTTGGCGCTATATAAATCTTGTATAATAATAATAATAATTCTAATTCAGAATTGAATTACAATTTAAATGAATACAAAAAAACTGGTACGTTCAGATATAGTTGTGTTTCGTCTTAAAATGCTGGAATTGATTGAATAATTGAAGCATGTGAATATATTATTTTTCTTGCAGTAATGTTATCAACTCAGGCTATGAAATACATTTAAGTTTTCACTCTGCAGGTAATGATGCAGGTCTGCAGGTAGTGATAGTCAGCCAGGAATGTGTATTCTCCTTTCAGCAGGCTAAATGTTTATTACATTAGGGCAATAAATCCAGTCTGAAGCTATTAGCCAGCACAGATGTCTGCTTAAAGGTTCTAATTGCACAAACCTGGAAACTGGAATGGTTTATGATGCCTATTAAAACATAAAACATAAGACTAATGCAGGCCATAGATGGGTCGAAAATCGGCCGATTTTTCGGCCGAAAATAAAATTGGCCGATCGTTAGTGGGCTAATTGTTTGGCCGTTTTTCGGTATTTTGACAGATTTTTTTTATTGGTAAAGTTGGAAAAAAATCGGCCGATTTTGCCGATTTTCACGGCAATGATGGGCAAATCGGCCGATCTTTTTACCGATAAAAAAATCTGCGCATGAGCAGTGACCTGCAAGAGGAATACAAAAAGAAGAAGAAAAAAGAAGAAGAGGATGAAGAAGAGGAAGAGGATGAAGAAGAGGAAGCAGAAGAGGAAGAAGAAGAAGAGGAGGAAGAAGAAGAATAGGAAGAAGAAGAATAGGAAGAAGAAGAATAGGAAGAAGAAGAATAGGAAGAAGAAGAGGAAGAAGGAGAGGATGAAGAAGAAGAACAGAAAGAAGAAGAAGAGGATAAAGAAGAGGAAGAAGAAGAGGAAGAAGAAGAGGATGAAGAAGAGGATGAAGAAGAGGATGAAGAAGAGGATGAAGATGAAGAGGATGAAGAAGAGGATGAAGATGAAGAGGATGAAGAAGTAGAAGAGGATGAAGAAGTAGAAGAGGATGAAGAAGAAGAAGAGGATGAAGAAGAAGAGGATCAAGAAGAGGAAGAATAAGAAAAGGAGGAAGAAGAAGAAGAGGATGATGAAAAAGAAGAGGATGATGAAGAAGAAGAGGATGATGAAGAAGAGGATGATGAAGAAGAAGAGGATGAAGAAGAAGAGGATGATGAAGAAGAAGAGGATGATGAAGAAGAAGAGGATGAAGAAGAGGATGAAGAAGAGGATGAAGAAGAGGAAGAGGGAGAAGAAGAGGAAGAAGAGGATGAAGAAGAAGAAGAAGAAGAAGAAGAGAATGAAGAAGAAGAAGAAGAAGAAGAGGATGAAGAGGATGAAGAAGCTGAAGAAGAGGATGAAGAAGCTGAAGAAGAGGATGAAGAAGCTGAAGAAGAGGAAGAAGAGGATGAAGAAGAAGAAGAAGAAGAGGAAGAAGAAGAGGATGAAGAAGAGGATGAAGAAGAAGAAGAAGAGGATGAAGAAGAAGAAGAGGATGAAGAAGCTGAAGAAAAGGATGAAGAAGCTGAAGAAGAAGATGAAGAAGCTGAAGAAGAAGATGAAGAAGAGGATGAAGAAGAGGATGAAAAAGAAGAAGAGGAAGAAGAAGAGGATGAAGAAGAGGAAGAAGAGGATGAAGAAGAAGAGGATGAAGTAGAAGAAGATGAAGAAGAAGAAGAGGATGAAGAAGAGGAAGAAGAAGAAGAGGAAGAAGAAGAGGATGAAGAAGAAGAAGAGGATGAAGAAGAGGAAGAAGAAGAAGATGAAGAAGAGGATGAAGAAGAGGAAGAAGAGGATGAAGAAGAAGAGGAAGAAGAAGAGGATGAAGAAGAAGAGGAATTCCAGTCTGGCAAAAAGTGTCCCTGCAGAGAGCTCCGCTATTTCTTTGACAGTTCCTTGACATTTATAGCGGCTGCAAAAATGTATCTGTTTCCGAATAAAAACATCTGTATCTTAAATGGATACAAATAGATACATTGTTGCAACCGCTATAAATGTCAAGGAACTGTCAAAGAAATAGCAGAGCTCTCTGCAGGGACACTTTTTGCCGGCTGTAGACGGGATGAAAATTGGCCGATTTTTTTTACCGTTGCTGGTAACGTCGGCCGCTTGAACGACCGAATTTTTGTTTTTTTAAAAGAAAAATCGGCCGATTTTCGACCCATCTATGGCCTGCATTAGGATGTGTATTCCCTTAATTGCTTCGGTCCTGATAATGGGCGAAATTAATATTATTATTATACAGGATTTATATAGCGCCAATAGTTTGCTCAGCACTTTACAATATAACGGGAGACAATACAGAACAATACAGTTCAATACAAGAGGGTTAGAGAGATTACATGTTATCTGTTTTCTCTTGATATTAATTAACCACTTCCCGTCTGGCCCATGTACAGGTGAAACTCGAAAAATTAGAATATTGTGCAAATGTTCATTTATTTCAGTAATGCAACTTAAAAGGTGAAACTAATATATGAGATAGACTCATTACATGCAAAGCAAGATAGTTCAAGCCGTGATTTGTCATAATTGTGATGATTATGGCTTACAGCTCATGAAAACCCCAAATCCACAATCTCAGAAAATTAGAATATTACATGCAATCAATAAAACAAGGATTGTACATAGAACAATATCAGACCTCTGAAAAGTATAAGCATGCATATGTACTTAATACTTGGTTTGGGCCCCTTTTGCAACAATTACTGCCTCAATGCGGCGTGGCATGGAAGCTATCAGCCTGTGGCACTGCTGAGATGTTATGGAAGACCAGGATGCTTCAATGTGGCCTTCAGCTCTTCTGCATTGTACGGTCTCATATCTTTCTCTTGGCAATGCCCCATAGATTCTCTATGGGGTTCAGGTCAGGCGAGTTCGCTGGCCAATCAAGCACAGTAATCCCACGGTCATTGAACCAGGTTTTGGTGCTTTTGGCAGTGTGGGCAGGTGCCAAGTCCTGCTGGAAAATGAAGTCAGCATCCCCATAAAGCTCGTCTACGGAAGGAAGCATGAAGTGCTCCAAAATCTCCTGGTAGATGGCTGCGTTGACCCTGTACTTAATGAAACACAGTGGACCAACACCAGCAGATGACATGGCTCCCTAAATCAACACAGACTGTGAAAACTTTGCACTGGACTTCAAGCATCTTGCAGTGTTTGCCTCTCCATTCTTCCTCCATACTCTGGGTCCTTGGTTTCCAAATGAGATGCAAAAGTTGCTCTCATCAGAAAAGAGGACTTTGGACCACTGAGCAACAGACCAGGTCTGTTTTTCTTTAGCCCAGGTAAGACGCTTCTAACGTTGTTTGTTGTTCAGGAGTGGCTTGACAAGAGGAATACGACATTTGAAGCCCATGTCTAGGATCCATCTGTGTGTGGTGGCTCTTGATGCACTGACTCCAGCCTCAGTCCACTCCTTGTGAAAGTCCCCAACACTTTTGAATGGCCTTTTCCTGACAATCCTCTCCAGGCTGCGGTCATCCCTGCTGCTTGTGCACCTTTTTCTTCCACAGTTTTCCCTTCCACATAACTTTCTATTAATATACTTTGATACAGCACTTTGGGAACATCCAACTTCTTTTGCAATTACCTTTTGAGGCTTTCCCTCCTTATGGAGGGTGTCAATGATGGTTTTCTGCACAACTGTCAGGTCAGCAATCTTTCCCATGATTGTGATTCCTACTGAACTAGACTGAGAGACCATTTAAAGGCTCAGGAACCCTTTGCAGGTGTTATGACTTAATTAGCTGATTAGAGTGGGACACTTTGAGCCGAGAATATTGCACCTTTCACTATATTCTAATTTTCTGAGATTGTGGATTTGGGGTTTTCATGAGCTGTAAGCCATAATCATCACAATTATGACAAATCACAGCTTGAACTTTCTTGCTTTGCATGTAATGAGTCTATCTCATATATTAGTTTCACCTTTTAAGTTGCATTACTGAAATAAAATAACTTTTGCACAATATTCTAATTTTTCGAGTTTCACCTGTATATAAACGGCCGGATGGGAGCAGTGCAGGAGCGGGTTGCCATTCATAAACGGCATGCACATTTTCAGCCTGTGCGCGCTCCCTGGGACACAGCGGACCTCTGTGTGAGGTCCCAATCATGTGATCACTGATTTGCTACCAGCACGTTTGTGGAGTGTCACCGTAGACTTGAATGGGAGGCATTGAAAGGCTTCAAACTCCTCCAGACTCGACATGAGACTTCAATTTTGAAGCGATGCGTCACTAACGCTTCATGTTTCGATAATGTGAACAGCATAGTATCATTTGCATAGGCATTTGAGGAGCATTAAAAACGCCCCTCAAATTCCTTCTTTCAATGCCAATGTGAACTAAGCCTTAAAGTGAACATACGGTAATAGATTTCTTATGCTTAGACCAGGGGTGTCCAAACTTTTTTCAAAGAGGGCCAGATTGGATGAAGTGAACACGGTGGAGGGCCGAACATTTTTCCGAACATTCTTTGAACCATTACAATTAAATGCAAATAAATTATTTTATGCCAAGTTAATTGCAAACGACATACTTTTCATTTCATAACATTAAGATCAACTGACAGCTGAGTTTTCACAATGTATTGAAAATAAATTTTAAAAAAACTTACCTGCACTAATGTGAAGGGTGAAAAAGGTAGCTGGAGCTGAAGTCTCTGCTCGGCAGCTGGGAGGGGAAGAGAAACACACTTCACGCTGGAAGCCCGGCCCTGACGTCACCGCCCTCTGTGGCTCCCAGCGCGGCGCAGTCACGCATGCGCACTGCTCTCAAGCAGAAGACTGTCTGCCATAGAAGGGAGGGCCATGGGAGGGCCACATTACACAGAGCAGGGAGGGCTGTTGGAGGGCCGTATTAAACCGACCCCCGGGCCGTAAATGGCCCGCGGGCTGGACTTTGGACATGCCTGGCTTAGACCATTCATACAAATGGTGCAGATGGAGGAATCCCCCTGCTGGGCTATTGTATTCTGACAGCTGCCAGTGCTGGCTATCAAAATAACTGAAGAGTGCCTGTAGCTGATCGGCTGCAAGTGCCTTTCTACCAATTTTAGGCCCGACTCGCATTGTTAGAATTTCAACAAATTTTTTTGAACTGGCAAGAATTCTAATCGTGTATGCCCAGCATTGAAGTGGAACTAACCCCTCCTATCATTTTGCAGCCAAACACAACACTATTTCAGCCTCTATTTAGATCTGCAATTCCCATTGTACTGCATGTGTTCACCTATGACATACATTCAATGGTTTGGAAGTTTGGTTGAGAGCTGACTAAAGCACCCTGGCAAGTGTGACAGTTGCCAACAGAGGCATGCCTTGAATGTAACATACATTGCGCATGCACTAGTAGGCAGATTGTAAATAATAACACTGAAGAAAACAACATTAGTATGACTAAGGATTTCATAACATTTAGTAACTTGAGCTTTCTGTTAAAAAAACTGTTAAATAGATAGGTTTAGTTCTGCTTTAAATCTCTCTGTTATGGAAAGATTTATCTGCATGTTAGCAGTTATTTTCTTAAAATCACATTGATTTTAGTGTTCTACAAAAGACACAGTACTGCCAAAGAAAGAAAAAAAATGAATCGTCAGCAAAGTAATTTAACCACTCTTGTAGTTAAAAAAAAGAAAAAGTGCCTCCCATGTGAACTGCTTCCCTTTTTATTAACCCCCCTAGTTTTCCTATACAATACCTGTATTTCTTTCATATTTTTTGCCATTGTTTTTATTCTATGAACGTTGCTGATGTAGCCAGGTGCTGACTATATTATTATGCCATTCAGGGACATTTACAGATGAGACTATAGTTCATCCTTTTTTCCCCCTAGTGCCCAGTACTGGGACTGCTACATCACTTCCTGTAAGTAGAGTGGATCCAGTTCTTCTGACAGCAGAGGATCCAGGGGCCTGTAGTCCTATAGCCCATACATACTGTATTTCTGAGTGCTCATTGAACTACAACTACCAGAGAGCTGAGGAACGAGAGGGTTTCTGGCAGAGCAGATATATTCTACAGCAAGGAAATGGCTCTCTCGGTGCAAGATTCAGAACTGAGAACAGGGGGACTGCCGTTCTCCTGCAGAGACAGATTGCTGGTTACTACTACCAGTTCAGCACAGCGGTGGCGCCGTTCACCACACTGGGATTGTATCAGCATCGGGACTGTCACTATCCAGTCTTCAGCCAGTCACCTTTGCTTGCCACACTGACAGGCTGTCAGGCAGTAACTCTGCACTTCTGTGTGAACAGCCAAAAGCCTATTCAAGAACCGTCTTCCTAGGAGGCTGAGCTATCCATGGGATTGGTGAGCAGGGCAGATGCCCAACCTCTTTCTGACAGCACTCTAGAAACACTGCATGCAGACACATTTACACCAAGAGATCTTTGCTTTAAACATTTACCATAGCCTATCTTTTATCTTCATTCTACTGTATATGGGCCCCACCATTGCTAGCAAAAGACAACAGCTATAAATCAACAAGCCTTTTCTTCCCCCTCTCCTGCTGCTGGTGTTGCAGTTACATAGTTACAATGTACCATTTGTGACCATATAATCTGTTAATCGTTACTATTTGGTTATTTCCATTTTATCAGTGTTTTGCTTTTATGTATTAACTGGGGATGTACCTTCTAGACCTTCATTCTGTGGTTTACTCTTTTGAACGAGCCTAATATAGTGTTACTAAAGAATTGTGTCCCTTGCATTAATATTTCATACTGTTGTAGTATGTCTGAACCCAGAGTGTTAGAGGTGTCGGGAGACTTGCAAGGTCAGAGCAACCACTGGAGACAAGCATTATCAAGCGGCCCCTATGGAGGTGACACTACACTGGTGAGATTTGGGTGTACATTACCAAAAACGTCTAATGAAAACCTTGAGAAAACAAAATATCTTAGGCACATGGAAAGGCAATTTCGATGCCAGCAACACACCACCTGTAGAATCAAGTGAGGCAACCCTTTTACCCTAAAGAGTGTCGATTCCCCACTGGCTTGATGCACTGCATAATTATGGTTGCTAGGAGCAGAGAGAGCAACATCTTGGCACAGGCTTCCTACAAAAAGGCAGTTTCTTAGCAATCCTGTCACTGGCAATTTTTCAGCAATGACTACATTGCACATTGGACATCACTTTTACAGTGCCACAGTTGAATAGGTTCAAAATTAGCAGTCATTTGGATGAAGCATCTTACCTGATCTAAACCTGAGAGATGAACTTTTAGACTAAACTTTGATAAAAGATGTATTATAATGCAAATAATGTGTAGATAACCATTAAACAGAATATAGAATGTTTACTTTTTTATTTATTGTTCAAGGTTACGGTATTGAGTTATATATATATTTTTTTCTAATGGTTGAAAAAATAAATTTTTAATACCCATCTATTAGTGTACTGACTTAACGTGTATACTATATTGCTGGATATTGTCATCATTTATCATAATATCAGGAGAAGTTTTTCATAACTCAGAAAAGTCACTGCATTGACAGGGAAGGCTCTCAAGCTGTTAACTGTTAGACCCTTCAACAGTACACGGAGTCCTTCCTGTTTAATACTTTGATAAGTGCAGTCATATAGTCCCCGATACTGCACTTTATACACACCATCCATCTGTAAGCGAGACTTTATAACATCCATTGGGTTTGCAGTTGCCCATCCAACTGTTCCTGCACAGCCACCAGCAAAAAGCATTGTCCATGTACCTGAAGAGACAAAACAAAAAAGTTATCTTTTCTTTCAGCATGCATTATCGACCTGCCATGAAAGAAAGGCTCTGGTTAACAATGTTGCCACCTATTTTTATACCACTAGACCAGTGGTCTCTAAATTGTGGCCAGATGTGGCCCTTTGCTTGCCTTTATTATTATTAAATTATTAGCCAGCTCTTGGGGCACTATTCCTTCCACCAACTCCAATAATGGGGCATAATTCCTGTCATTGACAGAAATTATGGGGCACTATTCTTCCCACTGTTAATAACAACGAGGCACTATTTTCCCCACTAACACCAACAATGGGACACAATTCCTCCCAATGATACCCAAGATGGGGTACTATTCCTACCCTAATACCAAAGATGGGGCATGGTTCACTCCCACTGATGCCAATGATGGGGCACAGTTCCTCCCAATTACACCAATGATGGGGCATACTTCCTCCCACTGACACCAACAATAGACACACAATTCCTCCTAATGACATCAACGATGGGACTATTCTTCCCCCTGACATAAAAAATGAGGCACTATTCCTCCCCCTGACATTAAGTATGGGGTACATTTACTCCCACTTACACCAACAATGGGGCACTATTTCTCCCCTAATACCAAAGATGGGTCATTATTTACTCTTACTGACACCAGGATATTTTCTACTCCCACTGACCACAGTCCAGTCCCCCTAAAGTCTGAAGGACAGAAAACTGTCTCTTTGTTTAGAAAGTTTAGAGTCTCCTACTCTAGACAATAGTTTCTTAAAATGTATATCTTAATCGTACAGTACACGACACAAGACTTGTATTCAAAGACCATGAGTTATAAGCTGCTACCTACATGTCATTGGATACTGGGAAAACATTTGTGAAAACATTTGTGAGGCCTGCCTAAAGAGCATGCCTATATAACCCTGTCAACTCCATGAGGCTCCAGTTTTTTGCTAATATCTTAAACCATTAAATTTTTTTCACCTGAAACTTATCAATATTTGACTGTTAATTGTCTTGCACTACTATGCAATTTCTGGATCGGTTACCCTTGGAACCATACTCCGACCCCACTCTGTGGGGCTGGCCTGTAAAGTTTGCTTTGGGCACTGGATCCTGCATTAGGCACTCACCTTGGCATGAAGTGCAAAGTGTGAAATTAGCTGCAGGGTGTTAAACAGGTCCAGGGTCATGGTCTTATTGTTCCCATACCCTGAAGACCCCTTCAGGGTATGCCCCACCTGACAGGTAAAGTCTGGAATAGATCCAGCATCATAGATAAGGTCAGACAAGGTATCTCTGTATGTTAACAATGGTTCCTTGCTTTTATTAATGCTATCCGCAAGGCATGGCGCATTTGCCATTTAGTGGGCAAAACATTCACTTTATTGTGTTAACCCCTATCAGTTTGGTTTGACCGCTTCTCAACATGAGTACTTTTAAATCTGGCATTTTTATTCACCTTCTATCTGGACTTAGTCTCAGAAGTATAAGATACCGCTTGTGTCATGCCGTTCACCTGCCTGTTCCAACAAGAACACATTCAGTACGTTGATGCATTCTCACAGCCAGTCAATGCCAGAGTTATAGAGACCCCTTCTCTGGACATGCAAAATCCCATCCATTCCATACTCCTGAGTTGTGAGTACCCCAATGAAGATCAACTCACTAGCAATGGTAAGTCAGAGGCGCAAGGGAGCGGGGACAAAAGGGTCAAGTAGCAAACATTTTGCTGGAGGCCTACAGGAAATACAGAACACTGCTCAAGGTGATAGGTGTTCCCTTGCTCTGGAGCAATGTTCTGTTATGACACTGCTTCCCTCATATGATTATCCCCCTCTCAGGCATACACCATGGCCTGCTATTTGGAAAACTCTTGGCACTTTAAGAATGTTCAGCATCCACAGGCGAAAAACCCTAAACATCCTCTTCCCCCTGAGCCTGGCCAGGAAGCAGAAGTGGAACCTTCTTCATTTAAAGATATAGAGGAAAGTATTAAGGAAATAGATTTTGTATTGGGGGCAGTGCATAATTTTACTTACTCTGCATTTTATGAGGTAGAAGCTATGACTTCATGCCAAGTGCTTTTCACTGTGTACGATCAATGAGGTGACACTAGTCTCTGCCTAACAGCACCCGATTCTCCACTGCCAAAACAGATATCTATGGGTACTAAGAGATAGGGCAGGTCTAAAAAGATTTTTCCATACACGCACAGATTGACTTTGCGCTTTAAGAGGACTGGCTCAAAAGGTTTTTTTACTCCTAAGGCTTTTGCTGATATTTATCTTATGGAAAAGGATTTTTAAAACCTCTTGAGAACATAATTCACCAAGTCTCAGGAATTTATTTTATCATTGTGCATTTGGGCAGAATTTTTAGACTAAATGCTTAGTCTGCTGCACATGCTTGTAAAATATAATTTGATGGTAAATGCTTCCTTGGGGAATTCATCGACAAATTCACACTTCTACTTCTTCAAAGAAAGGGATCCTTCTGCACTGTCCAGACTACAACCTCAAAGTAAGGCTTAAAACTTCCTTTCATCGCAACCCTGGCCCACCAAGCCTTCCCTGGAGCCTTCTTCAAAATGAAGGGACGCCCCCACTCCTTAGAGTGGGTGGACATCTGTTCATTCCACACTGGATCTGAGACATCCCAGACCTCTGGGACCAATGTGTCTTTTTAAAGGGGAACAAAATAGAATTTCTGTCTCCGACAAAGGCAAATCACACTAAACAGCGGTTTCCAATCCACACTGCATCTAAGTCCAAAAATGGAACCCTGGACTTCCAACTGTCTAATGCATTACGAGGACTTGAGCTGTTGGCTCTGAGGAAGAGGCTGAGTCCTCAAAATGCGTTAGCTAGTTGGAAGTCCAGGGTTCCATTTTATGGACTTAGATGCAGTGTGGATTGGACATTGTTTAGTGTGATGTGTCTTTGTCTTATATGTCCACTGTGAGTATGATACTTACTTTTTATTCTTTTAATAAATACTTTTTACGATAATGCACTAGGCCTGTGTGCCCTATTTTTGTTTTCTTTTGTATCCAGTGACTTTGGACTACCACATATTCCAGGACATCTAAAGGAATTGTTACCTTAGCCTCTGCTGAGTCCATCCCCAACGCAGGAGTACAGAGTTTGATATGTTTGAGAACTAACATTTCCCTGTGAAGAAACAACATATCCCACAGTCCCTGAGTCTCTTAGTCTAGTGCTCTGCAGGTGAGAGCTAAAGAGTAATTAGATCTGATAGACACAAACAGGTGGAGCAATTAACAGAGAGCTCACCATATAGCTGAAAGAAAAGTGTCTCGGCACATTTCTGCTGCAGCACTGAGGAAATGGCAAGGCATGCACTGGATAATGTGTGACCCAGAACAAGAAGTTGCATGGCTAGCTGCAGCGATACGTGCATATAAGGAAATCAATCAGCCATGACACTACAAACTGCATCTAGGTAAGGCAAACAAATGAACCAGGGAATATAGTTACAGTAATATCTAGCTAACATAATAGAAACATTTTTAGGCCTCATGCACACAGAACATTTGCCTTTCTCCTTTGAAAGCGGCTTAAAAAATGCACTTAAAGTTGCTGTCAGGAAACTAGTACAGCTACGTCTACCAGAACACAGATGATAATATCCAGCGTGCACTGACACGTAGGTGCATTTCTGTGCACCAGCGTGCATCGACGCGCACATCTTCATGCATTGGCGCCAAGCTGTCTATTTACAGGAGACTCTACTGTGTACTAATCGCTGGATGTTCTTCAGCTTCCTGTGATCTGTGCTCCTGTGTTCTTGTTTGCACTGTCTGATCTTCTGTTGCTGAACCGCTTATTCCTGACCTAGCTCTGTGGATTCTGGATTCTGACCTCGGCTTGCCTCTGACTACTCTCTGCCTGATCTCCTGGTACTGACCTCGGCTTGCCTCTGACTACTCTCTGCCTGATCTCCTGGTGCTGACCTCAGCTTGCTACTGGAACTGGCCCTGTTTGCTAACCTGGCACCAACCCCAGCCTGACTTCTGACCATGCTGCTGTATTGCTGTGCATGACCCTGGCTCACCTTGAATATGTCCCTGATTGTGACAGTCACCTGCTATCAAGCTACCGGTACCCGTGCTTCTTTGAGTCTTTTACCTCTGTCACTATGTTTAGGGGTGCTCAGACCATAGCCGCAAGGAAAGCCCTCTCATCAACTTGGCTTCCAACCAAGGTATGTGACAGTTGCTTATTTCACAGGCGTTTAGGAGCATCAAGAGTATGGACGCTAATGAATTCCATTGAATACATTAATATTCTGGCCACTGGAATGCATTATTGCACCTAAACATGTCTAGCTTTTAGGCACATTTGGATGGCATTCAGTGTTTATTCTGCTCTTCAGCTCCTCTCCTGAACTTGCTTTTGATAATTTTTTTTCAGCATGTAAATGCTGCTCTTCTAATACCTCTTCTAAAAAAAAGCCCACCAAATGCCTGTAAAAGGGGTGTTTTTTTAAGCCCAACATGCATGAGGCCTAAAATATACAATTAAGTATAATAAATAATACAACGCAAAAATAAAAAATCATATGATTAATAATAACAAAGTAATAAAAAGTCCACTGTCCCAAATAAACGGTGATTAAGTGCTCCAATAGAAAACAGTGCGAAAACGAAATGTGTTCTTTAAATGATATCCCTACACCATACTCCGTGATCACTTTCCAGTACAATCAACACTCACCAGATTTGATGGACTCTTAGCTTGTAGGGCTTAAGTCAAAAAAGGCTTTTACTGGTGAAGTGTGTTCCCAGGAATAAACAGGATTCAGAGTGGAAATGCTTGCTTTGTACTCTCCGATGACCATCAAGTGGGCAGATGAGATACAAAAAACAAGGGGGGACACTAATAGCGTAATACTGTAATACTTCTTTATTAAAATAAAACCGAAGTAATATTGCACTCACATGTTACAAAATAATAAAGGCTTTAAAAATGGTTTGTATTTTGTGACTCCCACATCAGAGGTGCTTAATTGGTAACAATGGCTCCGGAGCGCCGCTAATAGAGTGTGCTCTACTCACCAGACGTGACGTCACAAAGCCTACGCCGGATCCGGAAATTACATTGACGCATTTCACCTCCCATCCAGAGCGTTCTCGCAGACAACTATCTCCGATTCCTGCTTGCAAAATATACCAACTACTACTCCTCCCACACTCATGACTCACTTCCTATTAGGTGTACCGACTTCAAAATCATAGATCAGAACGTTACTTCCTGGCATTCTCGATACAGCCAATATAAAAAAAATATATATTTATAAAATGACAAATCAATCTAAAAACAACCAATTTGTCATGATACCCAATAAATAATACAATATAACTAAGTAAACATATTAAAATAACAAGTATTACCAAGAAATAGAAATCTAAACCGTCCTGTACTATTATGTTACTAAAAAAAAAGCATGCTTCACCAAAAATACAATAAAATTAAATAGAATCAAACCCTAAACATTGTAGTCAATTATAATTTAATTACCAATTGGACAGAAAACAATTTAAATCTATATCTGCACTCAACCTCTTAGGGGCCAATCTAAAGATCCACCTAGTTTCATTCTATGAGATATCCTTCCAACCACTTGCTGACCGCAGATAGCCGAATGATGGCTTCATTGTGGCTGGCCAGTTCTGGGTGGGCGACATATGACATCCTCCCAGAACGCTTCAGAGCGATACTGCCACCAACATCCACGAAAAACGGCTGTTTTTCGGGGATTTTCCAGCATGACCGATAAAAATAAATGAGAAGATCCACGAAAAATGGCCGACGGGCTGACCCCACTAATGGCGTGAATATCGGCCGATTTTTCGTGGGGACGAAAATTTGGCCAATAAATGACCCATTTTGGCCTGCATTAAGCCCTACAAGCTAAGAGTCCATCAAATCTGGTGAGTGTGAATTGTACTGGAAAGTGGTCACAGAGTATGGAGTGGGGATATCATTTAAAGAACACATTTTGTTTTGGCACCATTTTCTATTGGAGCACTTAATCACTGGTTATTTGGGACAGTGGACTTTTTATTACTTTATTATTATTAATCGTTGATTTTTTTATTTTTGCACTGTATTATTTATTATACTTAAGTGTGATGGGTCTTTTACCTTATGAGCAGCAGCATTCATTATTTGAGCTTTATTTGTCACATAAGCGCGGGTTATTTGATGTTTGTTTTTTTTCCCTAAAATGTACAATACCTTTAGGGTTGCCTTCTTGGTTGCCATCACGTCATGTTTCCCACTTAGCAACTCCCTCTCATAAAGAACATTTTCTTGCTTTGCACAAGGATAGACTAGTTTTTGAAACCATAACCTTTCTGGTCTCTTTCCACCTCAATGAGGACATAGTCCTTCCTGTCCTCTGTTCTGCTGCAGAACTTGACAAGGAAATTGCATTTGTAATTTGTATTACATTGTTTGTATGTAATTAGGGTTGTCAGAGTCCAGGTTGGCAGCCACAACCTTTTTTTTTAAGACATTTGTTTGTTCTACCTGGAGGTTCTGGTAAAATACACCCTTCCTCCTGCTTCACCATTGCAGGGTGGATCAGACAATGCATTTCCTTGACCTATAACTTTAAGGACTGGGTTTCTCCCTTTCCCATCAGAATCAATTCCACCAAGGCTGTTGGCATCTTTTGGACTTTTCAGCATCATGCATCTGTGTCCCAGATTTGCAATTTCACCACCCTGTCTTCTATTCACAAGTTTTTCAAGTTATACCAAGTGAATTTTCAGGCCTCAGCTGATGTGAGCTTCAGCTGCAGGGGGCTTCAAGCTGTTATCTGAATATTTTGTTTAGGTTCCTTAAATCCTTGTGCTTCTTGTGGGCCTGTTGGCAGTTCAATGTTGTTGCTTGGGTACATCTCATGGTCTATGAATAAAGTCCTGTGTCCTGTACTGTACAATTAAGATAAAAGGAATTTTGACTTGCCTGCAAGTGCATTATCTTGGAGTACAGTACAGGACACAGGTCCCTCTTCTCTGTGTCTTGATCATTCTTTATTGCGTGCTAAAAAACTGAAGCCTCATGGAGCAAGCATGGTATATGGGTATAATCTAGGGCTGGCCCTAGCAAAAGTTTTTACCAGTGTCCAGTCACCTGAAGTTAACAGTATATGTGTCAGGGATCCCCGCGGCGCTGGTCCCGGCGCAGGCGCAGTGCGCCGCCTTGTGCAGGGACGCGGGCACTAGGTCCTGGCCGGCCGCATGCGCACTAGGAGCCGCAGGCGCGCGCCTGGCACCAATGACGGCGCAGGGCGCAATATTTAAACGGCCCTGAGCTGTCATTCAGTGCCTTCTGGTCTTACCTGCATTCCTGATCCTGTGAACCTGTATCCTGTAAGTTGCTGACCCAGATTGTACCTGACCACGCTGTATTCTCCTGCTCTGACCCTTGGCTTGCCTGACCTCTCTCCCGGATGCCCCCTATTGGATCTGACTTTCTGTTACTGACCTGGCGTGTGACCCGACTATTCTCTGCCCGCTGCTTTGTACCGCACCGTCCCCACGGCTACCGACCCGGCTTGTCAGATCTTGCACCTGCTCAGCCATCCATCCATCCATCCATCCATCCCATCGGGGTTACCCAACCTCCTCATATCAGGCTCTCCCCTGCGGGAGCCCGGGCGAATACACCTACCACTGACGGGCGTGCTCAGTAGTCACGACCTGGTCTCAGGGTACTCCAAGTCCATCCCCACCATCAGGGGTCCTGGTGAACAAGTGCTCTGGGGCTTAGATTCCGTGCTCTGAGGACGCCTGATCAGTGGAGTGCTAGTGGTACCGCCGGGCGGTCCCTTACAATATGATTGATGGTTTATGAATATAAGTCTTGTACTGTACTTTCCGATAAAGAATTTACAGGTAAGTCAAATTCCTAAAATGAAGTAGGAGTATAAGGCAATTTCTCATAAAACAGCTCTTAAGTGCATATAATAACACACAAAATAAATAATTATAAAGGGACAAAAATAATAAAATAAAAGCAAACAGCCCTTCCACCAAGGTGTAATGAAGTGTGTTTTGCAAGTCCAGTCCACTTTAATAGTTCCTCCAAAAAACAATCTCTGTATTCCAAAATGATCACTCTTAACACCTGTGTTTTTGCAAAACACACTTCATTATTCCTTTTATTTTTTTTTTTGTCCTTTTATAATTATTTGTTTTATATTTATATCATGTGTTATTATATGTAGTTAAGTGCTGTTTTATAAGACATTACCTTATACTCATACTTAATTTTATTTATTATTATAACAGTGGCTCATTATCTTGGATTTTTTTGTTTTTTGTTTTTTTGCAATTTAATTCACCAACCCAAAAGCGCATAGTTATAAGCTCTTTGAGCATATACTTGTTGTATTTAAGTCAAAATTCTTATTTCAATATCAAAATAATTCGGGGAATGGCTAATTATTAGCCCCTTAGTGCTGTTGAATGTCTAACAGACAGGCTTTTTCAAAAGAGGGCCAGCATTAGCAGTTTTTGTTTTTTTCCATGAGTTGTAGTAACATAGCCCTAAAGGGTACACATATGCAGCCAACTCAACAAAGAAGGCACATAGCAGCTTGGAAAAAAATAACAGGCAAACATAGTAAAGTGAAAGCACAGGCATGTACCCATAAGTCATACAATGCATGTACCCATAAGTCATACAATGCATGCATAAAGTGATTTTGTCACAAATTAAAAACATTTAAATAAAGCAGCCCATAAACTTGCATCAGTAATACTTTCCTGTCCATCCATAGGTAAATGGATACTTTTCTATCTTGCAAAACTACACCTGAGGGTAGAATCTTCAGCGTCCAACACTTCTAGGGTTTGTTGGATGCATGTCTAACACTGGAGATGCAGCACTGTAGGTGATGCAGCAGATGACAAGCAATCCCACAGCGTGTAGTGGGAAGACACAGGTATCCAACACACCAGAAGGTGTCAAATGCTGAAGATCCCACTGGTGGGTGTCATTCCACAAGAAAGCAAAGTTTCCATTCACTGGTGGTGGGACTGGAAAGTACCGTATTATTGTTGTATGATTAAATGCAGCCTTTATTTTTTTTTCAATCAACAGTGTCACTTTAAAGTGTAAACCCTATTGTCACTACTGAGGTCAGCCTAAAAGGTCTCTATACATTGCTGCTATGTTGTTATGAATGAGAGTTCATCAAATGATGGAATGATGTACAGGAATGATGTTCAGAGTCTTTGTCTTCCTTGGCAGTAGCTTAGTAAAGGCCAGCCTTTTTGGCATCATCATATGAGACTCACAATACTCTTTGGTGAATTGATCTACATTATAACTAATTATTCTTGGTGATTGAAAACATTTATACTTACTTGGCAATTCTCCATTGCTTGTCATCCATTTGCAAAGTACTTCATAAGTTAGGAAATAGATACCAACAGTAGGTACATCCCGCAGAACCAATGCCGTAGACCCTCTGTAGAGACCAGCAATTCCTTCCTCTTTTAATATGATTGTAGCACAGTGTGCTGGGCCATGGTATTTAGCCTGGATCTTGCCTGTTTTATTGTTCCTCAATGAATTGGTCTGGTTCTGCAACCTTACTTTTATCAAATCAATTGGTGCTGTGAAGTATACCTACATATGAAAAAGTTAATACACCTGTTTAGTCATTGCATGATCTGTCACATACAACGTTAGCAAAAAAAAAAAAACTCTATGTGTAGCCATGTGCTGGCTATATCATTATGCCATTCGGGGCCACAGATGAGACTATAGTTAATCCTTTTGCCCCTATTGCCCAGTACTGGGACTGCTACATCACTTCCTGTTAGCAGAGTGGATCCAGTTCTTCTGACAACATAAGATCCTGGGACCTGTAGTCCTATAGCCACTACATACTGTATTTCTGAGTGCTGATTGAAGTACAACTACCTGGGGAAGGAGAATCAGAGAGCAGATATATCCTACAGCAGGGGTAGGCAACCCCTGGCACTTGTGCCAAAGATGGAATGCAACAGCATCAAGGACGTCACTCAAGGGGAGTCCTGGGAGACCCACCTCCCAAATAATAAAAGCTGGCCAGTGGCTGCATACAGAAGAAACAGTGCGACTGGTGCCTGCCCACCTCCCTTCCCGCTGGGGTCGGATCCTGTGTTGCTCTCTCCACACTGAAAGTGTGTCAAGTCGGATTCCCCAGGCTGCCTGTTCTCACTTTGAAAGGACAATTATATTCAGTATTTTCATCTGTGGTACAGCAATCGTTTAGCCTAAGCCGGCTCATAGCCAGGCTTTTACTATCGGTTTACATGCCCTGCCTCTAAACATTTCTTTCCCTCAGCACCATGCGCCTGACTCAGCTTGGAGGGGATATAGCCAGAGAGGTTTATCTTCAAATGGCTATTAACCCCTTCTGCCACAATCTTTTATGAGTAACAAAGCAAAGGATTTAATGTGGAGGAAGAAGGGTTTTAAAGGCTTTTCTGACATAACGGCTATTGGGAACTACTAAATTAGGCTACATTTGCAGGGGCATTTAGCCACAGTGCAAATGGCAATAGTAGGAATGCGCTGACCCAGTTGCTGTTTTTGACACCAGTGAGTAGTTATCTGCAGCCACCAAGCCTGTACAATACACCAAGGCTCGAAAAAATCCCAGGAGCCAGATCGCCATGGCGACTAGAAATTGTATCCTGGCGCCTGGGTTCACACACTGCCTCCCATTGCCTTCAATGCAAATATGCCTCCCATTGCCTTCAATGCAAATATGCCTCCCACTGACTTCAATGCAAAAATTCCTGTCAATAGCAATCCTATGTGAACACTTCTCTCCGCATGCTACTATCACTTGCGAGTCTGGAAAGCATCACTACAAACTCGCACAGGACCTCTTTCGTAAAGGCACTCAAAACACATAATATTTAGCCTGTCATGCAAATCTGAGTTTGAAAATGCATCCAGAATTGCATGTGTGTGAACCAAAGTGACTCCATTTACACCTGGGCGTGTGGAGATCGCGGCAGAATTGCTGTGATCGCAAAACACAGGTTCAGGTGTCAATATTTTCTATGGCACCTAAAACGTGGTGCGGTTTTGCCGTGATTGTCACGCGGCAAATAACTTCACGTGCAGCTTGTCGCCCAAAAGTTGCATTTCCGCAGACAAAAAAAAACCTGTCTCCTAACTTTTTTAGCTGGCTGCTAGATTCAATTGGTGTGAGCTGAGGTGTGAAGATGCAGGAACTGAGGCTGATCTGAGGTGTGAAAGTACAGGATTTGGGGAGAGCTGAAGTGTAAAGGTGCAGGAAGTGGGGTGATATTAGCAGTAAGGATGCAGGAATTACAGATTGGAGGTGTGAAAATGCTGGAATTGGGACTAATCCGAGGCCTGAAGGAACAGGAATTGAGGTTGATCGGGGTTGTAAAAATTCAGGAATTGGGGTGAACTGAGGTCTGGAGGTGCACGAATTAGTGTAATTTGAGGTAGAAAGGTGCAGGGATTGGGGTGATCTGAGGCTTGGAGGTGCAGGAATTGGGGTAATCTGAGGTATGTAGGTGCAGAAATTGTGATCAGAGTTCTGGGGGTTCTGGAATTGGGGCTTATCTGAGACTTGAAGGCACAGGAATTGTCGCTTGGGATTGGGGTGTAAAGTTGCAAGACCTGGGGTGAGCCAAGGTGTGAAGGTTCAGGGCCCTCTGTTTCCTCTTGTACCAAATTGTATTGTAACTGTAATTATTATTATTATTATTATACAGGATTTATATAGCGCCAATAGTTTGCTCAGCGCTTTACAGTATAAAGGGAGACAATAGAGCAACAAGAGGAAAGTTTTTAGGGAGGTTTAGTATAAGGTATGCTAAGTGGAATGGATGTCTATGCAGTAGTGATGCCCCTACGAATTGCATCAATCTTATTTTTGAAGTGATTTGAAATCTCGTAAGCAGTGAGTGAGGTACTGGGTGGAGTTGGAGGTGGAGAAAGTAGAGAATTAAAAGTTGAGAAGACATGACGAGGACTGGATGATAAGCTAGCAATGAGAGGGACAAAGTAGGCTTGTTTGGCAGCATGGAGGGAGGAATTGTATGATAAGAAAGCAGATTTATATAGGCTGAATGCTTGCTGAGATTTGGTTTTACGCCACAATCGCTCCAGTGCATGACTATGTCTATTAAGATTTCTTGTGTCGTCAGTCTGCCAAGGTTGTAATGGTCGGGGCCTGATGCTTTGTGTTGTTAGAGGAGCAAGTGAGTCTAATGTGGATGAAAGCGAACTGTTGTAGACAGCAGTGGCCAGGTCAGGGCAGCACAGGGGAGAGATTCTGTCATAGAGGCGGTCAGTTGCAGACTGGAAAGGAGCAGGGTTCAAGTAGTGAAGGTTTCTGTTGGTAATTGTTTGCTGCTTGGAGGGATAGGTGTTTGAAGATGAGGACACTGTGAAGGTGATGAGATTGTGATCAGAGAGAGGAAAGGGGGTGTTTGTGAGGTTGTAGGGAGTGCAAAGATGGGAGAAAACGAGGTCTAATGTGTTCCCATCAGAGTGAGTGGAGGACAGTGTCCATTTCATTAAGGCAAAAGAAGAGGTTAGGTTGAAGAGTTGGGATGTAGCCGGGTTTTTCACATTAATGGGGATGTTAAAATCTCCAAGAATGATAGTGGGTAGTTCAGAGGAGAGAAAGTAGGGTAGCCAGGTGGGGAAATCATCAAGCAAGCGGGACACCGATAGATCACTGCAATCCTCAGAGACATGGGAGAAAACAGCCGAATGCAGTGAGTCTCAAAAGAAGAGAAGGATAGAGAGAGAGGGTTAGGGAGGACTTGAAAGGTGCTAAGCGGGGATATAAGCAAACCAACTCCACCTCCAGAGGAAAGTGCTGTGGGAGAAGCAGAATCTGCTGCTTGAAGCCAGGTTTCTGTAACTTCTAGTAGGTTAAGGGAGCGGGAGACAAAAAGGTCATGGACAGAGGTGAGCTTATTACAGACAGAGCAGGCATTCCGGAGTACACATGAAAAAGGGAGGGTGGTTTTTGGGAGCATGGGGACTGATATTAAATTGAGGGGATTGTGGCTATTCCTGGAGGAAGGAGGGTGCCTGGTGTGGAGGTGAGATACTGGAGTACCAGGGTTCAGGGAGATATCCCCAGAGGTTAGGAGAAGAAGGAGGGTGAGGAAAGTAAGATGGGAGCAGCATGAATACGAATGCACATGACTTCCAGTCCTGGTGTTTGGGTCAGCAGGTGAGTAAAGTATTAGCAGGAGGTGATGATAGCAGTAGTAGAGAGATGGTAGCAGTGAGGATGATATGTATAAGCTTTGGGGTGGAGCAGAGGGGTAAAGAAATTAGATTTTGGGTGGTCAAATGAGCAACTCTTCTCTTCCCCAATTAGGAACTGATAAGGATTATATGAATTGGGGGGGGGGATGTTTCTCAAAGACAGACCAGACACAGGCCAGAGCCATAAAAGAAGTGCAACAAGAGGTGAGAATCAATCAACACAAACAGACCAAAATATATACACTATTTTTTCTGAGATTTGCAGAAAGACTATGAATTGCTGAAGTTACAGTTTAGAGTGGAGATGAGGGCAGCAATTTACCCAGAGATAGTAGAAGTCTATGCATTGCTGAAGTTACAGTTTAGAGTGGAGATGAGAGCAGCAATTTACCTGTGAAAAAGCAGAGAAGCCATGATTAGAGTGCTGTGTTCAGCTGCAGCTCCACACTCCAGCATAAACTACACTCACGCAGAGACCTGCACCCCATCTGTGACTGTGCCCCCCGTCACAGATTGTAACTGTAATGTCTGCCTTAATTTTGTAAAGCACTGCTCAAACTGTTCGCGCTATATAAATCCTGTATAATAATAATTAAAAAATGGGGAGATCTGAGGGGAGAAATGTGCAGGAACTGGGGCTGATCTGAGGCCTGGAGATGCAGGAATTGGAGCTGACCTGAGGTCTGGAGTTCCAAGAATTGGGGTGATCTGAGGTGTGAAAGTGCAGGAATTGGAGCGAATCTGAAGTGTAAAGGTGAAGGAATTGGGGCTGATCTGAGGCCTGAAGAAACAGGAATTGGGGCTGTTCAGTGTGTAAAAGCACAGGAATTGAAGTAATCTGAGTTGTGAAGGTACAGAAACTGGAGCTGATCTGAAGCCTGAAGAAACATGCATTGGGCCTGATCAGGGGGTGCAAAAATGCAGGATTTGGGGTGATCTGAGGTGTGAAGGTACAGGAATTGGGGTGATCTGAGGTGTGAAGGTGCAGGAATGAAGGTTGATTTATGGTCTGAAGGTGCAAGAACAAACCTCTGCCCTCCTAACCAGTAGAGACCCCCTTCAAGTACACACTCCCAATCTTTCAGCACAGACTACCCCTCCTTCTGCCACCAGTACAGACCTTCCTCCAAACCACATTCCCTCTCCTCCCCCCCAGTACAGACCTCCTCCCTCCCCACCAGTACAGACTCCCCCTCAAGTACAGATCCCCTTCCCTATAGTACAGACCCCCTCTTCCAGTACAAACCTCCTCCTTCCACACCAATACAGACCTTCCTCAAAACCAGTCCCCCTCTCCTCCCCACCAGTACAGACTTCCTCCTTCCCCACCAATACAGACTCCCCTCCCTTACTACCAGTAAAGACCCCACCTCTAGCACAGCCCCCCTAAGTACAGACCTCCCTCCAGTACAGACCCCTTCCCCACTCCAGTACAGCCCCTCTTCCCATTTTCACCAGTATAGATGCACCCTGCAGGACAGACTCCCCTCCTCCCCACCACTACAGACCTTCTTCATCCTCACCTGTATAGACCCCTTCTCCCCTTTAGGCTACCGTTTTATGTAAAACATATCATCAGTATCTATTCTGCAAGAAAAGAAAACAAACCACAAACCTGTAGCATGGTGATACAAAACAATAGAATGTTGCAGATGATTAGAAGAATTTATAATAGTTGCCTGCCTCCCTGATTGGATCCAGGAGCTACCTAAAGATTCTTTGCAAAGAACATTTTGAAGGGGCTAGTTATGTCCTTCTGCCCCCTAGTTCACAGTGCTTGGACCTGACAATAAGTATTCCCAGAACTAAGATCTGCATTGTAGGATAGAAGGAGCATGTAGGTTTGCACCATTCTGGGAACTCTTGGTGTTCTGAGGGCACTGGTTGCAGGTAAGCAGACACTGTAAATGTAATCATAGGGTGCAAACTAACCACTGGAAATGCCACTCTGCTGTGTAAGTTTACAATTTGTACAAAATTGTCTAACATTTTAAAAATATTAATAATTGCATTTTTTAAATTAATAATTAAATATCTAATTACAGAAAAATCTGTAAAGTGATATCTATAAACTTACCTGGACTAGGCCTGAGAAGCACCCAGCCACAAACACCTGATGATTTGCTGGTGGATTCTTCCAGTCTTTACTTGTTGTGTTGGTTAAATAGCATAGGGCTTTACTATATGATCCAAATAAAAGGGAATTGCTTATTGCCACACTGCCCACTGGAAAACTCATACCTTTAAAAAATCCCAAAACCTATAAATAGAAAGACATTGAACATTGAAGGTTCCTTGAAAAAGACTGAAGTGGACTTTCCACTAATAAACTCACTTTTTCTCATTCAGTTCCTTCCCCCTCCTTCTTTTACAAAACCACATACAATTTTAAATGTTTATGCATTTATATATTATCTTTTTTTTCTTTTTGCTGCTTGCCACCTGCCACTTCTTCATTACTCCTGTATGGGTAAGTTGACATATACAGTACAGGCATGAAATCCCACAATGTTTCAGCACTGATTTGCTTCCTTCAGGAATGTATGCTGTGGATATCTTAGGAAGCTGCAGGCATGCGGGTATGTCAATCACCCCTGATTCTCTGATGTGAAATGTTCTTCTAGCTCCTAACATGTTCATTGAACAACATTTTCACCATTTAGTCTACAAAGTACTAGTCCCCACTAGGAATATTTTGCTACACCAGAGACACAGCAGAAAATGGAAATCTCCCAAAAATAAGGTGTAAAACCTTTTTTGCCTTCACTGGTCACTAGTAGAGATGAGCGAATCGAACTAGGCGAACCGGAATTCGAGTCGAATTTCAGGAAATATTCGATTCGTGTCGAAACCGAAATTTTGCCTACTTCGGGTGCGCGAATCGAACATTTCCCGATCAGCCGGCAAAAGTGTCCCTGCAGTGAGCTCCGCTATTTCTGACAGTTCTCTGACAGAAGGAACACATGTTTAGCGGTTGAAACATTGTATCTATTAGTTTACATTTAGGATACAGATGTTTCAACCACTGTACATGTGAAGAAGTTGTGAGAGAACTGTCAGAAATAGAGGAACTCTGCACATACACTTTTTGCCGGCTTGGAATTATTCTTCTTTTCATCCTACTTCTTCTTCTTCTTCATCCTCAGAAGAAGAGGATGAGGATGAGGATGAAGAAGAAGAAGAAGAAGAAGAAGAAGAAGAAGAAGAAGAAGAAGTAGGATGAAAAGAAGAATAATTCCAAGCCGGCAAAAAGTGTATGTGCAGAGTTCCTCTATTTCTGACAGTTCTCTCACAGCTTCTTCACATGTACAGCGGTTGAAACATCTGTATCCTAAATGGAAACTAATAGATACAATTTGTATCTATTAGTTTCCATTTAGGATACAGATATTTCAACCGCTGTACATGTGAAGAAGCTGTGAGAGAACTGTCAGAAATAGAGGAACTCTGCACATACACTTTTTGCCGGCTTGGAATTATTCTTCTTTTCATTCTTCTTCTTCTTCCTCATCCTCATCCTCATCCTCTTCTTCTGAGGATGAGGATGATGAAGAAGAAGAAGAAGAAGTAGGATGAAAAGAAGAATAATTCCAAGCCGGCAAAAAGTGTATGTGCAGAGTTCCTCTATTCTGCAGATACACTTAGAGGAGCTCTGCAGATACACTTAGAGGAGCTCTGCACATACACTTTTTGCCGGCTTGGAATTAATCTTATTTTCATCCTACTTCTTCTTCTTCTTCTTCTTCTTCTTCATCCTCATCCTCAGAAGAAGAAGAGGATGAGGATGAGGATGAAGAAGAAGAAGAAGTAGGATGAAAATAAGAATAATTCCAAACCGGAAAAAAGTGTATGTGCAGAGCTCCTCTAAGTGTATCTGCAGAGCTCCTCTAAGTGTATCTGCAGAATAGAGGAACTCTGCACATACACTTTTTGCCGGAAACCGCTGTATGGAGTGAATGTCCCAGAACTGTCAGAAATAGACTATTTATGACAGTTCTGGGACATTCACTGCATACAGCTGTTTTAACCGCTGTATGGAGGGAATGTCATGGAACTGTCAGAAATAGACTATTAATGACAGTTCTGGGACTGTCCTTCAATGCAGCGGTTGAAACATTGTATGTATTTGTTTCCATAAATGGATCCATTTATGGAAACAAATACATACAATGTTTCAACCGCTGTATGGAAGGACAGTCCCACAACTGTCATTAATAGTCTATTTCTGACAGTTCCATGACATTCCCTCCATACAGCGGTTAAAACAGCTGTATGGAGTGAATGTCCCAGATCTATCAGAAATAGACTATTTATGACAGTTCTGGGACATTCACTGCATACAGCTGTTTTAACCGCTGTATGGAGGGAATGTCATGGAACTGTCAGAAATAGACTATTAATGACAGTTCTGGGACTGTCCTTCAATGCAGCGGTTGAAACATTGTATGTATTTGTTTCCATAAATGGATCCATTTATGGAAACAAATACATACAATGTTTCAACCGCTGCATGGAAGGACAGTCCCAGAACTGTCATTAATAGTCTATTTCTGACAGTTCCATGACATTCCCTCCATACAGCGGTTAAAACAGCTGTATGGAGTGAATGTCCCAGATCTATCAGAAATAGACTATTTATGACAGTTCTGGGACATTCACTGCATACAGCTGTTTTAACCGCTGTATGGAGGGAATGTCATGGAACTGTCAGAAATAGACTATTAATGACAGTTCTGGGACTGTCCTTCCATGCAGCGGTTGAAACATTGTATGTATTTGTTTCCATAAATGGATCCATTTATGGAAACAAATACATACAATGTTTCAACCGCTGTATGGAAGGACAGTCCCACAACTGTCATTAATAGTCTATTTCTGACAGTTCCATGACATTCCCTCCATACAGCGGTTAAAACAGCTGTATGGAGTGAATGTCCCAGATCTATCAGAAATAGACTATTTATGACAGTTCTGGGACATTCACTGCATACAGCTGTTTTAACCGCTGTATGGAGGGAATGTCATGGAACTGTCAGAAATAGACTATTAATGACAGTTCTGGGACTGTCCTTCAATGCAGCGGTTGAAACATTGTATGTATTTGTTTCCATAAATGGATCCATTTATGGAAACAAATACATACAATGTTTCAACCGCTGCATGGAAGGACAGTCCCAGAACTGTCATTAATAGTCTATTTCTGACAGTTCCATGACATTCCCTCCATACAGCGGTTAAAACAGCTGTATGGAGTGAATGTCCCAGATCTATCAGAAATAGACTATTTATGACAGTTCTGGGACATTCACTGCATACAGCTGTTTTAACCGCTGTATGGAGGGAATGTCATGGAACTGTCAGAAATAGACTATTAATGACAGTTCTGGGACTGTCCTTCAATGCAGCGGTTGAAACATTGTATGTATTTGTTTCCATAAATGGATCCATTTATGGAAACAAATACATACAATGTTTCAACCGCTGCATGGAAGGACAGTCCCAGAACTGTCATTAATAGTCTATTTCTGACAGTTCCATGACATTCCCTCCATACAGCGGTTAAAACAGCTGTATGGAGTGAATGTCCCAGATCTATCAGAAATAGACTATTTATGACAGTTCTGGGACATTCACTGCATACAGCTGTTTTAACCGCTGTATGGAGGGAATGTCATGGAACTGTCAGAAATAGACTATTAATGACAGTTCTGGGACTGTCCTTCCATGCAGCGGTTGAAACATTGTATGTATTTGTTTCCATAAATGGATCCATTTATGGAAACAAATACATACAATGTTTCAACCGCTGCATGGAAGGACAGTCCCAGAACTGTCATTAATAGTCTATTTCTGACAGTTCCATGACATTCCCTCCATACAGCGGTTAAAACAGCTGTATGGAGTGAATGTCCCAGATCTATCAGAAATAGACTATTTATGACAGTTCTGGGACATTCACTGCATACAGCTGTTTTAACCGCTGTATGGAGGGAATGTCATGGAACTGTCAGAAATAGACTATTAATGACAGTTCTGGGACTGTCCTTCAATGCAGCGGTTGAAACATTGTATGTATTTGTTTCCATAAATGGATCCATTTATGGAAACAAATACATACAATGTTTCAACCGCTGCATGGAAGGACAGTCCCAGAACTGTCATTAATAGTCTATTTCTGACAGTTCTATGACATTCCCTCCATACAGCGGTTGAAACCGCTGTATGGAGTGAATGTCCCAGAACTGTCAGAAATAGACAGAAACTGTCACAGAACTGTCCTTCTTCTCATCCTTCTCCTTCTTCTCATCCTTCTTCTCATCCTTCTTCTCATCCTTCTCCTTCTTCTCATCCTTCTCCTTCTTCTCATCCTTCTCCTTCTGCTCATCCTTCTTCTCATCCTTCTCCTTCTTCTCATCCTTCTCCTTCTCCTTCTTCTCATCCTTCTCCTTCTCCTTCTTCTCATCCTTCTCCTTCTCATCCTTCTCCTTCTCCTTCTCATCCTTCTCCTTCTTCTCATCCTTCTCCTTCTTCTCATCCTTCTCCTTCTCCTTCTTCTCATCCTTCTCCTTCTCCTTCTCATCCTTCTCCTTCTTCTCATCCTTCTCCTTCTCCTCATCCTTTTTCTTCTCATCCTTCTCCTTCTCCTTCTTCTCATCCTTCTCCTTCTTCTCATCCTTCTCCTTCTTCTCATCCTTCTCCTTCTTCTCATCCTTCTCCTTCTTCTCATCCTTCTCCTTCTTCTCCTTCTTCTCATCATTCTCCTTCTTCTCATCCTTCTCCTTCTTCTCATCCTTCTCATCCTTCTTCTCATCCTTCTTCTTCTCATCCTTCTCCTTCTTCTCATCCTTCTCCTTCTCCTTCTTCTCATCCTTCTCCTTCTTCTCATCCTTCTCCTTCTTCTCATCCTTCTCCTTCTCATCCTTCTCCTTCTCCTTCTTCTCTTCCTTCTCCTTCTTCTCATCCTTCTCCTTCTTCTCATCCTTCTTCTTCTCATCCTTCTCCTCCTTCTTCTCATCCTTCTTCTCATCCTTCTTCTTCTCATCCTTCTCCTTCTTCTCATCCTTCTCCTTCTCCTTCTTCTCATCCTTCTCCTTCTTCTCATCCTTCTCCTTCTTCTCATCCTTCTCCTTCTTCTCATCCTTCTCCTTCTTCTCATCCTTCTCCTTCTCCTTCTTCTCTTCCTTCTCCTTCTTATCATCCTTCTCCTTCTTCTCATCATTCTCCTTCTTCTCATCCTTCTCCTTCTTCTCATCCTTCTTCTTCTCATCCTTTTCCTTCTTCTCATCCTTCTTCTTCTCATCCTTCTTCTTCTCATCCTTCTCCTTCTCATCCTTCTCTTTCTTCTCATCCTTCTCCTTCTCCTTCTTCTCATCCTTCTCCTTCTTCTCATCCTTCTCCTTCTCCTTCTTCTCATCCTTCTCCTTATTCTCAGCCTTCTTCTTCTCATCCTTCTCCTTCTCATCCTTCTCCTTCTCATCCTTCTCCTTCTTCTCATCCTTCTCCTTCTTCTCATCCTTCTCCTTCTCCTTCTTCTCATCCTTCTCCTTCTCCTTCTTCTCATCCTTCTCCTTCTCCTTCTTCTCATCCTTCTCCTTCTTCTCATCCTTCTCCTTCTTCTCATCCTTCTCCTTCTCCTTCTTCTCATCCTTCTCCTTCTCCTCATCCTTTTTCTTCTCATCCTTCTCCTTCTCCTTCTTCTCATCCTTCTCCTTCTTCTCATCCTTCTCCTTCTTCTCATCCTTCTCCTTCTTCTCATCCTTCTCCTTCTTCTCCTTCTTCTCATCATTCTCCTTCTTCTCATCCTTCTCCTTCTTCTCATCCTTCTCATCCTTCTTCTCATCCTTCTTCTTCTCATCCTTCTCCTTCTTCTCATCCTTCTCCTTCTCCTTCTTCTCATCCTTCTCCTTCTTCTCATCCTTCTCCTTCTCATCCTTCTCCTTCTCCTTCTTCTCTTCCTTCTCCTTCTTCTCATCCTTCTCCTTCTTCTCATCCTTCTTCTTCTCATCCTTCTCCTCCTTCTTCTCATCCTTCTTCTCATCCTTCTTCTTCTCATCCTTCTCCTTCTTCTCATCCTTCTCCTTCTCCTTCTTCTCATCCTTCTCCTTCTTCTCATCCTTCTCCTTCTTCTCATCCTTCTCCTTCTTCTCATCCTTCTCCTTCTCCTTCTTCTCTTCCTTCTCCTTCTTATCATCCTTCTCCTTCTTCTCATCATTCTCCTTCTTCTCATCCTTCTCCTTCTTCTCATCCTTCTTCTTCTCATCCTTTTCCTTCTTCTCATCCTTCTTCTTCTCATCCTTCTTCTTCTCATCCTTCTCCTTCTCATCCTTCTCTTTCTTCTCATCCTTCTCCTTCTCCTTCTTCTCATCCTTCTCCTTCTTCTCATCCTTCTCCTTCTCCTTCTTCTCATCCTTCTCCTTATTCTCAGCCTTCTTCTTCTCATCCTTCTCCTTCTCATCCTTCTCCTTCTCATCCTTCTCCTTCTTCTCATCCTTCTCCTTCTTCTCATCCTTCTCCTTCTCCTTCTTCTCATCCTTCTCCTTCTCCTTCTTCTCATCCTTCTCCTTCTCCTTCTTCTCATCCTTCTCCTTCTTCTCATCCTTCTCCTTCTTCTCATCCTTCTCCTTCTCCTTCTTCTCATCCTTCTCCTTCTCCTTCTTCTCATCCTTCTCCTTCTCCTTCTCCTTCCTCATCTCCAAGGGCATTTAAATTAAAGGTACAGTGTTCTGCACTAATTTAAAGGCTCTCTGAAGCCTAGAAACCCTTTAAATAAGTCATCTTCGTAGCGGAGAAATTCGCATCGAATCGAATTTCACACTGGAATTCGCCGAATCAGCCGAATCGAATTTTTCATTTCTTCGCTCATCTCTAGTCACTAGCACAGAATCCCCTTTAAAGTAATTCCCTAAAAAATGGTGACTATCCCCTCACTCGCTCTCCTATTGACAATAGACCCCAGGATAGTGAGGTCAAATCTCCCAAATGGGGACACAATAAAAACCTGACAGAGGCTCTAACCCTTACTACTAATTAGAATACTCCAAATTTTTGAGTTGTACTTTAATTCCAATTTAACTTTTTCTAGGCAGGTATTAGACAACCCTTTGGCCTCATAAAATAGGCGTACAGATGTGTATGCCCGTGCAAAGGGCTGTCTTCAGCTGCCCAGAGTGCACAGGTGTTCCATGCAGGGGCTTCAAGCAGCCTGTTGAAATCAATGACAGGCAGGCAGTTGCATGGATCTGCACAGATCTCCATGCACATCATAGAGTGGACATCCGTGCAAGTAAAATGCATGAATCAGAATACAGTCTGCATCCTGATCCATGCATTGCACCCGCACGTGCGCTTTCCAGGATTCAAGTGGATCCATGCAGTTGGTTGCCTTTCATTGATTTCATCAGTCTGCATGCATGCCCAGGCACAAAACACCTGTTCATCCTGGGCTGCTGAAGACAACCTTTCATACAGTTGTACGGATTAGTATGCCTGTGTGAATGAGGCCTAAATTAACCAATTGCAGACTCTGGGTGTTATACACACGCCCAAAAAATGTCATCATTGTACACAGGGCATATGTAGAATGTCCATGCCTTCTATCCTGCTGCTGAGACCTCCTCCCCCAGCCCCGTCCCTGTACCGTGTACCCTGCTCGGATTATTGTCAGCTGCCTTGCTGAGTACACAAAGAAGGTCCAGGCAACTGGAGCTGTTAAAAAAAAAAAAAAGCAGGCTGACAATGTTTATCAACATTACTCAGCCTCAAATACAGAAAGATACAAATAAAAATTTTTTAATTTGGTATTTTTTTGTTTATTCATCTACAGATCAAAAGGGATGAACTTCATCTGTAGATGAAGTCTGTTAAAGGAATCTGACAAGTAAAAAAAGGTTGTTTTTGTTTTAAATTAAATGTTCCTCTGTTTAATCCCTCATTAACCCTTAGTTTACTCTTATCAGCCGTAATTACCTCATTCTCCTTCTCCATTCAGTTATAATTTTTCTGCTGTTTTTTTTGTTGTTGTTTCTTTTTTAATAACTAATACTATTTAAACTTTTTTTGTTTTTGTTTGGCTTGTTCATTAGTATTTTTACACCTTTAACATATATTTCCATGCATCACATTGGACAGAGAGCAAAATTGAGAAAAAAACCAACATTACTTCATTTGTAAATAATTTTGCAATGGTTTGTACCAGAATCATAATTTTAGTGTCATTTTAAACAGGACAAATTACAGAATAAAATGCATACTTTTTATGTGCAGTAACACTATTTATTTGTAAATTAACTTTGTTAAAATTAAAAAGGGAGTTTTGTTTAATTTTATTATGTTTGCCTAAAGATTGCGGAAAAAAATCGTTGTTGCAACATTCACATAAAGAAAGCCCTGTTTGTACTTAAAAAAAATCAATATATGTATTATGTTGTTATCTTAAGTAATGACAAAGTTATAGCCGAATAGACAGGTTCAAATCAGAAATGTAAAAATTGCTCTTGTCCATAAGGGGTGTGAGAGGCGAAGTAGTTAAAATTTAATATTTATGAATACTGAGCCAATACTGGCCGTGGAATTGCAGCCAACACACCTTAGATGTGACGTAAGTAAACTGCCAGATATTTCTTTAATCCAGTTTACTCCATTAACTGGATAAACTGCATGTTAATGAAAATATTATGTATAATTATTGAATGCATAGGTAATTGGTCCAAAAATGGGCAAGTGTACATTTTCTACAAATTTTAAACACTTTTGTCTATATACCCAACCCTGTGACCCTCATCAAATGTTACATAAGACAACAATCACATCATACCTTTTTTTTACATATTATAAAAGTATAACACTCACCGTCTCTTTCTGGTAAGTTTTCACTATGCAGTCTACAATTCCAAGGTACCTGGACTGGGTCTGTATACGTACCTAAAACATGAAAAAGTTACAATGTTTATAGTATTTCGTACTATCAGCATAAAAATATACACTTGCACTGATATTTTGTTTTATTAGTCAGAAGTGGAAGCTTATTTATGGGATGTGACTTCATTTTACTCATCATCAGACTTGGGTTTTTCACCTTAACTGTGTCTATTGGATGTCCAACAACCAGCCCAAGTGCTCCTAAAAAGAAAAAAAAAAAAAGAGATTGAATGTAGTTAACAGTTCATGTTAAGGGGTTTAGTTCCCAACTCTATAATTTAAACTAACAGGTCTGTAGTTACTTGATAAAGACTTTGATTTTTTAAATATAGGCACCACATTAGCCTTACACCAATCCAGTGGCACTATTCCAGTCCTTAAAGAGTTCCTAAAAATTAGAATAAATGGCTTTAAAATAAAAGAGATCAATTCTTTAGGACACATGGGTGTATGTCATCTGGTTCATGAGCTTTATTCACCTTTATCCTGTCTACATATTTCTGACCATATTGATGAGTTATGCATCTAGTTTCCTATCTATCGTTTTTGGCGGTCCTAGAACACGAGGAGAATGAAAACAACCACAATATAACTAAATTTTGGAAAGCAAACACCCCAAGACCTTTTCTAAGAGGCATGGTGAGTCTTTTGAAGACTTTTTTTTCTTTGGCACAAGTTTTTGGAATACGAGGAATGAAAATTAAAATTATTTTTTTTACACAAAGTTGTCAATTTAATAAGATATTTCTCACACACATCATGGACAAACTTAGCATTACACCCCAAAACACATTCTGCTACTTCTTCTGAGTACCACATGTGTGAGACTTTCAAAGTTTGGACTGATTTTATACACCTGAGTTTGTATCTTGTGTATCACACAAATCAACCAGTGTTCTGTAATGGTCGCCTCTATTTGAATGATCAGGGAATATAACTTAGTGTAGCGTCACCTATAGCAGTCCCTGTTCCTATAAGCCAAGCAAAATAACAATGAGACAGCACACACCCACCACACCCCAATACAATACCCAACCAAGTCACTTAACAATCCTTCCCCCGAAGGAAGACCAAATAATTAATAAAGCAGACTTGAATAAATAAATAAAGTCAAATCAAAGTCCAAAAATAGAGTCCAAAATACTTGAAACAAATCCAAAAGGCTCGGATCCTCAAAAGAGTCGATGATGGATTCCAGATATTCTTCATATACCTCAAACAGAATAAAACCTAAACATAGTGTGTTATCTTAAGATCTCATAAATGTGCCACACGTGTTACATGCAAAAACTTGAGTGCCACAACAATCGTGAACAACAAAATTAAACAAAATAAATCAAAATAAATCCACTTCACACAATAAAGTAAGAGTGCATAATTACCCTAAGGTAAATAAAACCAGCATAGAATCCATAGTAGGAATGGAACTTCATCCAAGTAACATCACCTTCTCTGAATACTTCCCACAGACCTCATAAACAGACCAGGGGTCAGTATTTGAATCAAATAAGACACAATTTTATTGTAGCAACTTACATAAAAAAAAGATGAAATCATCATCCATACTGAGAGGAATGCACACAGCATCAACACTCGGCGGTAGCTCCAATGCAATGGACGTTCACATCTGAAGGAGAGTCTTAAACTACCCTGTTGAAAAAGTCCGGATGTGACGAAACGCGTCCGGGGCACGTGACCTAGTGACGCACTGACGTTTCCGGAAATGCTTCAGCGGCCATTTTGGGTTCCTATCCCCGGGACTTCCATCTACCTCCATTGGAGGTGGTTTAAGACTCTCCTTCAGATGTGAACGTCCATTGCATTGGAGCTACCGCCGAGTGTTGATGCTGTGTGCATTCCTCTCAGTATGGATGCTGATTTCATCTTTCTTTTATGTAAGTTGCTACAATAAAATTCTGTCTTATTTGATTCAAATACTGACCCCTGGTCTGTTTATGAGGTCTGTGGGAAGTGTTCAGAGAAGGTGATGTTACTTGGATGAAGTTCCATTCCTACTATGGATTCTATGCTGGTTTTATTTACCTTAGGGTAATTATGCACTCTTACTTTATTGTGTGTAGTGGATTTATTTTGATTTATTTTGTTTAATTTTGTTGTTCACGATTGTTGTGGCACTCAAGTTTTTGCATGTAACATGTGTGGCACATTTATGAGATTTTAAGATAACACACTATGTTTAGGTTTTATTCTGTTTGAGGTATATGAAGAATATCTGGAATCCATCATCGACTCTTTTGAGGATCCGAGCCTTTTGGATTTATTTCAAGTATTTTGGACTCTATTTTTGGACTTTGATTTGACTTTATTTATTCAAGTCTGCTTTATTAATTATAAGCCAAGCAAGCCTAACATACTGATATGTGCAGAGAAAAACACAGTGCTGTGGTGGTAGTAATATAAAAACCCCAGTAGTGGGAGTGCCTTTATTTGGATGAGCAATGGGTACATGTAAAAGCATACAAGCCTGTGGCTTGGAAGGGATGCCTGGGTCAGATGGACGACCCGTCCGCTCAGAGGAAATGAAATGTGGTGGTGAGTGGAGGTTTGACTGTCAGAAGCAGGAAGTCCAACATACAGCCGCAAGCGGGGGAGGAGGGCATGTTACCAAGGCGACATGTTTCACGCACATGCATTTTATCAAGTACTGGAAAAGAAGAGGTAAGCGGCCATTTTATAGGAGACCGAGCAAACAAGGGCTGGCCCTAAGCATTGTGGAAGTATTCAACGTTGTAATTGGGCCATTGTTTTACCACCCCCAACCATTACCCTCTTGAGTTGCAGAGGCAGAGGCTGGCAGTGTACACATGCTGTGGCTGCGATACTTTGCTTTGCAGCTGTGACAGGAATTATACCCCCTGTAATTCCTGCTTGTGTGGGGTCCAAGGGGTTAAATTAAGTGGTGAGCAGGCGATACAATGCCTCCTCACTTAAAATTTATATAAAGAAATGTTGTGCTAAGTTAAATCAGTAAACAACTGCTGCACTTGAGAAATCCTGAATACTGGACTTACATTAATCTTTACTGTACTGTATATAGAAAAAAAAGTGTGCTATATCCTTTAAATCCCAAATATTACATATTCACAAATCCTTTTTAAATAAAATAAACATTCAATGTATGATAACAGTAAATGAGGAACAGTGTCAAGAAAAAACATCTCCAACAAGTCCAAATCCACATATGGCATCCAAGCGCCATGAAAAGTACTCGGTACTCTAATGTAAACAATTCATGTTCCAATGTGCAGAGTGCTGATTCTGAAGGTTAAGCCTCTTACCATACCAGAATGATCTCACATAAAAAAGATCACAAGCGCTTTTTCCAAATGGAAGACCAATGCTCTCACCATCAAACTTCCAGAGATGTTTGTGATCCCGCCAACAAGATGAAGCAAGGGTGTCCCCACAGCAGAAATATGCGAAAACTCTGGAGGCACCAAACTCACTCCAATGCAGGCATCAGTCAAAAGCAACAAAAGGGAGAAGCCTCATAAGTATAGTAATTAGAAAAGCTAATTATTGCACTTACATGTTTGAGAAAGAAGACATGTGGCATGACAATCCAAACTGCTCAGCCATGGGGCCTGCCGGTGCATCCTCTGGCACTTAGATGACCATATGTGGATTTGGACTTTCATGTGACATATGAACTTTTGAACTTCTCCCTACTTGTTGCCCTGGTGACAACTCTAAAATGTTAAAATAAGAACAAAAAAGGAGAAACCACTGCACTCAGGTTTAAAAAGAGAAAAGCTGCCAGCACTGAAAATTCAGATACTTGAATGCACATATACAAATAAATAAGTTCCCCCAGATCACATCATCTCTGATGAAGCACATATGGTGGGACATATGGCGGTGACGTCATCATGCATGTGGACCTCATTGGATGGTTGGTGAAATAAAAATTGGAGGGTGTTTTTTTGGAATCCCCCTATTTATATTAAAACTATGTACTACTTTGTCGGTCCCTATAATTAGTATATACAGTATATCTAAGCTCTGACAATATTGATGGATGTAATATACTGCAATATTAGCTATAATAACAAACACAATGCTCACAGAAGCAAGGTCTTATTTATTTACAAAGGAAGTAAAACACTAACAGAGAAATCTAAACCAACATTACAGAGTATATAGAAATAAAAGCAAAGATGATAGTTATGTAAGTTTGTCCTCAGAGCTGAGAAGAGAGAAGCAGGCGTGGGCAGAACTGTGTTTAAAATCCCTCTCAGGCACCACCCACACACACCCTTGACCCGCCTGGTGTAGTCCTCCATCCAATGAGCGAACGTCCATAACTCATAAGGGGCTGTCCTCCCTACTCATTAGGAAGTATAGTATTACCCCAGCCATCCTCCCGGAAGTAGGTTGTCTCCACCAGGGGGTACTGCTGTATTGCCAACAATGCCATAATCCAGGTCAACATTCCAGTCCACATCCGGTTTCTTCCTTCTGGATAGAAGCCATGGAGTCTGTCCTTTTAGTTTCATGTCACCAGAGAATCTGGGCTGAGGCTGTCTGATTTCCATGCCCCACCCGCTAGGGGGTCTGTGTGAAATCTCAGGACAAGGATTTTGGTACGCAGTCTTTTGTTACACATGTTGTAAATACTTTACAAGATGACATTCAACAGGCCAAATGGTTCTTTGATAACCAGGCAGTAAGAATCCATAAATGTCTGATACAGAAACATGTTGCCTTCTAACATATGCTGCTTTGTGCCTGAATGGCACACCACCACCTTCTTCAGAGACAGCTTCTAAGGAACAGTCCAGACATGTCTGACATTAGGACACGTGCTTCCCAATATGTGCTGCTTTGCACCTGCATGACAACTCCTATATTGTGTCACAGTGTCAGCGCAGTGTGAACTGGGCGGAAGTGGTTAACTTTTTGGGGGGAGGTTATTTAATTAACAATGCTTTTTGTAATATGCAGCATGAGGTGGGGTTAATGTACTGTCACTGATGCATTATTGACCACTGGCAGTTAATTAACCCCTTTGTGCTGCATTTGTGGTAGTGGCACCAGTGTCAGTGTTAATAAACCATTTTTTGCTACTGCATGAAGAGGTTTATCAACACTGACACCGATGCCACTAATTCAGCACAAAGGGGTTAATTAACACTGATACTGGTTACTTATGCATCCGTGACCAGTGGCAGTACATTAACCCCCCTCATGCTGCATATTACAAATAGCATTGTTAATTAACTCCCCCCACCCCCCCAAAGAGTTAACCACTCCAGCCAGTTCACATGGGGATTGTTGTTGGGGGTTATTACATCAGCTGGCACCATTGCTGAGGATTATTGTAGCAGAAACTGGCACTGATGCTGGGGGTTATTATTGCTGCTACTGACACCAATGCTGTGAGTTGTTATTGCAGAAACTGGCACTGATCCTGGGGGTTATTATTGTTGCTACTGACACCAATGCTGTGAGTTGTTATTGCAGAAACTGGCACTGATGCTGGTGGTTTATATTGCTGCTACTGACACCAATGTGAAATATTGCTTTCGTTTTCATTTAATCTATTTCCATAAAAAGGCCCTGTAATGGTTGTGGATACTGGGCACGTAAATAGCTGCATGTATAGCAGCCATTTTGTCCATGTCACCAGTCTCCTATACCATTTCTTCATAAGAAAGCATTGCACAGTGACCTTTTCCTCTCTCCCCCTCCCATCTCCTTTCAACTCATACAATCCACAAAATCTTATGCAGGCCATAGACGGGTCGAACATCGGCCGATTTTTCGGAAAAAAAAAAACGAAACAAAAAATCGGTCGTTCGTTCGGCCAACGTTACCACCAACAATAAAAAAAATCGGCCGACTAAATCATAAAGTTCACCCCATAACTTCTGTCCCTTGCAGAACACGGCTCATGCGCAGACTTTTTATTGGTAAAACGATCGGCCGATTTGCCCATCGTTGCAGGGAAAAATCGGCCGATCGTCAAAATCAGCCATGACCGATAAAAAAAATGTGCAAAGAACCCCGAAAAACAGACGACCAATTAACCCACTAACAGTGCGAAAATCTACCAATTTTCGAACCGTCTATGGCCGGCATTAGTTGCTGGCAGACACCCCTTATCAGACTGGTAATAGGATTAGCAGAATCTAACCCCCAATATACATCACAGGGCCGATAAAAGTGTCTGACTTAGCCGGCTTCAATGACCATAAGGTTACCAGACATTGAGCCATAAATACCTTACTTGGAAGCTGGGAGAAAACACACCCCTGATGGACTCGTTCTCAGACGAGACTCTAAAACAGCAATGGGCAAACTACGGCCCGCGGGCTGTATACGGCCCGGCGGACCTTTTAATCCGGCCCGCGGAGCTAGGCTCCCGCTAGGCTCCTCTCACAGTCCGCCCTGAAGACCGGTGTAGCATGAAAATCTGTCTCCTATGAGGATCTGTTCCCCTCGACGTATCTGTGCATGTGCCGGAGATTGCCGATCGGCTGCTAATGCCTGAAACTGGCACATGCGCAGATACGTCGAGGGGGACAGATCCTCATAGGAGACAGATTTTCATGCTACACCGGAACGGCGCGGGAAAGGGCGAGAGGAACGCGCGGAGCAAAGGTAAGTGAATTGACACAGGGGGGACTTGGGGACTTAATATGGGGGATGAATTAATATGGGGAATGAATTACTATAGAGGGGATGAATTACTATATGGGGGATGAATTACTATGGGGGATGAATTACTATAGGGGGGGTGAATTACTATATGGGGGATGAATTACTATATGGGGGGTGAATTACTATATGGGGGGTGAATTACTATATGGGGGATGAATTACTATATGGGGGATTAATTACTATATGGGGGATTAATTACTATGGGGGCTGAATTACTATGGGGGATGAATTACTATGGGGGATGAATTACTATATGGGGGATGAATTACTATATGGGGGATTAATTACTATATGGGGGATGAATTACTATGGGGGATGAATTACTATGGGGGATGAATTACTATATGGGGGATGAATTACTATGGGGGATGAATTACTATGGGGGATGAATTACTATATGGGGGTTGAATTACTATGGGGGATGAATTACTATATGGGGGATGAATTACTATGGGGGATGAATTACTATATGTGGGATGAATTACTATATGGGGGATTAATTACTATGCTTACTATGGGGGAATATTACTATGCTTACTATGGATGACACATACACATCATTCATCTACTCTTGGTCCGGCCCCCCGGGTCCATTATATGAACCCATTGCGGCCCTCAAGTCAAAAAGTTTGCCCACCCCTGCTCTAAAACCTCAGCACGTGTCGTAACTCATGAAATGACTGCACAGCCACAATATAGACATATTTACTTCCCTCAGTTACTGGGTAGCATTTTGAACCCAAAGATCCCTATGCTAGGTGGTAGTAGAGTAGATTAGGCCTCCACACCCCTTGAAGCTAATTTCATTCTGTACAATAATCTGCACGGTAGTAGACTGTAAATGGTAGGTAATCAGAAATATGTATTTAGGACTTGGTCATAAATGTGGTGACCTCCCAGCATCCACCCTTTAACTAGTTGCCGACCGCAGATAGCCGAATGACAGCTGCACTGCGGCCGGCCAGTTCTGGGTGGACGTCATATGACGTCCTCCCAGAACGCGCCTGTGCCCACCAGTGCCACCCACCTGTGCCCACCCACCAGTGCTACCCACCAGTGCAGCCCAGCAGTGCTGCCAGTCAGTGCCATCAGTCAGTGCCCAGCGGTTGTGCCAGTCAGTGCCCAGCACTGATGCCAGTCAGTGCCGTCTATCAGTACCCATCATCAGTGTCACCTATCAGTGCCGCCTATCAGTGCTGCATATTAGTGCCGCCTATCCGTGACACCTCATTAGTGCTGTCTATCCGTGCCACCTATCCGTGCCACCTCATTAGTACTGCCTATCAGTGCCGCCTATCAGTGCCCATCAGTGCCACCTATCAGTGCCCATCAGTGCTGCCTCATCAACGCACATCAGTGAAGGAGAAAAATTATCTGTTTGAAAAATTTTATAATAGAAACAAAGAAACTTTTTTTTTTTTTTCAAATTTTTTGCACTTTTTTTATTTATAGCGCAAAAAGTAAAGTGCCCAGTGGCGATTAAATACCACCAAAAGAAAGCTCTATTTGTGAGAAAAAAATGATAAAAATTTCATATGGGTACAAGGTTGCATGACCGCGCAATTGTCAATCAAAGTGCGGCAGCGCTGAAAGCTGAAAATTGGCCTGGTAAATAAGGGGGTATAAGTGCCTGGTAGGCAAGTGGTTAAACTGGATGACTGGTCAGATGGTCTCTGTCAACAACCCTTTGATACCACAAAAAAAGGTAATGGCAGGACCTGTTGTCAAGCTCTTGTTTTAACATCAGCTAAGGAACACCTAACAGGACTTGAGAGAGCTACAGCACCATTTTTGCTTGGACATTTGAACTCTAATAAAACCAAGGACTTTGCAATTATTCTTCCTTTCCAACTCCTTTATACTTCTCTGTTGATTTTGGTCTCTTTACTTCTTTATAACATCTTTTTTTCTGTATATATTTTAGTTACACCATTTTGACATTTTCATCATTAAACCCTATTTTGAAAAGTGTTCAACTGTCCCTAAGGCTTTTAATGCAAACTAAAAGAATCCCTGTCTCTTGAAGAGTGCCTGTAAGGGAATTCCCGTGAGATGGCTGGCGAATAGACGTGCACATGCGCACAGAAATGCATGATCACACACACGCACGGCGAAGATCGGACTAGTTAAAAGGTGCCTCTGCCTGTGCTGAGTGCTGACTGGTCTTCAGCTGTTCCCTGTTTCCTGCTCATTCCTGTGTGATTTCCTTGTTGCTGACCGGGCTTGTTCCTGACCTGACTCTGATTACTCTCCTGCTGGATACTGGTTTCTGACTTCAGCTCTGCTCCTGACTTTGGCTTGCTTTTGATTTGGTACCTCGCTGTCTGCCCGTTGATGACCCTGGCTATTCCTTTGACACTGCTCCTGTCTCCCATCCCAGCTTTCTGCCTTGCTCTGGTGCACACCTGGCGATCTACCATACCAGCTCTGCATATTACTACTGTGTCTGAATCGGAGGTTCATCAGTCTTCCAAAGTCACCAACCGCAAGAGCTGCAAACAACATCTACTGGCGCTCTTGTCCCCCTGGTCCCTAGACACCCTCTGTTCCACCTCCAGTGGGGTCAGGGATAGTGACACAAGTGAGGCTGACCTCGTCATTTCAGTCTCCTATCAGGTACCAGTCAGCCAATGAGGAAGTCTGAAAGGGTGGTCTCTGCAATGGGGGACATCTGTCAATCAATCTCTGCCTTATCTTACTCGGTGCAGAGTTTGCAAAGAAACCTTGAACATCTGGAGAACCAACTACCAACCAAGTCTAATGTCTCCACAGCCAAGGGTCCCTCTGCAGTCTTAGATATAATTATATAACTACTCAGACAGAGCTCAGTATGATTCATAGAACTTCTCCTGTACCGGAACCTTAGGTGCCAATACCTGAGTATTTCACAGGAGACCGCAGAAAGTTCAGAACCTTTCGTAACTCCTGCGAGCTATATTTTTCTCTGCTCCCAAGAACCTTTGCATCACAAAGCACCAAAGTGGGATTCATTATTTCACTCCTTCAGAATGAACCCCAATCCTGGGCACACCGCCTTCATGAGCAACATGATCCGGCTCTGACTTCAATGGACTCTTTTTTCCCAGTGAAGTCACAACTTTACGCTGATCCCTTCCGTGCTCAGACTGCAGAATCTATGCTTAGCAAGCTACGGCAAGGCCAAAGGCCTATAAAGGAATATGTCACTGAGTTCCATATATGGAGTTCTGACACTCAATGGAATGAGTCTGCTCTCCGCTATCAGTTTCGCCCTGGCCTCTCCAACACCCTGAAAGATGAGCTTGCCCGAGTTGGGGTACCAACCAGGCTAGAGGACCTGATAAACCTTGCCATTCAAATCGATCGACGGATCCGGGAAAGGCGGGATGAAAAAACTAACAGGGGTGTCTTGATATGCTCAGAGATGGAGACTCCTGTTCCCTCAACCACTGCTGTCACATCAGACACACTCTCCAGTAAAAGAAGGCATCATAATTCTCCTAGAAGGAGCTTCTGGAGACCACCGTTATCCTCTGCTGAACATCTTCGATGGCAAAACACCAACCTCTGTCTCTACTGTGGTGATGCAGGACACTATATACTGACGTGTCCAGTGAGACCTCATAAGACACACCTCTCCTTCCACCTTCACTTACAACTTGCTGAAAGAACTATTACTGTTCTAGCAATTATAGATTCTGGTGCCTGCAGCTGCTTCATGGATTCGACCTTCGCTAACCAAAATAAGATCCCCCTCCATACTAAGACACAAAGACTTTTGGTCCATCTGGCTGATGGCTCTGGTATCAGTTCTGGTCCTGTGACACAAGAGACTATGCCAATTTTCTGCCACTCCTCCTCGGGACATCAGGAATTTCTATGTCTGGATGTCATAACTTAACCAATATTTCCGGTCATCCTTGGCATGCCCTGGCTAAGAACGCTCAATCCATCCATCAATTGGTTTTCTGGGGAGATCCCTTTCCCTTCCGAATATTGTCAGAACCATTGCATTCCAAAGGAACAATGCACAGTAACTCCTCTTCTTAGTATCCATCCTGATTCTGAGATGATGAAACTCGTTCCTGTCGCTTACCATGAAAACCTGGATGTATTCAACAAGAAGAGTGCCAATGCTCTTCCTCCGCACCGCCCTTATGATGATCCTATTGAACTTCTGCCCGGTGCTGAAATTCCTTTTGGGCGAATTTACCCCCTCTCCGAATTGGAATTAGAGGTCCTCCGGAGTTATATAGATGAAAGCTTGGAAAAAGGGTTTATTCGGCCCTCTACCTCACCAGCGGGAGCTGGCATCTTCTTTGTCGAGAAGAAGGATCATACCCTCAGACCATGTGTAGACTACCGTGATCTGAATAAAATGACAGTCAAGAATCGCTATTCTCTTCCCCCGATTCCCAAATTGTTCCAAAGGCTACGAGGGGCATGTGTCTTTTCAAAGCTGGATCTGAGAGGCGCTTACAATTTAGTCAGAATTCGCGAAGGGGATGAATGCAAGACGGCCTTTCGAACAAGCTTTGGGCATTTCGAATACCTGGTGATGCCATTTTCTCTGTAATGCCCCAGCAACTTTCCAACACTTCGTGAACTATATATTTCGGGACTATCTTGATTTATTTATTATCATTTAGTTGGATGACATCTTAGTCTTTTCCAGCTCAACTGAACGACACCGGGATCATGTAAAGAAGATTTTGGATAGATTACGCCAACATCACCTCTATGCCAAAGCTGAAAAGTGTAAGTTCGAGAAACAGACTATTCAGTTCCTCGGACTTGTGATAACCCCTGACGGCATTGCTATGGATCCCCAGAAGGTGACCTCCATATTAGAATGGCCCGTTCCAAGAGACAGGAAAGCAGTACAACATTTTGTGGGATATGCCAATTTTTACAGAAAATTCATTAAGAACTTTTCAGGTATCATTGCACCAGTAACACAGTTACCCAGGCAACATGTTACTTTCAAGTGGACTCCTGAGGCTCAAGCAGCCTTTGAACAATTATAAAACCTTGTTCACCTCTGCTCCTATCGTGAAGCACCCAAATCCTGCCATAGCCTTTGTCCTTGAAGTAGACGTTTTAGAAAATGCTGTTGGAGCTATATTGTCACAATGACAGGGACTCAAATCCCTCCTTCACCCTGTTGCCTTCTTGTCTAGAAAGTTAAGCTCCTCTGAAAGGAATTATAATGTGGGAGACAGAGAGCTGTTAGCCATCAAGGCAGCCCTTGAGGAATGGTGCTATTTGCTGGAAGGAGCTTCCCATCCTATCCTCATTTTTACGGATCACAAGAACCTAGAGTACTTGAGAACTGCAAAACGCCTAAGGCCCCGACAGGCAAGATGGGCACTGTTCTTCTCCCGCTTTGTATTTCACTTGACATACCGTCCAGGATCAAAGAACGGTAAGCCAGATGCACTCTCACATATGTTTCATGACCCAATTGTACCATCCGAACCTGACACGATTCTGCCAGCTAAGAACTTTTTACTTCTGCAAACAGAACTTGTAGCACAAATGAGAAGTGGTTGATGATCATCCACCCCCCTTGGAGATGCATCTTCAGCTAAAAGACGGTCTGTACCTTCATAAGGAACAAATTTACATACCAGTACAACTCAGATCTCTCATCCTTAAACGATGTCATGATCATCCTTTAGCGGGTCACTTCGGGATCCATAAGACCTCAAATTTGGTCTTCCGTTCCTTCTGGTGGCCAAACTTAATGAAGGATTGTAAGAACTATGTTAGATCTTGCTCAGTATATCTTCGAAACAAGTCTGATAAAGCCAAAACCTGGGGCCTGTTGGAATCTTGCCAGTACCCGAAAAGCCATGGAGTATGATTTCTCTGGATTTTATTGTAAATCTTCCCCCATCTGAAGAGTTCACCACTATTTTTGTCGTGGTTGATCGTCTGTCAAAGATGGCTCACTTCATTCCCTTGAAAGGGACTCCTTCTGCCGCTGAGACTGCTTCTGCTTTTATTAGAGAAATAGTAAGATTACATGGTGTTCCTAACAATATCGTGTCCGATCAGGGAGTACAGTTCACTTCTAAGTTCTGGAAAGCTCTGTGTGAGGCACTAGAGATCGAACTTTGCTTCTCTTCTGAGTATCATCCGCAAACAAATGGACAAACAGAGAGGACAAACCAGACTCTGGAACAATACCTACGATGTTTCTCACCTTATTCACAGGATGTGACAATATAGCTCCAACAGCATTTTCCGAAACGTCTACTTCAAGGACAAAGGCTATGGCAGGATTTGGGTGCTTCACGATAGGAGCAGAGGTGAACAAGGTTTTTAATTGTTCAAAGGCTGCTTGAGCCTCAGGAGTCCACTTGAAAGTAACATGTTGCCTGGTTAACTGTGTTACTGGTGCAGTGATACCTCTCCTTCCATTAGCTGAATTTGCATACAACAGCTCCATCCACTCTGCTACCAAACAGTTCCCTTTTTACTCCAACTATGGATATCACCCTTCCTTCCTTCCTGAAATACCGGTGGAACCCGCTGTTCCGGCAGTACAAGAAAGGATGGATTTCCTCAGTAGTTAATTTGTAATGTTTTAAGTCCAAACATCTATATGTCAGACCATATGGGGAACCAGTGGAACCCCTTTTATCTCCTAGGTAAAGTAGACATCTGAAACCTGTCATACTTATGTTCATTCCAAAGCTA